>NW_027459356.1:0-355894 GCF_050624435.1 Tenrec ecaudatus
CCCTAGGCTTCGGCTAGGGCACCCCTTGGCTTCGGCTTGGACACACCTACGCTTAGGCTAGGGCACCCCTAGGCTTAGGCCAAGGCTAGGTCTCCCCTTTCCTAAGAGTAGGGCACCCGTAGGTTTAGGCTAGGGCACCCCTAGGCTTAGGCTAAGGCTAGGGCTCCCCTAGCCTACGGGTAGGGCACCCCTAATCTTAGGCTAGGGCACCTCTAGGCTTCGGCTAGGGCATCCCTAGGCTTAGGCTAGGACACACCTAGGCTTAGGCTAAGGCTTGGGCTCCCCTAGCCTAAGGCTAGGGCACCCCTAGGCTTAGGCTAGGGTAACCCTAGGCTTAGGCTAGGGTACCCCTAGACTAGGGCTAGGGCACCCCTAGCTTAGGCTAAGGTTATGGCACCCCTATCCTAAGGCTAGGGCACCCCTAGGTTTAGGCTAGAGCACCCCTAGGCTTAGGCTAAGGCTAGGGCTCCCCTAGCCTACGGGTAGGGCACCCCTAATCTTAGGCTAGGGCACCTCTAGGCTTACGCTAGGGCACCTCTAGGCTTAGGCTAGGGCACCCCTAGGCTTAGGCTAGGGCAACACTAGGCTTAGGCTAGGGCACCCCTAGGTTTAGACCAGGGCACCCCCAGAATTAGCCTAAGGCTAGGGCTCCCCTAGCGTAAGGCTAGGACACCACTAGGCTTAGGCTAGGGCACCCCTAGGCTTAGACTAAGGCTACTGCTCGACTAGCATAAGGCTAGGGAACCCCCAGGCTTAGGCTAGGGCACCCCTAGGCATAGGGTAGGGCACCCTTAGGCTTAGGCTAAGGCTAGGGCTCCCCTAGCCTAAGTCTAGGGCACCCCTAGGCTTAGGCTAGGGCACCCCTAGGCTTAGGCTAGGGCACCGGTAGCCTTCGGCTAGAGCATCCCTAGGCTTAGGCTAAGGCTAGGGCTCCCCTAGCCCAAGGCTTGGGCACCCCTAGGCCTAGGCTAGGGCACCCCTAGGCTTAGGCTAGAGCACCCCAAGGCTTAGGCTAGGGCACCCCTAGGCTAAGGATAGGGCACCCCTAGGCTTAGGCTATGGCACCCCTAGGCTTAGGCTAGGGCACCCCTAAGCTTAGGCTAGGCCACCGCTAGGCTTAGGATAGGGCACCCCTAGGATTAGGATAGGGCACCCCTAGGGTTAGGCTAGGGCACCCCTAAAATTAGGCTAGGCCACCCCTAGGCTTAGGCTAGGGCACCCCTAGGCATAGGCTAGGGCACCCCTAGGCGTAGACTAAATCTAGGGTCCCATAGCCTAAGGCTAGGGCACCCCTAGGTTTAGGCTAAGGCATACCTAGGCTTAGGCTGGGGCACCCCAAGGCTTAGGCTAGGGCACCCCCCGGCTATGGCTAAGGCTAGGACTCCCCTAGCCTAAGGCTAGGGCACCCCTACGCTTAGGCTAGGGTACCCCTAGGCTTAGGCTAGGTAACCCTAGGCTTAGGCTAGGGCACCACTAGGTTTAGGCTAAGGCTAGGACTCCCGTAGCCTAAGGCTAGGGCACCCCTAGGCTTAGGCTATGACACCCTAAGGCTTAGGCTAGGGCACCACTAGGCTTAGGCTAGGGCACCACTAGGTTTAGGCTAAGGCTAGGACTCCCGTAGCCTAAGGCTAGGGCACCCCTAGGCTTAGGCTATGACACCCTAAGGCTTAGGCTAGGGCACCACTAGGCTTAGGCTAGGGCACCCCTAGGCTTAGCCTAAGGCTAGGGATTCCCTAGCCAAAGGTTAGGGCACCACTAGGCTTAGGCTAGGGCACCCCTAGGCTTTGGATAGGGCACCTCTAGGCTAAGGCTAGGGCACCCCTAGGCTTAGGCTAAGGCTAGGGCTTCCCTAGCCTAAGGTTAGGGCACTCCTAGGCTTACGCTTAGGCACCCCTAGGCTTAGACTAGGGCACACCTAGGCTTAGGATAGGGCACCCCAAGCTTAGGCTAGCGCACCCCTAGGCTTAGGATAGGGAACCCCTAGGCTTAGGCTAAGGCTAGTGCTTCCCTAGCCTAAGGCTAGGGCACCCCTACGTTTAGGCTCGGGCACCCCTAGGCTTAGGCTAGGACACCCCTAGGCTTAGGCTAGGGCACCCCCAGGCTTAGGCTAAGGCAAGGGTTCCCATAGCCTAAGGCTAGGGCAACCCTAGGCTTAGGCTAGGGCACCCCTAGGCTTAGGCTAAGGCACACCTAGGCTTAGGTTAGGGCATCCCTAAGCTTAGGCTAGGGCACCCCTCGTCTTAGGCTAAGGCTAGGACTCCCATAGCCCAAGGCTAGGGCACCCCTATGCTTAGGCTAGGGCACCACTAGGCTTGGGCTAAGGCACCCCTAGCCTTTCGCTAAGGCTAGGGCTCCCCTAGCCTATGGCTAGGGCATGCCTAAGCTTAGGCTAGGTAAGCCTAATCTTAGGCTAGGGCACCCCTAGGCTTAGGCTAGGGCACCCCCAGGCTTAGGCTAGGGCACGCCTAGGCTTAGGCTAGGTAACCCTAGGCTTAGGCTAGGGCACCCCTAGGCTTACTAGGGCACCCCTAGGCTTAGGCTAGGGCACCCCTAAGCTTAGGCTAAGGTTAGGCCTCCCCTAACGTAAGGTTAGGGCACTCCTAGGCTTAGGCTAGGGGACCCCTAGGCTTACGATAGGGCACCCCAAGGCTTAGGCTAGGGCACTCCTACGCTTAGGTTAAGGCTAAGGCTCCCCTAGCATAAGGCTTGGGCAACCCTAGGCTTAGGCTAGGGCACCCCTAGGCTTAGGCTTAGGCTAGGGCTCCCCTAGACTAAGGCTAAGGTACCCATAGGCTTAGTCTTGGGCACCCCTAGGCTTGGGCTATGGCAACCCTAGGCTTAGGCTAAGGCTATGGCTCCCCTAGCCTAAGGCTAGGGCACCCCTAGGCTTAGGCTAGGGCACCCCTATGCCTAGGCTAGGGCAACACTAGGCTTAAGCTAAGGCTAGGGCTCCCCTTGCCTAAGGCTAGGGCACCCCTAGGCTTAGGCTAGGGCACCCCTAGGCTTAGGCTAGGGGACCCCAAGGCTTAGGCCAAGGCACCCCTATGCTTAGGCTAGGGGACCCCTAGGCTTAGGCTAATGCTAGGGTTTCCCTAGCCTAAGGCTAGGGAACCCCTAGGCTTAGGCTCTGGCACCCCTAGGCTTAGGCTAGGGCACCCCTAAGCTTAGGCTAGGGCACCCCTAGTCTTAGGCTAGGGAAACCAGGCTTAGGCTAAAGCTAGGGTTCCCATATCTTAAGGCTAGGGCACAACTAAGCTTAGGCTAGGGCACCCCTAGTCTTAGGCTAGGGTACCCCTATGCTTAGGCTAGGGCAACACAAGGCTTAAGCTAGGGCACCCCCCGGCTTTGGGTAAGGCTAGGACTCCCCTAGCCTATGGCTAGGGCACCCCTAGGCTAAGGCTAGGGCACCCCTAGGCTTAGGCTAGGGCACTCCTAGGCTTAGGCTAGGGCACCCCTAGGCTTAGTCTAAGGCTAGGGCTCCCCTATTTTATGGCTAGGGCACACCTAGGCTTAGGCTAGGTAACCCTAGGCTTAGGCTAGGGCACCCCTAGGCTTAGGCTAAGGCTAGGACTCCCCTAGCCTAAGGCTACGGCACCCCTAGGCTTAGATTAGCGCAGCCCTAGGCTTAGGCTAGGGCATCCTTAGGCTTAGGATAAGGCTAGGGCTCCCCTAGCCTAAGGCTAGGGCACACTTGGCTTAGGCTAGGGCACCCCCAGCCTTAGGCTAGGGCACCCCTAGGCTTAGGCTAGGGCACCCCTAGGCTTAGGATAGGGCACCCCTAGGCTTAGGCTAGGGCACCCCTTGGCTTAGGCTAGGGCACCCCTAAGGTTAGGCTAGGGCACCACTAGGCTTATGCTAGGGCACCCCTAGGCTTAGGCTAGGGCACCCCCGGCTTAGGCTAAAGCTAGGGTTCCCATAGCCTAAGGCTAGGGCACCCCTAGGCTTAGGCTAGGGCACCCCTAGGCTTAGGCTAGGTTACCCCAAGGCTTGGGCTAGGGCACCCATAGGCTTAGGCTAAGGCACCCCTAGGCTTAGGCTAGGGCACCCCTAGACTTAGGCTAGGGCACCCCTAGGCTTAGGCTAAGGCTAGGACGCCCCTAGCCTAAGGCTAGGGCACCCCTAGGCTTAGATTAGGGCAGCCCTAGGCTTATGCTAGGGCACCACTAGGATTAGGCTAAGGCTAGGACTCCCCTAGCCTAAGGCTAGGGCACCCCTAGGCTTAGGCTAGGGCAACCCTAGGCTTAGGCTTGGACACCCCTATGTGTAGGCTAGGGCACCCCTAGCTTAGGCTAAGGCTAGAGCTCCCCTAGCCTAAGGCTAGGGCACCCCAAGACTTAGGCTAGGGCACCGCTATTCTTAGGCTAAATCTAGGGCTCCCCTAGCCTAAGGCTAGGGCACCCCTAGGCTTAGGCTATGACACCCTAAGGCTTAGGCTAGGGCACCACTAGGCTTAGGCTAGGGCACCCCTAGGCTTAGGCTAAGGTTAATGCTCCCCTAACCTAAGGCTGGGGCACCCCTAGGCTTAGGCTATGGCACCCCTAGGCTTAGGCTAAGGCTAGGCCTCCCCTAGCCTAAGGCTAGGGCACCCCTAGGCTTCGGCTAGGGCACCCCTTGGCTTCGGCTTGGACACACCTACGCTTAGGCTAGGGCACCCCTAGGCTTAGGCCAAGGCTAGGTCTCCCCTTTCCTAAGAGTAGGGCACCCGTAGGTTTAGGCTAGGGCACCCCTAGGCTTAGGCTAAGGCTAGGGCTCCCCTAGCCTACGGGTAGGGCACCCCTAATCTTAGGCTAGGGCACCTCTAGGCTTCGGCTAGGGCATCCCTAGGCTTAGGCTAGGACACACCTAGGCTTAGGCTAAGGCTTGGGCTCCCCTAGCCTAAGGCTAGGGCACCCCTAGGCTTAGGCTAGGGTAACCCTAGGCTTAGGCTAGGGTACCCCTAGACTAGGGCTAGGGCACCCCTAGCTTAGGCTAAGGTTATGGCACCCCTATCCTAAGGCTAGGGCACCCCTAGGTTTAGGCTAGAGCACCCCTAGGCTTAGGCTAAGGCTAGGGCTCCCCTAGCCTACGGGTAGGGCACCCCTAATCTTAGGCTAGGGCACCTCTAGGCTTACGCTAGGGCACCTCTAGGCTTAGGCTAGGGCACCCCTAGGCTTAGGCTAGGGCAACACTAGGCTTAGGCTAGGGCACCCCTAGGTTTAGACCAGGGCACCCCCAGAATTAGCCTAAGGCTAGGGCTCCCCTAGCGTAAGGCTAGGACACCACTAGGCTTAGGCTAGGGCACCCCTAGGCTTAGACTAAGGCTACTGCTCGACTAGCATAAGGCTAGGGAACCCCCAGGCTTAGGCTAGGGCACCCCTAGGCATAGGGTAGGGCACCCTTAGGCTTAGGCTAAGGCTAGGGCTCCCCTAGCCTAAGTCTAGGGCACCCCTAGGCTTAGGCTAGGGCACCCCTAGGCTTAGGCTAGGGCACCGGTAGCCTTCGGCTAGAGCATCCCTAGGCTTAGGCTAAGGCTAGGGCTCCCCTAGCCCAAGGCTTGGGCACCCCTAGGCCTAGGCTAGGGCACCCCTAGGCTTAGGCTAGAGCACCCCAAGGCTTAGGCTAGGGCACCCCTAGGCTAAGGATAGGGCACCCCTAGGCTTAGGCTATGGCACCCCTAGGCTTAGGCTAGGGCACCCCTAAGCTTAGGCTAGGCCACCGCTAGGCTTAGGATAGGGCACCCCTAGGATTAGGATAGGGCACCCCTAGGGTTAGGCTAGGGCACCCCTAAAATTAGGCTAGGCCACCCCTAGGCTTAGGCTAGGGCACCCCTAGGCATAGGCTAGGGCACCCCTAGGCGTAGACTAAATCTAGGGTCCCATAGCCTAAGGCTAGGGCACCCCTAGGTTTAGGCTAAGGCATACCTAGGCTTAGGCTGGGGCACCCCAAGGCTTAGGCTAGGGCACCCCCCGGCTATGGCTAAGGCTAGGACTCCCCTAGCCTAAGGCTAGGGCACCCCTACGCTTAGGCTAGGGTACCCCTAGGCTTAGGCTAGGTAACCCTAGGCTTAGGCTAGGGCACCACTAGGTTTAGGCTAAGGCTAGGACTCCCGTAGCCTAAGGCTAGGGCACCCCTAGGCTTAGGCTATGACACCCTAAGGCTTAGGCTAGGGCACCACTAGGCTTAGGCTAGGGCACCCCTAGGCTTAGGCTAAGGTTAGGGCTCCCCTAACCTAAGGCTAGTGCACCCCTAGGCTTATGCTATGGCACCCCTAGGCTTAGGCTAAGGCTAGGCCTCCCCTAGCCTAAGGCTAGGGTACCCCTAGGCTTCGGCTAGGGCACCTCTTGGCTTCGGCTATGGCATCCCTAGGCTTAGGCTAGGGCACACCTAGGCTTAGGCTAAGGCTTGGGCTCCCCTAGCCTAAGGCTAGGGCACCGCTAGGCTTAGGCTAGGGTAACCCTAGGCTTAGGCTAGGGCACACCTAGACTAGGGCTAGGGCACCCCTAGCTTAGGCTAAGGTTAGGGCTCCCCTATCCTAAGGCTAGGGCACCCCTAGGTTTAGGCTAGGGCACCCCTAGGCTTAGGCTAGGGCAACCCAAGGACTAGGATAGGGCACCCCTAGGCTTAGGATAGGGCACCCCTAGGCTTAGGATACGGCACCCCTAGGCTTAGGCTAGGGCACCCCTATGCTTAGGCTAGGGCACCCCTAGGCTTAGGTTAGGGCACCCTTAGGCTTAGGCTAGGGCACCCCTAAGCTTAGGCTAGGGCACAACTAGGCTTAGGCTAGGGCACCCCTAGGCATAGGCTAGGGCACCACTAGGCTTAGGCTAAGGCTAGGACTCCCCTAGCCTAAGGCTAGTGCACCCCTAGGCTTAGGCTAGGGCACGCCTAGGCTTAGGCTATGGCACCCCTAGGCTTAGGCTAAGGCTATGGCTCCCCTAGCCTAAGGCAAGAGCACCCCTAGGCTTAGGCTAGGGCACCCCTAGGCTTAGGCTTGGACACCCCTAGGCGTAGGCTAGGGCACCCCTAGCTTAGGCTAAGGCTAGGGCTCCCCTAGCCTAAGGCTAGGGCACCCCTAATCTTAGGCTAGGATACCCCTAGGCTTAGGCTAAGGCTAGGGCTCCCGTAGCCTAAGGCTATGGCACCCCTAATCTTAGGCTAGGTTACCCCAAGACTTAGGCTAGGGCACACCTAAGCTTAGGCTAGGGCACCCCTAGGCTTAGGCTATGGCACCCCTAGGCTTAAGCTAGGGCACCCCTAGGCTTAGGATAGGGCACCCCTAGGATTTGGCTAGGGCACCCCTACGCTTAGGCTAAGGCTAGGGCTTCCCTAGCCTAAGGCAAGGGCACCCCTAGGCTTAGGCTAGGGCACCCCTAGGGTTAGGCTAGGGCACCCCTTGGCTTAGGATAGGGCACGCCTAAGCTTTGGCTAAGTTTAGGGCACACCTAGGCTTAGGCTAGGGCACACCTAGGCCTAGGCTAGGGCACCCCTAGGCTTAGGCTAAGGCTAGGGCTCCCATAGCCTAAGGCTAGGGCACCCCTAGGCTTAGGCTAGGGCACGGCAAGGCTTAGGCTAAGGGTAGGGCTCCCCTAGCCTAAGGCTAGGCCACCCCTAGGCTTTGGCTAGGGCACCCCAAGGCTTACTACGGCACCCCTTGACTTAGGCTAGGGCACCCCTAGGCTTAGGCTACGGCACCCCTAGGCTTGGCGAGGGCACCCCTAGACTTAGGCTAGGGCACCCCAAGGCTTAGGCTAAGGCTAGGGCTCCCCTAGCCTAAGGTTAGGGCAACCCTAGGCTTAGGCTAGGGCACCCCTAGGCTTAGGCTAGGACACCACTAGGCTTAGGCTAAGGCTAGGGCTCCCCTAGCCTAAGGCTAGGGCACACCTAGGCTTACGTTAGGGCACCCCTAAGCTTAGGCTAGGGCACCCCTAGGCTTAGGCTAGGGCACCCCTAGGCTTAGTCTAGGGCACCCCTAGGCTTAGGCTAGGGCAGTCCTAGGCTTAGGCTAAGGCTAGGGCTCCCCTAGCCTAAGGCTAGGGCACCCCTAGGCTTAGGCTAGGACACCCCAAGGTTTAGGCTAGGGCACCCCTAGGCTTAGGATAGGGCACCCCTAGGCTTAGGCTATTGCACCCCTAGGCTTAGGCTAGAGCCCACCTAAGCTTATGCTAGGGCACCCCTAAGCTTAGGATCGGGCACCCCTAGGATTAGGATAGGGCACCCCTAGGCTTAGGCTAGGGCACCCCTAAACTGAGGCTAGGGCACCCCTAGGCTTGGGTTAGGGCACCCCTAGGCATAGGCTAGGGCACCCCTAGGCTTAGACTAAATCTAGGGTCCCATAGCCTAAGGCTAGGGCACTCCTAAGCTTAGGCTAGGGCACACCTGGGCTTAGGCTAGGGCACCCCAAGGCTTAGGCTAGGGCACCCCCCGGCTATGGCTAAGGCTAGGACTCCCCTAGCCTAAGGCTAGGGCACCCCTATGCTTAGGCTAGGGCACCCCTAGGCTTAGGTTAGGGCACCCTTAGGCTTAGGCTAGGGCACCCCTAAGCTTAGGCTAGGGCACAACTAGGCTTAGGCTAGGGCACCCCTAGGCATAGGCTAGGGCACCACTAGGCTTAGGCTAAGGCTAGGACTCCCCTAGCCTAAGGCTAGTGCACCCCTAGGCTTAGGCTAGGGCACGCCTAGGCTTAGGCTATGGCACCCCTAGGCTTAGGCTAAGGCTATGGCTCCCCTAGCCTAAGGCAAGAGCACCCCTAGGCTTAGGCTAGGGCACCCCTAGGCTTAGGCTTGGACACCCCTAGGCGTAGGCTAGGGCACCCCTAGCTTAGGCTAAGGCTAGGGCTCCCCTAGCCTAAGGCTAGGGCACCCCTAATCTTAGGCTAGGATACCCCTAGGCTTAGGCTAAGGCTAGGGCTCCCGTAGCCTAAGGCTATGGCACCCCTAATCTTAGGCTAGGTTACCCCAAGACTTAGGCTAGGGCACACCTAAGCTTAGGCTAGGGCACCCCTAGGCTTAGGCTATGGCACCCCTAGGCTTAAGCTAGGGCACCCCTAGGCTTAGGATAGGGCACCCCTAGGATTTGGCTAGGGCACCCCTACGCTTAGGCTAAGGCTAGGGCTTCCCTAGCCTAAGGCAAGGGCACCCCTAGGCTTAGGCTAGGGCACCCCTAGGGTTAGGCTAGGGCACCCCTTGGCTTAGGATAGGGCACGCCTAAGCTTTGGCTAAGTTTAGGGCACACCTAGGCTTAGGCTAGGGCACACCTAGGCCTAGGCTAGGGCACCCCTAGGCTTAGGCTAAGGCTAGGGCTCCCATAGCCTAAGGCTAGGGCACCCCTAGGCTTAGGCTAGGGCACGGCAAGGCTTAGGCTAAGGGTAGGGCTCCCCTAGCCTAAGGCTAGGCCACCCCTAGGCTTTGGCTAGGGCACCCCAAGGCTTACTACGGCACCCCTTGACTTAGGCTAGGGCACCCCTAGGCTTAGGCTACGGCACCCCTAGGCTTGGCTAGGGCACCCCTAGACTTAGGCTAGGGCACCCCAAGGCTTAGGCTAAGGCTAGGGCTCCCCTAGCCTAAGGTTAGGGCAACCCTTGGCTTAGGCTAGGGCACCCCTAGGCTTAGGCTAGGACACCACTAGGCTTAGGCTAAGGCTAGGGCTCCCCTAGCCTAAGGCTAGGGCACACCTAGGCTTACGTTAGGGCACCCCTAAGCTTAGGCTAGGGCACCCCTAGGCTTAGGCTAGGGCACCCCTAGGCTTAGTCTAGGGCACCCCTAGGCTTAGGCTAGGGCAGTCCTAGGCTTAGGCTAAGGCTAGGGCTCCCCTAGCCTAAGGCTAGGGCACCCCTAGGCTTAGGCTAGGACACCCCAAGGTTTAGGCTAGGGCACCCCTAGGCTTAGGATAGGGCACCCCTAGGCGTAGGCTATTGCACCCCTAGGCTTAGGCTAGAGCCCACCTAAGCTTATGCTAGGGCACCCCTAAGCTTAGGATCGGGCACCCCTAGGATTAGGATAGGGCACCCCTAGGCTTAGGCTAGGGCACCCCTAAACTTAGGCTAGGGCACCCCTAGGCTTGGGTTAGGGCACCCCTAGGCATAGGCTAGGGCACCCCTAGGCTTAGACTAAATCTAGGGTCCCATAGCCTAAGGCTAGGGCACCCCTAAGCTTAGGCTAGGGCACACCTGGGCTTAGGCTAGGGCACCCCAAGGCTTAGGCTAGGGCACCCCCCGGCTATGGCTAAGGCTAGGACTCCCCTAGCCTAAGGCTAGGGCACCCCTATGCTTAGGCTAGGGCACCTCTAGGCTTAGGCTAAGGCACCCCTAGCATTAGGCTAAGGCTAGGGCTCCCCTAGCCTATGGCTAGGGCACCCCTAGGCTTAGGCTAGGTAAGCCTAGTCTTAGGCTAGGGCACCCCTAGGCTTAGGCTAGGGCACCCCCAGGCTTAGGCTAGGGCACCCCTAGGCTTAGGCTAGGGCACCCCTAGGCTTATGCTAGGTCACCCCTAGGCTTAGGCTAGGACACCCCAAGGCTTAGGGTAGGGCACCCCCAGGCTTAAGCTAAGGCAAGGGTTCCCATAGCCTAAGGCTAGGGCACCCCTAGGCTTAGGCTAGGGCTCCCCTAGGCTTAGGCTAGGACACACCTAGGCTTAGGCTAGGGCATCCCTAGTCTTAGGCTAGGGCACCCCTCGTCTTAGGCTAAGGCTAGGACTCCCAAAGCCCAAGGCTAGGGCACCCCTATGCTTAGGCTAGGGCACCTCTAGGCTTAGGCTAAGGCACCCCTAGCCTTAGGCTAAGGCTAGTGCTCCCCTAGCCTATGGCTAGGGAACGCCTAGACTTAGGCTAGGTAAGCCTAGTCTTAGGCTAGGGCATCCCTAGGCTTAGGCTAGGGCACACCTAGGCTTAGGCTAAGGCTAGGGCACCCCTAGGCTTAGTCTAGGGCACCCCTAGGCTTAGGCTAGGGCACCCCTAGGATTAGGATAGGGCAACCCTAGGCTTAGGCTAGGGCACCCCTAGGCATAGGCTAGGGCACCCCTAGGCTTAGGCTTAGGCTAGGGCTCCCCTAGACAAAGGCTAGGGCACCCTTAGGCTTAGGCTTGGGCACCCCTAGGCTTAGGCTATGGCACCCCTAGGCTTAGGCTAAGGCTAGGGCTCACCTAGCCTAAGGCTAGGGCACCCCTAGGCTTAGGCTAGGGCACCCCAAGGCCTAGGCTAAGGCAACACTAGGCTTAAGCTAAGGCTAGGGCTCCCCTAGCCTAAGGCTAGGGCACCCTTGGCTTAGGCTAGGGCACGACTAGGCTTAGGCTAGGGCAACACTAGGCTTAAGCGAAGGCTAGGGTTCCCCTAGCCTAAGACTAGGGCACCCCTAGGCTTAGGCTAGGGCACCCCTAGGCTTATGCTAGGGCACCCCTAGGCTTAGGCTAGGGCACCCCTAGTTTTAGGCCAGGGCACCCAGAGGCTTAAGCTAGGGGACCCCTAGGCTTAGGCTAATGCTAGGGTTTCCCTAGCCTAAGGCTAGGGAACCCCTAGGCTTAGGCTAGGGCACCCCCAGGCTTAGGCTAGGGCACCCCTAAGCTTAGGCTAGGGCACCCTTAGGCTTAGGCCAAGGCTAGGACTCCCCTAGCTTAAGGCAAGGGTACCCCTAGCCTTAGGCTAGTGCACCTCTTGGCTTAGGCTAGGGCATCCCTAGGCTTAGGCTAGGGCACACCTAGGCTTAGACTAAGGCTAGGGCTCCCCTAGCCTAAGGCTAGGGCACCCCTAGGCTTAGGCTAGGGCACCCCTAGGCTATGGCTAGGGCACCCCTAGCTTAGGCTAAGGTTAGGGCTCCCCTATCCTAAGGCAAGGGCACCCCTAGGTTTAGGCTAGGGCACCCCTAGCCTTAGGCTAAGGCTAGGGCTCCTCTAGCCTAAGGGGAGGGCACCCCTAACCTTAGGCTAGGGCACCTCTAGGCTTAGGCTAGGGCACCCCTAGGCTTAGGCTAGGGCAACCCTAGGCTTAGGCTAGGGCACCCCTAGGTTCAGACTAGGGCACCCCCTGAATTAGCCTAACGCTAGGGTTCCCCTAGCGTAAGGCTCGGGCACACCTAGGCTTAGGCTAGGGCACCCGTAGCCTTAGGCTAGGGCACCCCTAGGATTAGGCTAAGGCTAGGGCTCCCCTAGCCCAAGGCTAGGGCACTCCTAAGCTTAGGCTAGGGCACCCATAGGCCTAGGCTAGGGCACCCTTAGGCTTAGGCTAGGGTACCCCAAGGCTTAGGCTAAGGCTAGGGCTTCCATAGCCTAAGGCTAGGGCACCCCTAGGCTTAGGCTAGGACACCCCAAGGTTTAGGCTAGGGCACCCCTAGGCTTAGGATAGGGCACCCCTAGGCTTAGGCTATGGCACCCCTAGGCTTAGGCTAGAGCACACCTAAGCTTATGCTAGGGCACCCCTAAGCTTAGGATCGGGCACCCCTAGGATTAGGATAGGGCACCCCTAGGCTTAGGCTAGGGCACCCCTAAACTTAGGCTAGGGCACCCCTAGGCTTGGGCTAGGGCACCCCTAGGCATAGGCTAGGGCACCCCTAGGCTTAGACTAAACCTAAGGTCCCATAGCCTAAGGCTAGAGCACCCCTAAGCTTAGGCTAGGGCACACCTGGGCTTAGGCTAGGGCACCCCAAGGCTTAAGCTAGGGCACCCCCCGGCTATGGCTAAGGCTAGGACTCCCCTAGCCTAAGGCTAGGGCACCCCTATGCTTAGGTTAGGGCACCTCTAGGCTTAGGCTAAGGCACCCCTAGCATTAGGCTAAGGGTAGGGCTCCCCTAGCCTATGGCTAGGGCACCCCTATGCTTAGGCTAGGTAAGCCTAGTCTTAGGCTAGGGCACCCCTAGGCTTAGGCTAGGGCACCCCCAGGCTTAGGCTAGGGCACCCCTAGGCTTAGGCTAGGGCACCCCTAGGCTTAGGCTAGGTCACCCCTAGGCTTAGGCTAGGACACACCTAAGCTTAGGCTAGGGCATCCCTAGTCTTAGGCTAGGGCACCCCTCGTCTTAGGCTAAGGCTAGGACTCCCAAAGCCCAAGGCTAGGGCACCCCTATGCTTAGGCTAGGGCACCTCTAGGCTTAGGCTAAGGCACCCCTAGCCTTAGGCTAAGGCTAGGGCTCCCCTAGCCTATGGCTAGGGAACGCCTAGGCTTAGGCTAGGTAAGCCTAGTCTTAGGCTAGGGCATCCGTAGGCTTAGGCTAGGGCACACCTAGGCTTAGGCTAAGGCTAGGGCACCCCTAGGCTTAGTCTAGGGCACCCCTAGGCTTAGGCTAGGGCACCCCTAGGCTTAGGATAGGGCAACCCTAGGCTTAGGCTAGGGCACCCCTAGGCATAGGCTAGGGCACCCCTAGGCTTAGGCTTAGGCTAGGGCTCCCCTAGACAAAGGCTAGGGCACCCTTAGGCTTAGGCTTGGGCACCCCTAGGCTTAGGCTATGGCAGCCCTAGGCTTAGGCTAAGGCTAGGGCTCCCCTAGCCTAAGGCTAGGGCACCCCTAGGCTTAGGCTAGGGCACCCCTAGGCCTAGGCTAAGGCAACACTAGGCTTAAGCTAAGGCTAGGGTTCCCCTAGCCTAAGGCTAGGGCACCCTTGGCTTAGGCTAGGGCACCCCTAGGCTTAGGCTAGGGCACCCCTAGTCTTAGGCTAGGGCACCCCTAGGCTTAAGCTAGTGGACCCCTAGGCTTAGGCTAATGCTAGGGTTTCCCTAGCCTAAGGCTAGGGAACCCCTAGGCTTAGGCTAGGGCACCACTAGGCTTAGGCTAGGGCACCCTTAAGCTTAGGCTGGGCACCCCTACGCTTAGGCTAGGGCACCCCTAGGCTCAGGCTAAGGCTAGGGCTCCCCTTGCCTAAGGCTAGGGCACCCCTAGGCTTAGGCTAGGGAACACCTAGGCTTAGGCTAGGGCAACCGTAGCCTTAGGCTAGGGCACCCCTAGGCTTAGGCTAAGGCTAGGGCTCCCCTAGACCAAGGCTAGGGCACTCCTAGGCTTAGGCTAGGGCACCCATAGGCCTAGGCTAGGGCACCCTTAGGCTTAGGCTAGGGCACCCCAAGGCTTAGGCTAAGGCTAGGGCTTCCATAGCCTAAGGCTAGGGCACCCCTAGGCTTAGGCTAGGACACCCCAAGGTTTAGGCTAGGGCACCCCTAGGCTTAGGATAGGGCACCCCTAGGCTTAGGCTATGGCACCCCTAGGCTTAGGCTAGGGCACCCCTAGCCTTAAGCTAGGGGACCCCTAGACTTAGGCTAATGCTAGGGTTTCCCTAGCCTAAGGCTAGGGAACCCCTACGCTTAGGCTAGGGCACCACTAGGCTTAGGCTAGGGCACCCCTAAGCTTAGGCTAGGGAACCCCTACGCTTAGGCAAGGGCACCCCCAGAATTAGCCTAAGGCTAGGGCTCCCCTAGCGTAAGGCTAGGACACCCCTAGGCTTAGGCTAGGGCACCCATAGGCTTAGGCTAGGGCACCCCTAGGCTTAGACTAAGGCTACGGCTCGAATAGCCTAAGGCTAGGGAACCGCTAGGCTTAGGCTAGGGCACCCCTCGGCTTAGGCTAGGGCACCCGTAGCCTTAGGCTAGGGCACCCCTAGGCTTAGGCTAGGGCTCCCCTAGCCCAACTCTAGGGCACCCCTAGCCCAAGGCTAGGGTACCCCTAGGCTTAGGCTAGGGCACCCCAAGGCTTAGGCTAAGGCACCCCTAGGCTTTGGCTAGGGCACCCGTAAGCTTAGGCTAGGGCGCCCCTAGGCTTAGGATAGGGCACCCCTAGGATTAGGATAGGGCACCCCTAGGTTTAGGCTAGGGCACCCCTAAACTTAGGCTAGGGCACCCCTTGGCTTTGGCTAGGGCACCACTAGGCATAGACTAGGGCACCCCTAGGCTTAGACTAAACCTAGGGTCCCATATCCTAAGGCTAGGGCACCCCTAGGCTTAGGCTAGGGCACACCTAGGCTTAGGCTAGGGCACCCCAAGGCTTAGGCTAGGGCACCCCCCGGCTATGGCTAAGGCTAGGACTCCCCTAGCTTAAGGCTAGGGCACCCCTACGCTTAGGCTAGGGCAACCCTAGGCTTATCCTAGGTAACCCCTGACTTAGACTAGGGCACCACTAGGCTTAGGCTAAGGCTAGGACTCCCCTAGCCTAAGGCAAGGGTACCCCTAGCCTTAGGCTAGGGCACCCCTAGGCTTAGGCTAGGGTACCCATAGGCTTAGGCTAGGGCACCCCTAGGCTTAGACTAAGGCTATGGCTCGACTAGCTTAAGGCTAGGGAACCCCTAGGCTTACCCTAGGGCACCCCTAGGCTTAGGCTAAGGCTGAGGCTCCCCTAGCCTAAGGCTAGGGCACCTCTAGGCTTAGACTAGGGCACCCCTAGGCTTAGGCTTGGGCACCCCTAGGCTTAGGCTAAGGCTAGGGCTCCCCTAACCTAAGGCTAGGGCACCCCTTGGCTTAGGCTAGGGCACCCCTAGGCTTAGGCTGGGGCACCCGTAGGCTTAGGCTAGGGCACCCCTAGGCTTAGGCTAAGGCTAAGGCTCCCCTAGCCCAAGGCTAGGGCACCCCGAGGTTTAGGGTAGGGCACCCCTAGGCCTAGGCTAGGGCACCCCTAGGCTTAGGCTAGGGCACCCCAAGGCTTAGGCTAAGGCTATTGCTTCCATAGCCTAAGGCTAGGGCACCCCTAGGCTTAGGCTAGGGCACCCCTAGGCTTAGGCTTGGACACCCCTAGGCGTAGGCGAGGGCACCCCTAGCTTAGGCTCAGGCTATGGCTCCCCTAGCCTAAGGCTAGGGCACCCATAGTTTTAGGCTAGGGCACTCCTAGTCTTAGGCTAGGGCACACCTAAGCTTAGGCTAGGGCACCCCTAGGATTAGGCTAGGGCACCCCTAGAATTAGCCTAAGGCTAGGTCTCCCCTAGCCTAAGGCTAGGGCACATTTAGGCTTAGGCTAGGGCACCCCTAGGCTTAGGCTAGGATACACCTAGGCTTATGCTAGGGCACCCCTAGGATTAGGCTAGGGCACCCATATAATTAGCCTAAGCCTAGGGATCCCCTAACCTAAGGCTAGGGCACCCCTTGGCTTAGGCTAGGGCACCCCTAGGCTTAGGATAGGGCACCCCTAGGCTTAGGCTATGGCACCCCTAGGATTTGGCTAGGGCACCCCTAAGCTTAGGCTAGGGCGCCCCTAGGCTTAGGATAGGGCACCCCTAGGATTAGGATAGGGCACCCCTAGGTTTAGGCTAGGGCACCCCTAAACTTAGGCTAGGGTGCCCTAGGCTTAGGCTAGGGCACCCCTAGGCATAGACTAGGGCACTCCTAGGCTTAGACTAAATCTAGGGTCCCATAGCCTAAGGCTAGGGCACCCCTAGGCTTAGGCTAGGGCACACCTAGGCTTAGGCTAGGGTACCCCAAGGCTTAGGCTAGGGCACCCCCCGGCTATGACTAAGGCTAGGATTCCCCTAGCCTAAGGCTAGGGCACCCCTACGCTTAGGCTTGGGCACCCCTAGGCTTAGCCTAGGTAACCCTAGGCTTACGCTAGGGCACCACTAGGCTTAGGGTAAGGCTAGGATTCCCCTAGCCTAAGGCAAGGGTACCCCTAGCCTTAGGCTAGGGCACCCCTAGGCTTAGGCTAGGGCAGCCATAGGCTTAGGCTAGGGCACCCCTAGGCTTAGACTAAGGCTACGGCTCGACTAGCCTAAGGCTAGGGAACCCCTAGGCTTAGGCTAGGGCACCCCTAGGCTTAGGCTAGGGCACCCCTAGACTTAGGCTAGGGCACCCCTAGGTGTAGGCTAGGGCACCACTAGACTTAGGACAGGGCACACCTAGGCTTAGGCAAGGGCACCCCTAGGCTTAGGCTAGCGCACGACTAGGCTTAGCATAAGGCAAGGACTCCCCTAGCATAATGCTAGGGCACCCCTAGGCTTAGGCTAGGGCACCCCTAGGCTTAGGCTAGGGTACCCCTAGGCTTAGGCTAGGGCACCTCTAGATTAGGCTAAGGCTATGGATCAACTAGCCTTAGGCTAGGGCACCCCTAGGCTTAGGCTAGGTCAGCCCTAGGCTTAGGCTCGGGCAACCCTAGGCTTAGGTTAAGGCACCCCTAGGCTTTGGCTAGGGCACCCCTAGGCTTAGGCTAAGGCTAAGGCTCCCCTAGCCCAAGGCTAGGGCACCCTGAGGTTTAGGGTAGGGCACCCCTAGGCCTAGGCTAGGGCACCCCTAGGCTTAGGCTAGGGCACCCCAAGGCTTAGGCTAAGGCTATTGCTTCCATAGCCTAAGGCTAGGGCACCCCTAGGCTTAGGCTAGGGAACCCCTAGGCTTTGGCTTGGACACCCCTAGGCGTAGGCGAGGGCACCCCTAGCTTAGACTCAGGCTAGGGCTCCCCTAGCCTAAGGCTAGGGCACCCATAGTTTTAGGCTAGGGCACTCCTAGTCTTAGGCTAGGGCACACCTAAGCTTAGGCTAGGGCACCCCTAGGATTAGGCTAGGGCACCCCTAGAATTAGCCTAAGGCTAGGTCTCCCCTAGCCTAAGGCTAGGGCACACCTAGGCTTAGGCTAGGGCACCCCTAGGCTTAGGCTAGGATACACCTAGGCTTATGCTAGGGCACCCCTAGGATTAGGCTAGGGCACCCATATAATTAGCCTAAGGCTAGGGATCCCCTAGCCTAAATCTAGGGAATCCCTGGCCTTAGGCTATGGCACCCCTAAGCTTAGGCTAGGGCACCCTTACGCTTAGGCTAGGGCACCCCTAGGCTTAGGCTAGGGCACAACTAGGCTTAGACTAGGGCACCACTAGTCTTAGGCAACGGCACCACTAGGCTTAGGCTAGGGCACCCGTCGGCTTAGGCTAATGCTAGGACTCCCCTAGCCTAAGGCTAGGGCACCCTAGGCATAGGCTAGGGCACCCCTAGGCTTAGGCTAAGGCTAGCGCTCCCATAGCCTAAGGCGAGGGCACCCCGAGGCTTAGGCTAGGGCACCCCTAGGCTTAATATAGGGCATCCCTAGGCTTAGGTTAAGGCTAGGACTCCCCTAGCCTAAAACTTGGGCACCCCTAGGCTTAGGCTACGGCACCCTAGGCTTAGGCTAGGGCATCCCTAGTCTTAGTCTAGGGCACCCCTCGTCTTAGGCTAAGGCTAGGACTCCCAAAGCCCAAAGCTAGGGCACCCCTAGGCTTAGGCTAGGGCACCTCTAGGCTTACGCTAAGGCACCCCTAGCCTTAGGCTAAGGCTAGGGCTCCCCTAGCCTATGGCTAGGGCACGCCAAGGCTTAGTCTAGGTAAGCCTAGTCTTAGGCTAGGGCATCCCTAGGTTTAGGCTAGGGCACACCTAGGCTTAGGCTAAGGCTAGGGCACCCCTAGGCTTAGGATAGGGCAACCCTAGGCTTAGGCTAGGGCTCCCCTAGGCATAGGCTAGGGCACCTCTAGGCTTAGGCTTAGGCTAGGGCTCCCCTAGACAAAGGCTTGGGCACCCTTAGGCTTAGGTTTAGGCACCCCTAGGCTTAGGCTATGGCACCCCTAGGCTTAGGCTAAGGCTAGGGCTCCCCTAGCCTAAGGCTAGGGCACCCCTAGGCTTAGGCTAGGGCACCCCTAGGCCTAGGCTAAGGCAACACTAGGCTTAAGCTAAGGCTAGGGCTCCCCTAGGCTTAGGCTAGGGCACCCCTAGTCTTAGGCTAGGGCACCCCTAGGCTTAAGCTAGGGGACCCCTAGGCTTAGGCTAATGCTAGGGTTTCCCTAGCCTAAGGCTAGGGAACCCCTACGCTTAGGCTAGGGCACCACTAGGCTTAGGCTAGGGCACCCCTAAGCTTAGGCTAGGGAACCCCTACGCTTAGTCTAGGGCACCCCCAGAATTAGCCTAAGGCTAGGGCTCCCCTAGCGTAAGGCTAGGACACCCCTAGGCTTAGGCTAGGGCACCCATAGGCTTAGGCTAGGGCACCCCTAGGCTTAGACTAAGGCTACGGCTCGACTAGCCTAAGGCTAGGGAACCCCTAAGCTTAGGCTAGGGCACCCCTAGGCTTAGGCTAGGGCACCCCTAGGCTTAGGCTAAGGCTAGGGCTTCCCTAGACTAAGGCTAGGGCACCCCTAGGTGTAGGCTAGGGCACCACTAGACTTAGGACAGGGCACACCTAGGCTTAGGCAAGGGCACCCCTAGGCATAGGCTAGCGCACGACTAGGCTTAGCATAAGGCAAGGACTCCCCTAGCATAATGCTAGGGCACCCCTAGGCTTAGGCTAGGGCACCCCTAGGCTTAGGCTAGGGTACCCCTAGGCTTAGGCTAGGGCACCTCTAGATTAGGCTAAGGCTATGGATCAACTAGCCTTAGGCTAGGGCACCCCTAGGCTTAGGCTAGGGCAGCCCTAGGCTTAGGCTCGGGCAACCCTAGGCTTAGGTTAGGGCACCCCTAGGCTTTGGCTAGGGCACCCCTAGGCTTAGGCTAAGGCTAGGGCTCCCCTAGCCTAAGGCTAGGGCACCCCTAGGCTTTGGCAGGGCATCCGTAGGCTTAGGCTAGGGCACCCCTAGGCTTAGGATAGGGCACCTCTTGGCTTAGGATAAGGCACGCCTAGGCTTAGGCTAGGGCACCCCTAGGCTTAGGCTAAGGCTAGGGCTCCCCTAGCCTAAGGCTAGGGCACCTTTAGGCTTAGGCTTGGGCATCCCTAGGCTTAGGCTAAGGCACCCCTAGGCTTAGGCTAGGGCACCCCTAGGCTTAGGCTAAGGCTGGGGCTCCCCTAGCCTAAGGCTAGGGCACCCATCGGCATAGGCTAGGGCACACCTAGGCTTAGGCTAGGTCACCCCTAGGCTTAGGTTAGGGCACACCTAGGCTTAGGCTAGGGCACCCCTAGGCTTAGGCTAAGGCTAGGGCTCCCCTAGCCTAAGGCTAGGGATCCCCTAGGCTTAGGCAGGGCACCCGTAGGCTTACTAGTGCACCCCTAGGCTTACGCTAGGGCACCCCTAAGCTTAGGCTAGGTCACCCCTAGGTTTAGGCTAGAGCACCTCTAGGCTTAGGCTTAGGCTAGTGCTCCCATAGCCTAAGGCTAGCGCACCCCTAGGCTTAGGCTTGGGCACCCCTAGGCTTAGGCTGGGGCACCCCTAGCCTTAAGCTAAGGCTAGGGCTCCCCTAGCCTAAGGTTAAGGCACCCCTAGGCTTAGGCTAGTGCACCCCTAGCCTTAGGCTAGGGCACCCCTAGGCTTAGGCTAAGGCTAGGGCTCCCCTAGCCTAAGGCTCGGGAACCCCTAAGCTTAGGCTAGGGGACCCCTAGGCTTAGACTAGGGCACCCTTAGGCTTAGGCTTGGGCAGCCCTAGGCTTAGGCTAAGGCTAGGGCTCCCCTAGACTAAGTCTAGGGCACCCTTAGGCTTAGGTTTGGGCACCCCTATGCTTAGGCTATGGCACCCCTAGGCTTAGGGTAGTGCCAGGGCACCCCTAGGCTTAGGGTAGGGCACCCCTAGGCTTAGGCTAGCGCACGACTAGGCTTAGCATAAGGCTAGGGCTCCCCTAGCATAATGCTAGGGCACCCCTAGGCTTAGGCTAGGGCACCCCTAGGCTTAGGCTAGGGTACCCCTAGGCTTAGGCTAGGGCACCTCTAGTTTAGGCTAAGGCTATGGATCAACTAGCCTTAGGCTAGGGCACCCCTAGGCTTAGGCTAGGGCAGCCCTAGGCTTAGGCTAGGGCAACCCTAGGCTTAGGATAGGGCACCCCTAGGCTTTGGCTAGGGCACCAATAGGCTTAGGCTAAGGCTAGGGCTCCCCTAGCCTTAGGCTAGGGTACCCCTAGGCTTTGGCAGGGCATCCGTAGGCTTAGGCTAGGGCACCCCTAGGCTTAGGATAGGCACCCCTAGGCTTAGGATAAGGCACGCCTAGGCTTAGGCTAGGGCACCCCTAGGCTTAGGCTAAGGCTAGGGCTCCCCTAGCCTAAGGCTAGGGCACCCTTAGGCTTAGGCTTGGGCATCCCTAGGCTTAGGCTAAGGCACCCCTAGGCTTAGGCTAGTGCACCCCTAGGCTTAGGCTAAAACTAGGGCTCCCCTAGCCTAAGGCTAGGGCACCCCTAGGCTTAGGCTAGGGCAACCATAGGCTTAGGATAGGGCACCCCTAGGCTTAAGCTAAGGCTAGGGCTCCCCTAACCTAAGGCTAGGGCCCCACTAGGCTTAGGCTAGGGCACCCCTAGGCTTAGGCTAGGGCACCCCTAGGCTTAGGCTAAGGCTGGGGATCCCCTAGCCTAAGGCTAGGGCACCCATCGGCATAGGCTAGGGCACCCCTATGCTTAGGCTAGGGCACCCCTAGGCTTAGGTTAGGGCACACCTAGGCTTAGGCTAAGGCTAGGGCTCCCCTAGCCTAAGGCTAGGGATCCCCTAGGCTTAGGCAGGGCACCCGTAGGCTTACTAGTGCACCCGTAGGCTTACTAGGGCACCCCTAGGCTTAGGCTAGGGCACCCCTAGGCTTAGGCTAGGGCACCCCTAGGCATAGGCTAAGGCTAGGGCTTCCCTAGACTAAGGCTAGGGCACCCCTAGGCTTAGGCTAGGGCACCCCGAGGCTTAGGCTAAGGCTAGGGCTCCCCTAGCCTAAGGCTAGGGCACCCCTAGGCTTAGGCTAGGGCACCCCTAAGCTTAGGCTAGGTCACCCCTAGGTTTAGGCTAGGGCACCACTAGGCTTAGGCTTAGGCTAGTGCACCCATAACCTAAGGCTAGCGCACCCCTAGGCTTAGGCTTGGGCACCCCTAGGCTTAGGCTGGGGCACATCTAGCCTTAAGCTAAGGCTAGGGCTCCCCTAGCCTAAGGTTAAGGCACCCCTAGGCTTTGGCTAGGGCACCCCTAGCCTTAGGCTAGGGCACCCCTAGGCTTAGGCTAAGGCTAGGGGTCCCCTAGCCTAAGGCTCAGGAACCCCTAAGCTTAGGCTAGGGTACCCCTAGGCTTAGACTAGGGCACCCTTAGGCTTAGGCTTGGGCACCCCTAGGCTTAGGCTATGGCACCCCGAGGCTTAGGCTAGGGCACCCCTAGGCTTAGGCTAAGGCACACCTAGGCTTAGGCTAGGCACCCCTAGGCTTAGGCTAAGGCTAGGGCTCCCCTAGACTAAGGCTTGGGCACCCTTAGGCTTAGGTTTGGGCACCCCAATGCTTAGGCTATGGCACCCCTAGGCTTAGGGTAGTGCCAGGGCACCCCTAGGCTTAGGCTAGGGCACCCCTAGGCTTAGGCTAAGGATAGGGATTCCCTAGCCTAAGGCTAGGGCACCCCTAGGCTTCGGCTAGGGCAGCCCTAGTATTAGGCTAGGGTACACCTAGGCTTAGGCTAGGGCACCCGTAGGATTAGGCTTGGGCACCCCTCGAATTAGCCTAAGGCTAGGGATCCCCTAGCCTAAGGTTAGGGTACCACTAGGCTTAGGCTAGGGCACCCCTAGGCTTAGGCTAGGGCACCCCTAGGCTTAGGCTAGGGCACCCCTAGGCTTAGGATAGGGCACCCCTAGGCTTAGGCTAGGGAACCCCTAGCTTAGGCTAAGGCTAGGGCTCCCCTAGCCTAAGGCTGGGGCACCCCAAGGCTTAGGCTAGGGCACCCCTAGGCTTAGGCTAGGGCACACCTAAGCTTAGGCGAGGGCACCCCTAGGATTAGACTAGGGCACCCCTAGATTTAGCCTAAGGCTAGGGATCCCCTAGCCTAAGGTTAGGGCACCACTAACCTTAGGCTAGGGCACCCCTAGGCTTAGGCCAGGGCACCCCTATTCTTAGGCCAGGGCACCCCTATGCGTAGGCTAAGGCTAGTGCTCCCCTACCCTAAGGCTAGGGCACCCCTAGACTTAGGCTAGGGCACCCCTAGGCTTACACTAGGACACCCCTAGGCTTAGGCTAAGGCTAGGGCACCCCTAGACTTAGGCTAGGGAACCCCTAGGCTTAGGCTAGGGCACCCCTAGACTTAGGATAGGGCACCCCTAGGCTTAGGCTAGGGCACCCCTAGGCTTAGGCTAGGGCACAAATAGGCTTAGCATAAGGCTAGGGCTCCCCTAGCATAATGCTAGGGCACCCCTAGGCTTAGGCTAGGGCACCCCTAGGCTTAGGCTAGGGCACCCCTTGGCTTAGGCTAGGGCACCACTAGGCTTAGGCTTGGGCACCCCTAGCTTAGGCTAAGGCTATGTCTCAACTAGCCTAAGGCTAGGGCACCCCTAGGCTTAGGCTAGGGCACCCCTAGGCTTAGGCTAAGGCTAGGGCTCCCCTTGCCTACGGCTAGGGCACCCGTAGGCTTAGGCTACGACACCCCTAGGCTTAGGCTAGGGTACCCCTAGGCTTAGGCTAAGGCTAGGGTTTCCCTAGCCTAAGGCTTGGGAACGCCTAGGCTTAGGCTAGGGAACCCCTAGGCTTAGGTTAGGGCACACCTAGGCTTAGGCTAGGGCACGCCTAGGCTTAGGCTAAGGCTAGTGCTCCCTTAGTCTACGCCTAGGACACCCTTAGGCTTAGGCTTGGGCACCCCTATGCTTAGGCTATGGCACCCCTAGGCTTAGGCTAGTGCCAGGGCACCCCTAGGCTTAGGCTAGGGCACCCCTAGGCTTAGGCTAAGGATTGGGATTCCCTAGCCTAAGGCTAGGGCACCCCTAGGCTTCGGCTAGGGCACCCTAAGGCTTAGGCTAGGGTACACCTAGGCTTAGGCTAGGGCACCCCTAGGATTAGGCTAGGGCACCCCTCGAATTAGCCTAAAGCTAGGGATCCCCTAGCCTAAGGTTAGGGCACCACTAGGCTTAGGCTAGGGCACCCCTAGGCTTAGGCTAAGTCTAGGGCTCCCCTAGCCTATGTCTAGGGCACGACTAGGCTTAGGCTAGGGCACCCCTAGGCTTAGGGTAGGGCACCCCTAGGCTTAGGCTAGGGCACCACTAGACTTAGGACAGGGCACACCTAGGCTTAGGCAAGGGCACCCCTAGGCTTTGGCTAGCGCACGACTAGGCTTAGCATAAGGCAAGGACTCCCCTAGCATAATGCTAGGGCACCCCTAGGCTTAGGCTAGGGCACCCCTAGGCTTAGGCTAGGGCAGCCCTAGGCTTAGGCTCGGGCAACCCTAGGCTTAGGTTAGGGCACCCCTAGGCTTTGGCTAGGGCACCCCTAGTCTTAGGCTAAGGCTAGGGCTCCCCTAGCCTAAGGCTAGGGCACCCCTAGGCTTTGGCAGGGCATCCGTAGGCTTAGGCTAGGGCACCCCTAGGCTTAGGATAGGGCACCCCTTGGCTTAGGATAAGGCACGCCTAGGCTTAGGCTAGGGCACCCCTAGGCTTAGGCTAAGGCTAGGGCTCCCCTAGCCTAAGGCTAGGGCACCTTTAGGCTTAGGCTTGGGCATCCCTAGGCTTAGGCTAAGGCACCCCTAGGCTTAGGCTAGGGCACCCCTAGGCTTAGGCTAAGGCTGGGGCTCCCCTAGCCTAAGGCTAGGGCACCCATCGGCATAGGCTAGGGCACACCTAGGCTTAGGCTAGGTCACCCCTAGGCTTAGGTTAGGGCACACCTAGGCTTAGGCTAGGGCACCCCTAGGCTTAGGCTAAGGCTAGGGCTCCCCTAGCCTAAGGCTAGGGATCCCCTAGGCTTAGGCAGGGCACCCGTAGGCTTACTAGTGCACCCCTAGGCTTACTAGGGCACCCCTAGGCTTAGGCTAGGGCACCCCTAGGCATAGGCTAAGGCTAGGGCTTCCCTAGACTAAGGCTAGGGCACCCCTAGGCTTAGGCTAGGGCACCCCGAGGCTTAGGCTAAGGCTAGGGCTCCCCTAGCCTAAGGCTAGGGCACCCCTAGGCTTAGGCTATGGCACCCCTAAGCTTAGGCTAGGTCACCCCTAGGTTTAGGCTAGAGCACCTCTAGGCTTAGGCTTAGGCTAGTGCTCCCATAGCCTAAGGCTAGCGCACCCCTAGGCTTAGGCTTGGGCACCCCTAGGCTTAGGCTGGGGCACCCCTAGCCTTAAGCTAAGGCTAGGGCTCCCCTAGCCTAAGGTTAAGGCACCCCTAGGCTTAGGCTAGTGCACCCCTAGCCTTAGGCTAGGGCACCCCTAGGCTTAGGCTAAGGCTAGGGCTCCCCTAGCCTAAGGCTCGGGAACCCCTAAGCTTAGGCTAGGGGACCCCTAGGCTTAGACTAGGGCACCCTTAGGCTTAGGCTTGGGCAGCCCTAGGCTTAGGCTAAGGCTAGGGCTCCCCTAGACTAAGGCTAGGGCACCCTTAGGCTTAGGTTTCGGCACCCCTATGCTTAGGCTATGGCACCCCTAGGCTTAGGGTAGTGCCAGGGCACCCCTAGGCTTAGGGTAGGGCACCCCTAGGCTTAGGCTAGCGCACGACTAGGCTTAGCATAAGGCAAGGACTCCCCTAGCATAATGCTAGGGCACCCCTAGGCTTAGGCTAGGGCACCCCTAGGCTTAGGCTAGGGTACCCCTAGGCTTAGGCTAGGGCACCTCTAGTTTAGGCTAAGGCTATAGATCAACTAGCCTTAGGCTAGGGCACCCCTAGGCTTAGGCTAGGGCAGCCCTAGGCTTAGGCTAGGGCAACCCTAGGCTTAGGTTAGGGCACCCCTAGGCTTTGGCTAGGGCACCCATAGGCTTAGGCTAAGGCTAGGGCTCCCCTAGCCTTAGGCTAGGGCACCCCTAGGCTTTGGCAGGGCATCCGTAGGCTTAGGCTAGGGCACCCCTAGGCTTAGGATAGGCACCCCTAGGCTTAGGATAAGGCACGCCTAGGCTTAGGCTAGGGCACCCCTAGGCTTAGGCTAAGGCTAGGGCTCCCCTAGCCTAAGGCTAGGGCACCCTTAGGCTTAGGCTTGGGCATCCCTAGGCTTAGGCTAAGGCACCCCTAGGCTTAGGCTAGTGCACCCCTAGGCTTAGGCTAAAACTAGGGCTCCCCTAGCCTAAGGCTAGGGCACCCCTAGGCTTAGGCTAGGGCAACCATAGGCTTAGGATAGGGCACCCCTAGGCTTAAGCTAAGGCTAGGGCTCCCCTAACCTAAGGCTAGGACCCCACTAGGCTTAGGCTAGGGCACCCCTAGGCTTAGGCTAGGGCACCCCTAGGCTTAGGCTAAGGCTGGGGATCCCCTAGCCTAAGGCTATGGCACCCATCGGCATAGGCTAGGGCACACCTAGGCTTAGGCTAGGGCACCCCTAGGCTTAGGTTAGGGCACACCTAGGCTTAGGCTAGGGCACCCCTAGGCTTAGGCTAAGGCTAGGGCTCCCCTAGCCTAAGGCTAGGGATCCCCTAGGCTTAGGCAGGGCACCCGTAGGCTTACTAGTGCACCCCTAGGCTTACTAGGGCACCCCTAGGCTTAGGCTAGGGCACCCCTAGGCTTAGGCTAGGGCACCCGTAGGCATAGGCTAAGGCTAGGTCTTCCCTAGACTAAGGCTAGGGCACCCCTAGGCTTAGGCTAGGGCACCCCGAGGCTTAGGCTAAGGCTAGGGCTCCCCTAGCCTAAGGCTAGGGCACCCCTAGGCTTAGGCTAGGGCACCCCTAAGCTTAGGCTAGGTCACCCCTAGGTTTAGGCTAGGGCACCACTAGGCTTAGGCTTAGGCTAGTGCACCCATAACCTAAGGCTAGCGCACCCCTAGGCTTAGGCTTGGGCACCCCTAGGCTTAGGCTAGGGCACATCTAGCCTTAAGCTAAGGCTAGGGCTCCCCTAGCCTAAGGTTAAGGCACCCCTAGGCTTAGGCTAGGGCACCCCTAGCCTTAGGCTAGGGCACCCCTAAGCTTAGGCTAAGGCTAGGGGTCCCCTAGCCTAAGGCTCGGGAACCCCTAAGCTTAGGCTAGGGTACCCCTAGGCTTAGACTAGGGCACCCTTAGGCTTAGGCTTGGGCACCCCTAGGCTTAGGCTATGGCACCCCGAGGCTTAGGCTAGGGCACCCCTAGGCTTAGGCTAAGGCACCCCTAGGCTTAGGCTAGGCACCCCTAGGCTTAGGCTAAGGCTAGGGCTCCCCTAGACTAAGGCTTGGGCACCCTTAGGCTTAGGTTTGGGCACCCCAATGCTTAGGCTATGGCACCCCTAGGCTTAGGGTAGTGCCAGGGCACCCCTAGGCTTAGGCTAGGGCACCCCTAGGCTTAGGCTAAGGATAGGGATTCCCTAGCCTAAGGCTAGGGCACCCCTAGGCTTCGCTAGGGCAGGCCTAGTATTAGGCTAGGGTACACCTAGGCTTAGGCTAGGGCACCCCTAGGTTTAGGCTTGGGCACCCCTCGAATTAGCCTAAGGCTAGGGATCCCCTAGCCTAAGGTTAGGGTACCACTAGGCTTAGGCTAGGGCACCCCTAGGCTTAGGCTAGGGCACCCCTAGGCTTAGGCTAGGGCACCCCTAGGCTTAGGATAGGGCACCCCTAGGCTTAGGCTAGGGAACCCCTAGCTTAGGCTAAGGCTAGGGCTCCCCTAGCCTAAGGCTGGGGCACCCCAAGGCTTAGGCTAGGGCACCCCTAGGCTTAGGCTAGGGCACACCTAAGCTTAGGCGAGGGCACCCCTAGGATTAGACTAGGGCACCCCTAGATTTAGCCTAAGGCTAGGGATCCCCTAGCCTAAGGTTAGGGCACCACTAACCTTAGGCTAGGGCACCCCTAGGCTTAGGCCAGGGCACCCCTATTCTTAGGCCAGGGCACCCCTATGCGTAGGCTAAGGCTAGGGCTCCCCTACCCTAAGGCTAGGGCACCCCTAGACTTAGGCTAGGGCACCCCTAGGCTTACACTAGGACACCCCTAGGCTTAGGCTAAGGCTAGGGCACCCCTAGACTTAGGATAGGGCACCCCTAGGCTTAGGCTACGGCACCCCTAGACTTAGGATAGGGCACCCCTAGGCTTAGGCTAGGGCACCCCTAGGCTTAGGCTAGGGCACAAATAGGCTTAGCATAAGGCTAGGGCTCCCCTAGCATAATGCTAGGGCACCCCTCGGCTTAGGCTAGGGCACCCCTAGGCTTAGGCTAGGGCACCCCTTGGCTTAGGCTAGGGCACCACTAGGCTTAGGCTTGGGCACCCCTAGCTTAGGCTAAGGCTATGTCTCAACTAGCCTAAGGCTAGGGCACCCCTAGGCTTAGGCTAGGGCACCCCTAGGCTTAGGCTAAGGCTAGGGCTCCCCTAGCCTAAGGCTAGGGCACCCGTAGGCTTAGGCTACGACACCCCTAGGCTTAGGCTAGGGTACCCCTAGGCTTAGGCTAAGGCTAGGGTTTCCCTAGCCTAAGGCTTGGGAACGCCTAGGCTTAGGCTAGGGAACCCCTAGGCTTAGGTTAGGGCACACCTAGGCTTAGGCTAGGGCACGCCTAGGCTTAGGCTAAGGCTAGTGCTCCCTTAGTCTACGCCTAGGACACCCTTAGGCTTAGGCTTGGGCACCCCTATGCTTAGGCTATGGCACCCCTAGGCTTAGGCCAGTGCCCGGGCACGCCTAGGCTTAGGCTAGGGCACCCCTAGGCTTAGGCTAAGGATTGGGATTCCCTAGCCTAAGGCTAGGGCACCCCTAGGCTTCGGCTAGGGCACCCTAAGGCTTAGGCTAGGGTACACCTAGGCTTAGGCTAGGGCACCCCTAGGATTAGGCTAGGGCACCCCTCGAATTAGCCTAAAGCTAGGGATCCCCTAGCCTAAGGTTAGGGCACCACTAGGCTTAGGCTAGGGCACCCATAGGCTTAGGATAGGGCACCCCTAGGCTTAGGCTAAGGCACACCTAGGCTTAGGCTAAGGCTAGGGCTCCCCTAGCCTAAGGCTAGGGCACCCCTAGGCTTAGGCTATGGCACCACTAGGCTTAGGCTAAGGTTAGGACTCTCCTAGCCTAAGGCTAGGGCACCCCTAATCTTAGGCTAGGGCACCCCTAGGCTTAGGCTAGGGCACACCTAAGCTTAGGCTAGGGCACCCCTAGGATTAGGCTAGGGCACCCCTAGATTTAGCCTAAGGCTAGGGATCCCCTAGCCTAAGGTTAGGGCACCACTAACCTTAGGCTAGGGCATCCCTAGGCTTAGGATAGGGCACCCCTAGGCTTAGGCTAGGGCACCCCTAGGCCTAGGCTAAGGCAACACTAGGCTTAAGCTAAGGCTAGGGCTCCCCTAGGCTTAGGCTAGGGCACCCCTAGGCATAGGCTAAGGCTAGGGCTTCCCTAGACTAAGGCTAGGGCACCCCTAGGCTTAGGCTAGGGCACCCCGAGGCTTAGGCTAAGGATAGGGCTCCCCTAGCCTAAGGCTAGGGCACCCCTAGGCTTAGGCTAGGGCACCCCTAAGCTTAGGCTAGGTCACCACTAGGTTTAGGCTAGGGTACCACTAGGCTTAGGCTTAGGCTAGTGACCCATAGCCTAAGGCTAGCGCACCCCTAGGCTTAGGCTTGGGCACCCCTAGGCTTAGGCTGGGGCACCCCTAGCCTTAAGCTAAGGCTAGGGCTCCCCTAGCCTAAGGTTAAGGCACCCCTAGGCTTAGGCTAGGGCACCCCTAGCCTTAGACTAGGGCACCCTTAGGCTTAGGCTTGGGCACCCCTAGGCTTAGGCTATGGCACCCCGAGGCTTAGGCTAGGGCACCCCTAGGCTTAGGCTAAGGCTAGGGCTGCCCTAGCCTAAGGCTAGGGCACCCCTAGGTTTAGGCTAGGGCACCCCTAGGCTTAGGCTAGGCACCCCTAGGCTTAGGCTAAGGCTAGGGCTCCCCTAGACTAAGGCTAGGGCACCCTTAGGCTTAGGCTAGGGTACCCCTAGGCTTAGGCTAAGGATAGGGATTCCCTAGCCTAAGGCTAGGGCACCCCTAGGCTTCGGCTAGGGCACCCCTAGGCTTAGGCTAGGGTACACCTAGGCTTAGGCTAGGGCACCCCTAGGATTAGGCTAGGGCACCCCTCAAATAAGCCTAAGGCTAGGGATCCCCTAGCCTAAGGTTAGGGCACCACTAGGCTTAGGCTAGGGCACCCCTAGGCTTAGGCTAAGTCTAGGGCTCCCCAAGCCTAAGTCTAGGGCACCTCTAGGCTTAGGCTAGGGCACCCCTAGGCTTAGGCTAGGGCACCCCTAGGCTTGGGCTAGGGCACCCCTAGGCTTAGGATAGGGCACACCTAGGCTTAGGCTAGCGAACCCCTAGCTTAGGCTAAGGCTAGGGCTCCCCTAGCCTAAGGCTGGGGCACCCCTAGGCTTAGGCTAGGGCACCCCTAGGCTTAGGCTAAGGCTAGGGCTCCCCTAGCCTAAGGCTAGGGAACCCCTAATCTTAGGCTAGGGCATCCCTAGGCTTACGCTAGGGCACACCTAAGCTTAGGCTATGGCACCCCTAGGCTTAGGGTAGTGCCAGGGCACCCCTAGGCTTAGGCTAGGGCACCCCTAGGCTTAGGCTAAGGATAGGGATTCCCTAGCCTAAGGCTAGGGCACCCCTAGGCTTCGGCTAGGGCAGGCCTAGTATTAGGCTAGGGTACACCTAGGCTTAGGCTAGGGCACCCCTAGGTTTAGGCTTGGGCAACCCTCGAATTAGCCTAAGGCTAGGGATCCCCTAGCCTAAGGTTAGGGTACCACTAGGCTTAGGCTAGGGCACCCCTAGGCTTAGGCTAGGGCACCCCTAGGCTTAGGCTAGGGCACCCCTAGGCTTAGGATAGGGCACCCCTAGGCTTAGGCTAGGGAACCCCTAGCTTAGGCTAAGGCTAGGGCTCCCCTAGCCTAAGGCTGGGGCACCCCAAGGCTTAGGCTAGGGCACCCCTAGGCTTAGGCTAGGGCACACCTAAGCTTAGGCGAGGGCACCCCTAGGATTAGACTAGGGCACCCCTAGATTTAGCCTAAGGCTAGGGATCCCCTAGCCTAAGGTTAGGGCACCACTAACCTTAGGCTAGGGCACCCCTAGGCTTAGGCCAGGGCACCCCTATTCTTAGGCCAGGGCACCCCTATGCGTAGGCTAAGGCTAGGGCTCCCCTACCCTAAGGCTAGGGCACCCCTAGACTTAGGCTAGGGCACCCCTAGGCTTACACTAGGACACCCCTAGGCTTAGGCTAAGGCTAGGGCACCCCTAGACTTAGGATAGGGCACCCCTAGGCTTAGGCTAGGGCACCCCTAGACTTAGGATAGGGCACCCCTAGGCTTAGGCTAGGGCACCCCTAGGCTTAGGCTAGGGCACAAATAGGCTTAGCATAAGGCTAGGGCTCCCCTAGCATAATGCTAGGGCACCCCTCGGCTTAGGCTAGGGCACCCCTAGGCTTAGGCTAGGGCACCCCTTGGCTTAGGCTAGGGCACCACTAGGCTTAGGCTTGGGCACCCCTAGCTTAGGCTAAGGCTATGTCTCAACTAGCCTAAGGCTAGGGCACCCCTAGGCTTAGGCTAGGGCACCCCTAGGCTTAGGCTAAGGCTAGGGCTCCCCTAGCCTAAGGCTAGGGCACCCGTAGGCTTAGGCTACGACACCCCTAGGCTTAGGCTAGGGTACCCCTAGGCTTAGGCTAAGGCTAGGGTTTCCCTAGCCTAAGGCTTGGGAACGCCTAGGCTTAGGCTAGGGAACCCCTAGGCTTAGGTTAGGGCACACCTAGGCTTAGGCTAGGGCACGCCTAGGCTTAGGCTAAGGCTAGTGCTCCCTTAGTCTACGCCTAGGACACCCTTAGGCTTAGGCTTGGGCACCCCTATGCTTAGGCTATGGCACCCCTAGGCTTAGGCTAGTGCCCGGGCACGCCTAGGCTTAGTCTAGGGCACCCCTAGGCTTAGGCTAAGGATTGGGATTCCCTAGCCTAAGGCTAGGGCACCCCTAGGCTTCGGCTAGGGCACCCTAAGGCTTAGGCTAGTGTACACCTAGGCTTAGGCTAGGGCACCCCTAGGATTAGGCTAGGGCACCCCTCGAATTAGCCTAAAGCTAGGGATCCCCTAGCCTAAGGTTAGGGCACCACTAGGCTTAGGCTAGGGCACCCATAGGCTTAGGATAGGGCACCCCTAGGCTTAGGCTAAGGCACACCTAGGCTTAGGCTAAGGCTAGGGCTCCCCTAGCCTAAGGCTAGGGCACCCCTAGGCTTAGGCTATGGCACCACTAGGCTTAGGCTAAGGCTAGGACTCTCCTAGCCTAAGGCTAGGGCACCCCTAATCTTAGGCTAGGGCACCCCTAGGCTTAGGCTAGGGCACACCTAAGCTTAGGCTAGGGCACCCCTAGGATTAGGCTAGGGCACCCCTAGATTTAGCCTAAGGCTAGGGATCCCCTAGCCTAAGGTTAGGGCACCACTAACCTTAGGCTAGGGCATCCCTAGGCTTAGGATAGGGCACCCCTAGGCTTAGGCTAGGGCACCCCTAGGCCTAGGCTAAGGCAACACTAGGCTTAAGCTAAGGCTAGGGCTCCCCTAGGCTTAGGCTAGGGCACCCCTAGGCATAGGCTAAGGCTAGGGCTTCCCTAGACTAAGGCTAGGGCACCCCTAGGCTTAGGCTAGGGCACCCCGAGGCTTAGGCTAAGGATAGGGCTCCCCTAGCCTAAGGCTAGGGCACCCCTAGGCTTAGGCTAGGGCACCCCTAAGCTTAGGCTAGGTCACCACTAGGTTTAGGCTAGGGTACCACTAGGCTTAGGCTTAGGCTAGTGACCCATAGCCTAAGGCTAGCGCACCCCTAGGCTTAGGCTTGGGCACCCCTAGGCTTAGGCTGGGGCACCCCTAGCCTTAAGCTAAGGCTAGGGCTCCCCTAGCCTAAGGTTAAGGCACCCCTAGGCTTAGGCTAGGGCACCCCTAGCCTTAGACTAGGGCACCCTTAGGCTTAGGCTTGGGCACCCCTAGGCTTAGGCTATGGCACCCCGAGGCTTAGGCTAGGGCACCCCTAGGCTTAGGCTAAGGCTAGGGCTGCCCTAGTCTAAGGCTAGGGCACCCCTAGGTTTAGGCTAGGGCACCCCTAGGCTTAGGCTAGGCACCCCTAGGCTTAGGCTAAGGCTAGGGCTCCCCTAGACTAAGGCTAGGGCACCCTTAGGCTTAGGCTAGGGTACCCCTAGGCTTAGGCTAAGGATAGGGATTCCCTAGCCTAAGGCTAGGGCACCCCTAGGCTTCGGCTAGGGCACCCCTAGGCTTAGGCTAGGGTACACCTAGGCTTAGGCTAGGGCACCCCTAGGATTAGGCTAGGGCACCCCTCAAATAAGCCTAAGGCTAGGGATCCCCTAGCCTAAGGTTAGGGCACCACTAGGCTTAGGCTAGGGCACCCCTAGGCTTAGGCTAAGTCTAGGGCTCCCCAAGCCTAAGTCTAGGGCACCTCTAGGCTTAGGCTAGGGCACCCCAAGGCTTAGGCTAGGGCACCCCTAGGCTTAGGCTAGGGCACCCCTAGGCTTAGGATAGGGCACACCTAGGCTTAGGCTAGCGAACCCCTAGCTTAGGCTAAGGCTAGGGCTCCCCTAGCCTAAGGCTGGGGCACCCCTAGGCTTAGGCTAGGGCACCCCTAGGCTTAGGCTAAGGCTAGGGCTCCCCTAGCCTAAGGCTAGGGAACCCCTAATCTTAGGCTAGGGCATCCCTAGGCTTACGCTAGGGCACACCTAAGCTTAGGCTAGGGCACCCCTAGGATTAGGCTAGGGCACCCCTAGATTTAGCCTAAGGCTAGGGATCCCCTAGCCTAAGGTTAGGGCACCACAAACCTTAGGCTAGAGCACCCCTAGGCTTAGGCCAGGGCACCCCTATTCTTAGGCCAGGGCACCCCTAGGCGTAGGCTAAGGCTAGGGCTCCCCTACCCTAAGGCTAGGGCACCCCTAGACTTAGGCTAGGGCACCCCTAGGCTTACACTAGGACACAGCTAGGCTTAGGCTAAGGCTAGGGCACCCCTAGACTTAGGCTAGGGCACCCCTAGGCTTAGGCTAGGGCACCCCTAGACTTAGGATAGGGCACCCCTAGGCTTAGGCTAGGGCACCCCTAGGCTTAGGCTAGGGCACAAATAGGCTTAGCATAAGGCTAGGACTCCCCTAGCATAATGCTAGGGCACCCCTAGGCTTAGGCTAGGGCACCCCTAGGCTTAGGCTAGGGCACCCCTTGGCTTAGGCTAGGGCACCACTAGGCTTAGGCTTGGGCACCCCTAGCTTAGGCTAAGGCTATGTCTCAACTAGCCTAAGGCTAGGGCACCCCTAGGCTTAGGCTAGGGCACCCCTAGGCTTAGGCTAAGGCTAGGGTTTCCCTAGCCTAAGGCTTGGGAACGCCTAGGCTTAGGCTAGGGAACCCCTAGGCTTAGGTTAGGGCACACCTAGGCTTAGGCTAGGGCACCCCTAGGCTTAGGCTAAGGCTAGGGCTCCCTTAGTCTACGCCTAGGGCACCCTTAGGCTTAGGCTTAGGCACCCCTATGCTTAGGCTATGGCAACCCTAGGCTTAGGCTAGTGCCAGGGCACCCCTAGGCTTAGGCTAGGGCACCCCTAGGCTTAGGCTAAGGATAGGGATTCCCTAGCCTAAGGCTAGGGCACCCCTAGGCTTCGGCTAGGGCACCCTAAGGCTTAGACTAGGGTACACCTAGGCTTAGGCTAGGGCACCCCTAGGATTAGGCTAGGGCACCCCTCGAATTAGCCTAAAGCTAGGGATCCCCTAGCCTAAGGTTAGGGCACCACTAGGCTTAGGCTAGGGCACCCCTAGGCTTAGGCTAAGTCTAGGGCTCCCCAAGCCTAAGTCTAGGGCACCACGAGGCTTAGGCTAGGGCACCCCTAGGCTTAAGGTAGGGCACCCCTAGGCTTAGGCTAGGGCACACATAGGCTTAGGATAGGGCACCCCTTGGCTTAAGCTAAGGCACACCTATGCTTAGGCTAAGGCTAGGACTCCCCTAGCCTAAGGCTAGGGCCCCCCTAGGCTTAGGCTATGGCACCCCTAGGTTTAGGCTAAGGCTAGGGCTCTCCTAGACTAAGGCTAGGGCACCCTTAGGCTTAGGCTAGGGCACCCCTAGGCTTAGGCTAAGGATAGGGATTCCCTAGCCTAAGGCTAGGGCACCCCTAGGCTTCGGCCAGGGCACCCCTAGGCTTAGGCTAGGGTACACCTAGGCTTAGTCTAGGGCACCCCTAGGATTAGGCTAGGGCACCCCTCAAATAAGCCTAAGGCTAGGGATCCCCTAGCCTAAGGTTAGGGCACCACTAGGCTAAGGCTAGGGCACCCCTAGGCTTAGGCTAAGTCTAGGGCTCCCCAAGCCTAAGTCTAGGGCACCACTAGGCTTAGGCTAGGGCACCCCTAGGCTTAGGCTAGGGCACCCCTAGGCTTAGGCTAGGGCACCCCTAGGCTTAGGATAGGGCACACCTAGGCTTAGGCTAGCGAACCCCTAGCTTAGGCTAAGGCTAGGGCTCCCCTAGCCTAAGGCTGGGGCACCCCTAGGCTTAGGCTAGGGCACCCCTAGGCTTAGGCTAAGGCTAGGGCTCCCCTAGCCTAAGGCTAGGGAACCCCTAATCTTAGGCTAGGGCATCCCTAGGCTTACGCTAGGGCACACCTAAGCTTAGGCTAGGGCACCCCTAGGATTAGGCTAGGGCACCCCTAGATTTAGCCTAAGGCTAGGGATCCCCTAGCCTAAGGTTAGGGCACCACAAACCTTAGGCTAGAGAACCCCTAGGCTTAGGCCAGGGCACCCCTATTCTTAGGCCAGGGCACCCCTAGGCGTAGGCTAAGGCTAGGGCTCCCCTACCCTAAGGCTTGGGCACCCCTAGACTTAGGCTAGGGCACCCCTAGGCTTACACTAGGACACAGCTAGGCTTAGGCTAAGGCTAGGGCACCCCTAGACTTAGGCTAGGGCACCCCTAGGCTTAGGCTAGGGCACCCCTAGACTTAGGATAGGGCACCCCTAGGCTTAGGCTAGGGCACCCCTAGGCTTAGGCTAGGGCACAAATAGGCTTAGCATAAGTCTAGGGCTCCCCTAGCATAATGCTAGGGCACCCCTAGGCTTAGGCTAGGGCACCCCTAGGCTTAGGCTAGGGCACCCCTTGGCTTAGGCTAGGGCACCACTAGGCTTAGGCTTGGGCACCCCTAGCTTAGGCTAAGGCTATGTCTCAACTAGCCTAAGGCTAGGGCACCCCTAGGCTTAGGCTAGGGTACCCCTAGGCTTAGGCTAAGGCTAGGGTTTCCCTAGCCTAAGGCTTGGGAACGCCTAGGCTTAGGCTAGGGAACCCCTAGGCTTAGGTTAGGGCACACCTAGGCTTAGGCTAGGGCACCCCTAGGCTTAGGCTAAGGCTAGGGCTCCCTTAGTCTACGCCTAGGGCACCCTTAGGCTTAGGCTTAGGCACCCCTATGCTTAGGCTATGGCACCCCTAGGCTTAGTCTAGTGCCAGGGCACCCCTAGGCTTAGGCTAGGGCACCCCTAGGCTTAGGCTAAGGATAGGGATTCCCTAGCCTAAGGCTAGGGCACCCCTAGGCTTCGGCTAGGGCACCCTAAGGCTTAGACTAGGGTACACCTAGGCTTAGGCTAGGGCACCCCTAGGATTAGGCTAGGGCACCCCTCGAATTAGCCTAAAGCTAGGGATCCCCTAGCCTAAGGTTAGGGCACCACTAGGCTTAGGCTAGGGCACCCCTAGGCTTAGGCTAAGTCTAGGGCTCCCCTAGCCTAAGTCTAGGGCACCACGAGGCTTAGGCTAGGGCACCCCTAGGCTTAGGGTAGGGCACCCCTAGGCTTAGGCTAGGGCACACATAGGCTTAGGATAGGGCACCCCTTGGCTTAAGCTAAGGCACACCTAGGCTTAGGCTAAGGCTAGGGCTCCCCTAGCCTAAGGCTAGGGCACCCCTAGGCTTAGGCTGTGGCACCCCTAGGCTTAGGCTAAGGCTAGGACTCTCCTAGCCTAAGGCTAGGGCACCCCTAATCTTAAGCTAGGGCACCCCTAGGCTTAGGCTAGGGCACTCCTAAGCTTAGGCTAGGGCACCCCTAGGATTAGGCTAGGGCACCCCTAGATTTAGCCTAAGGCTAGGGATCCCCTAGCCTAAGGTTAGGGCACCACTAACCTTAGGCTAGGGCACCCATAGGCTTAGGATAGGGCACCCCTAGGCTTAGGCTAAGGCTAGGGTTTCCCTACCCTAAGGCTAGGGAACGCCTAGGCTTAGGCTAGGGCACCCCTAGGCTTAGGTTAGGGCACACCTAGGCTTAGGCTAGGGCACCCCTAGGCTTAGGCTAAGGCTAGGGCTCCCCTAGCCTAAGGCTAGGGCACCCTTAGGCTTAGGCTTGGGCACCCCTATGCTTAGGCTATGGCACCCCTAGGCTTAGGCTAGTGCCAGGGCACCCCTAGGCTTAGGCTAGGGCACCCATTTGCTTAGGCTAAGGATAGGGATTCTCAAGCCTAAGGCTAGGGCAACCCTCGGCTTCGGCTAGGGCACCCCTAGGCTTAGGCTAGGGTACACCTAGGCTTAGGCTAGGGCACCCCTAGGATTAGGCTAGGGCACCCCTCGAATTAGCCTAAGGCTAGGTATGCCCTAGCCTAAGGTTAGGGCACCACTAGGCTTAGGCTAGGGCACACCTAGGCTTAGGCTAAGTTTGGGGCTCCCCTAACCTAAGTCTAGGGTACTACTAGGCTTAGGCTAGGGCACCCCTAGGCTTAGGCTAGGGCACCCCTTGGCTTAGGCTAGGGCACCCATAGGCTTAGGATAGGGCACCCCTAGGCTTAGGCTAGGGAACACCTAGCTTAGGCTAAGGCTAGGGCTCCCCTAGCCTAAGGCTAGGGCACCCCTAGGCTTAGGCTAAGGCTAGGACTCTCCTAGCCTAAGGCTAGGGCACCACTAATCTTAGGCTAGGGCACCCCTAGGCTTAGGCTGGGGCACACCTAAGCTTAGGCTAGGGCACCCCTAGGATTAAGCTAGGGCACCCCTAGATTTAGCCTAAGGCTAGGGATCCCCTAGCCTAAGGTTAGGGCATCACTAACCTTAGGCTAGGGCAACCCTAGGCTTAGGCCAGGGCACCCCTATTCTTAGGCCAGGGCACCCCTAGGCTTAGGCTAAGGCTAGGGCTCCCCTACCCTAAGGCTAGGGCACCCTAGACTTAGGCTAGGGCACCCCTAGGATTCGACTAGGACACCCCTAGGCTTAGGCTAGGGCACGACTATGCTTAGCATAAGGCTAGGGCTCCCCTAGCATAATGCTAGGGCACCCCTAGGCTTAGGCTAGGGCACCCCTAGGCTTAGGCTAAAGCTAGGGTTCCCCTAGCCTAAGGCTAGGGCACCCCTTGGCTTAGGCTAGGGCACCCCTAGGCTTAGGCTAAGGCTAGGGTTCCCCTAGCCTAAGGCTAGGGCACCTCTTGGCTTAGGCTAGGGCAACCCTAGGTATAGGCTAGGGCACCCCTATGCTTAGGCTAGGGCACCCCTAGGCTTAGGCTAAGGCTAGGGCTCCCCTAGCGTAAGGTTAGGGCACCAATAACCTTAGGCTAGGGCACCCCTAGGCTTAGGATAGGGCACCCTTAGCCTTAGGCTTGGGCATCCCTAGGCTTAGGCTAAGGCACCCCTAGGCTTAGGCTAGTGCCAGGGCACCCCTAGGCTTAGGCTAGGGCACCCCTAGGCTTAGGCTAAGGATAGGGATTCCCTACTCTAAGGCTAGGGAACGCCTAGGCTTAGGCTAGGGCACCCCTAGGCTTAGGTTAGGGCACACCTAGGCTTAGGCTAGGGCACCCCTAGGCTTAGGCTTAGGCTTGGGCACCCCTATGCTTAGGCTATGGCACCCCTAGGCTTAGGCTAGTGCCAGGGCACCCCTAGGCTTAGGCTAGGGCACCCATTTGCTTAGGCTAAGGATAGGGATCCCAAACCTAAGGCTAGGGCAACCCTCGGCTTCGGCTAGGGCACCCCTAGGCTTAGGCTAGGGTACACCTAGGCTTAGGCTAGGGCACACCTAGGATTAGGCTAGGGCACCCCTCGAATTAGCCTAAGGCTAGGGCACCCCTAGACTTAGGCTAGGGCACCCCTAGGATTCGACTAGGACACCCCTAGGCTTAGGCTCGGGCACGACTATGCTTAGCATAAGGCTAGGGCTCCCCTAGCATAATGCTAGGGCACCCCTAGGCTTAGGCTAGGGCACCCCTAGGCTTAGGCTAGGGCACCCCTAGGCTTAGGCTAAGGCTAGGGTTCCCCTAGCCTAAGGCTAGGGCACCCCTTGGCTTAGGCTAGGGCACCCCTAGGCTTAGGCTAAGGCTAGGGTTCCCCTAGCCTAAGGCTAGGGCACCTCTTGGCTTAGGCTAGGGCAACCCTAGGTATAGGCTAGGGCACCCCTATGCTTAGGCTAGGGCACCCCTAGGCTTAGGCTAAGGCTAGGGCTCCCCTAGCCTAAGGTTAGGGCACCAATAACCTTAGGCTAGGGCACCCCTAGGCTTAGGATAGGGCACCCTTACCCTTAGGCTTGGGCATCCCTAGGCTTAGGCTATGGCACCACTAGGCTTAGGCTAAGGCTAGGACTCTCCTAGCCTAAGGCTAGGGCACCCCTAATCTTAGGCTAGGGCACCCCTAGGCTTAGGCTAGGGCACACCTAAGCTTAGGCTAGGGCACCCCTAGGATTAGGCTAGGGCACCCCTAGATTTAGCCTAAGGCTAGGGATCCCCTAGCCTAAGGTTAGGGCACCACTAACCTTAGGCTAGGGCATCCCTAGGCTTAGGATAGGGCACCCCTAGGCTTAGGCTAGGGCACCCCTAGGCCTAGGCTAAGGCAACACTAGGCTTAAGCTAAGGCTAGGGCTCCCCTAGGCTTAGGCTAGGGCACCCCTAGGCATAGGCTAAGGCTAGGGCTTCCCTAGACTAAGGCTAGGGCACCCCTAGGCTTAGGCTAGGGCACCCCTAAGCTTAGGCTAGGTCACCACTAGGTTTAGGCTAGGGTACCACTAGGCTTAGGCTTAGGCTAGTGACCCATAGCCTAAGGCTAGCGCACCCCTAGGCTTAGGCTTGGGCACCCCTAGGCTTAGGCTGGGGCACCCCTAGCCTTAAGCTAAGGCTAGGGCTCCCCTAGCCTAAGGTTAAGGCACCCCTAGGCTTAGGCTAGGGCACCCCTAGCCTTAGACTAGGGCACCCTTAGGCTTAGGCTTGGGCACCCCTAGGCTTAGGCTATGGCACCCCGAGGCTTAGGCTAGGGCACCCCTAGGCTTAGGCTAAGGCTAGGGCTGCCCTAGTCTAAGGCTAGGGCACCCCTAGGTTTAGGCTAGGGCACCCCTAGGCTTAGGCTAGGCACCCCTAGGCTTAGGCTAAGGCTAGGGCTCCCCTAGACTAAGGCTAGGGCACCCTTAGGCTTAGGCTAGGGTACCCCTAGGCTTAGGCTAAGGATAGGGATTCCCTAGCCTAAGGCTAGGGCACCCCTAGGCTTCGGCTAGGGCACCCCTAGGCTTAGGCTAGGGTACACCTAGGCTTAGGCTAGGGCACCCCTAGGATTAGGCTAGGGCACCCCTCAAATAAGCCTAAGGCTAGGGATCCCCTAGCCTAAGGTTAGGGCACCACTAGGCTTAGGCTAGGGCACCCCTAGGCTTAGGCTAAGTCTAGGGCTCCCCAAGCCTAAGTCTAGGGCACCTCTAGGCTTAGGCTAGGGCACCCCTAGGCTTAGGCTAGGGCACCCCTAGGCTTAGGCTAGGGCACCCCTAGGCTTAGGATAGGGCACCCCTAGGCTTAGGATAGGGCACACCTAGGCTTAGGCTAGCGAACCCCTAGCTTAGGCTAAGGCTAGGGCTCCCCTAGCCTAAGGCTGGGGCACCCCTAGGCTTAGGCTAGGGCACCCCTAGGCTTAGGCTAAGGCTAGGGCTCCCCTAGCCTAAGGCTAGGGAACCCCTAATCTTAGGCTAGGGCATCCCTAGGCTTACGCTAGGGCACACCTAAGCTTAGGCTAGGGCACCCCTAGGATTAGGCTAGGGCACCCCTAGATTTAGCCTAAGGCTAGGGATCCCCTAGCCTAAGGTTAGGGCACCACAAACCTTAGGCTAGAGCACCCCTAGGCTTAGGCCAGGGCACCCCTATTCTTAGGCCAGGGCACCCCTAGGCGTAGGCTAAGGCTAGGGCTCCCCTACCCTAAGGCTAGGGCACCCCTAGACTTAGGCTAGGGCACCCCTAGGCTTACACTAGGACACAGCTAGGCTTAGGCTAAGGCTAGGGCACCCCTAGACTTAGGCTAGGGCACCCCTAGGCTTAGGCTAGGGCACCCCTAGACTTAGGATAGGGCACCCCTAGGCTTAGGCTAGGGCACCCCTAGGCTTAGGCTAGGGCACAAATAGGCTTAGCATAAGGCTAGGACTCCCCTAGCATAATGCTAGGGCACCCCTAGGCTTAGGCTAGGGCACCCCTAGGCTTAGGCTAGGGCACCCCTTGGCTTAGGCTAGGGCACCACTAGGCTTAGGCTTGGGCACCCCTAGCTTAGGCTAAGGCTATGTCTCAACTAGCCTAAGGCTAGGGCACCCCTAGGCTTAGGCTAGGGCACCCCTAGGCTTAGGCTAAGGCTAGGGTTTCCCTAGCCTAAGGCTTGGGAACGCCTAGGCTTAGGCTAGGGAACCCCTAGGCTTAGGTTAGGGCACACCTAGGCTTAGGCTAGGGCACCCCTAGACTTAGGCTAGGGCACCCCTAGGATTCGACTAGGACACCCCTAGGCTTAGGCTCGGGCACGACTATGCTTAGCATAAGGCTAGGGCTCCCCTAGCATAATGCTAGGGCACCCCTAGGCTTAGGCTAGGGCACCCCTAGGCTTAGGCTAGGGCACCCCTAGGCTTAGGCTAAGGCTAGGGTTCCCCTAGCCTAAGGCTAGGGCACCCCTTGGCTTAGGCTAGGGCACCCCTAGGCTTAGGCTAAGGCTAGGGTTCCCCTAGCCTAAGGCTAGGGCACCTCTTGGCTTAGGCTAGGGCAACCCTAGGTATAGGCTAGGGCACCCCTATGCTTAGGCTAGGGCACCCCTAGGCTTAGGCTAAGGCTAGGGCTCCCCTAGCCTAAGGTTAGGGCACCAATAACCTTAGGCTAGGGCACCCCTAGGCTTAGGATAGGGCACCCTTACCCTTAGGCTTGGGCATCCCTAGGCTTAGGCTATGGCACCCCGAGGCTTAGGCTAGGGCACCCCTAGGCTTAGGCTAAGGCTAGGGCTGCCCTAGTCTAAGGCTAGGGCACCCCTAGGTTTAGGCTAGGGCACCCCTAGGCTTAGGCTAGGCACCCCTAGGCTTAGGCTAAGGCTAGGGCTCCCCTAGACTAAGGCTAGGGCACCCTTAGGCTTAGGCTAGGGTACCCCTAGGCTTAGGCTAAGGATAGGGATTCCCTAGCCTAAGGCTAGGGCACCCCTAGGCTTCGGCTAGGGCACCCCTAGGCTTAGGCTAGGGTACACCTAGGCTTAGGCTAGGGCACCCCTAGGATTAGGCTAGGGCACCCCTCAAATAAGCCTAAGGCTAGGGATCCCCTAGCCTAAGGTTAGGGCACCACTAGGCTTAGGCTAGGGCACCCCTAGGCTTAGGCTAAGTCTAGGGCTCCCCAAGCCTAAGTCTAGGGCACCTCTAGGCTTAGGCTAGGGCACCCCTAGGCTTAGGCTAGGGCACCCCTAGGCTTAGGCTAGGGCACCCCTAGGCTTAGGATAGGGCACCCCTAGGCTTAGGATAGGGCACACCTAGGCTTAGGCTAGCGAACCCCTAGCTTAGGCTAAGGCTAGGGCTCCCCTAGCCTAAGGCTGGGGCACCCCTAGGCTTAGGCTAGGGCACCCCTAGGCTTAGGCTAAGGCTAGGGCTCCCCTAGCCTAAGGCTAGGGAACCCCTAATCTTAGGCTAGGGCATCCCTAGGCTTACGCTAGGGCACACCTAAGCTTAGGCTAGGGCACCCCTAGGATTAGGCTAGGGCACCCCTAGATTTAGCCTAAGGCTAGGGATCCCCTAGCCTAAGGTTAGGGCACCACAAACCTTAGGCTAGAGCACCCCTAGGCTTAGGCCAGGGCACCCCTATTCTTAGGCCAGGGCACCCCTAGGCGTAGGCTAAGGCTAGGGCTCCCCTACCCTAAGGCTAGGGCACCCCTAGACTTAGGCTAGGGCACCCCTAGGCTTACACTAGGACACAGCTAGGCTTAGGCTAAGGCTAGGGCACCCCTAGACTTAGGCTAGGGCACCCCTAGGCTTAGGCTAGGGCACCCCTAGACTTAGGATAGGGCACCCCTAGGCTTAGGCTAGGGCACCCCTAGGCTTAGGCTAGGGCACAAATAGGCTTAGCATAAGGCTAGGACTCCCCTAGCATAATGCTAGGGCACCCCTAGGCTTAGGCTAGGGCACCCCTAGGCTTAGGCTAGGGCACCCCTTGGCTTAGGCTAGGGCACCACTAGGCTTAGGCTTGGGCACCCCTAGCTTAGGCTAAGGCTATGTCTCAACAAGCCTAAGGCTAGGGCACCCCTAGGCTTAGGCTAGGGCACCCCTAGGCTTAGGCTAAGGCTAGGGTTTCCCTAGCCTAAGGCTTGGGAACGCCTAGGCTTAGGCTAGGGAACCCCTAGGCTTAGGTTAGGGCACACCTAGGCTTAGGCTAGGGCACCCCTAGACTTAGGCTAGGGCACCCCTAGGATTCGACTAGGACACCCCTAGGCTTAGGCTCGGGCACGACTATGCTTAGCATAAGGCTAGGGCTCCCCTAGCATAATGCTAGGGCACCCCTAGGCTTAGGCTAGGGCACCCCTAGGCTTAGGCTAGGGCACCCCTAGGCTTAGGCTAAGGCTAGGGTTCCCCTAGCCTAAGGCTAGGGCACCCCTTGGCTTAGGCTAGGGCACCCCTAGGCTTAGGCTAAGGCTAGGGTTCCCCTAGCCTAAGGCTAGGGCACCTCTTGGCTTAGGCTAGGGCAACCCTAGGTATAGGCTAGGGCACCCCTATGCTTAGGCTAGGGCACCCCTAGGCTTAGGCTAAGGCTAGGGCTCCCCTAGCCTAAGGTTAGGGCACCAATAACCTTAGGCTAGGGCACCCCTAGGCTTAGGATAGGGCACCCTTACCCTTAGGCTTGGGCATCCCTAGGCTTAGGCTATGGCACCACTAGGCTTAGGCTAAGGCTAGGACTCTCCTAGCCTAAGGCTAGGGCACCCCTAATCTTAGGCTAGGGCACCCCTAGGCTAAGGCTAGGGCACACCTAAGCTTAGGCTAGGGCACCCCTAGGATTAGGCTAGGGCACCCCTAGATTTAGCCTAAGGCTAGGGATCCCCTAGCCTAAGGTTAGGGCACCACTAACCTTAGGCTAGGGCATCCCTAGGCTTAGGATAGGGCACCCCTAGGCTTAGGCTAGGGCACCCCTAGGCCTAGGCTAAGGCAACACTAGGCTTAAGCTAAGGCTAGGGCTCCCCTAGGCTTAGGCTAGGGCACCCCTAGGCATAGGCTAAGGCTAGGGCTTCCCTAGACTAAGGCTAGGGCACCCCTAGGCTTAGGCTAGGGCACCCCTAAGCTTAGGCTAGGTCACCACTAGGTTTAGGCTAGGGTACCACTAGGCTTAGGCTTAGGCTAGTGACCCATAGCCTAAGGCTAGCGCACCCCTAGGCTTAGGCTTGGGCACCCCTAGGCTTAGGCTGGGGCACCCCTAGCCTTAAGCTAAGGCTAGGGCTCCCCTAGCCTAAGGTTAAGGCACCCCTAGGCTTAGGCTAGGGCACCCCTAGCCTTAGACTAGGGCACCCTTAGGCTTAGGCTTGGGCACCCCTAGGCTTAGGCTATGGCACCCCGAGGCTTAGGCTAGGGCACCCCTAGGCTTAGGCTAAGGCTAGGGCTGCCCTAGTCTAAGGCTAGGGCACCCCTAGGTTTAGGCTAGGGCACCCCTAGGCTTAGGCTAGGCACCCCTAGGCTTAGGCTAAGGCTAGGGCTCCCCTAGACTAAGGCTAGGGCACCCTTAGGCTTAGGCTAGGGTACCCCTAGGCTTAGGCTAAGGATAGGGATTCCCTAGCCTAAGGCTAGGGCACCCCTAGGCTTCGGCTAGGGCACCCCTAGGCTTAGGCTAGGGTACACCTAGGCTTAGGCTAGGGCACCCCTAGGATTAGGCTAGGGCACCCCTCAAATAAGCCTAAGGCTAGGGATCCCCTAGCCTAAGGTTAGGGCACCACTAGGCTTAGGCTAGGGCACCCCTAGGCTTAGGCTAAGTCTAGGGCTCCCCAAGCCTAAGTCTAGGGCACCTCTAGGCTTAGGCTAGGGCACCCCTAGGCTTAGGCTAGGGCACCCCTAGGCTTAGGCTAGGGCACCCCTAGGCTTAGGATAGGGCACCCCTAGGCTTAGGATAGGGCACACCTAGGCTTAGGCTAGCGAACCCCTAGCTTAGGCTAAGGCTAGGGCTCCCCTAGCCTAAGGCTGGGGCACCCCTAGGCTTAGGCTAGGGCACCCCTAGGCTTAGGCTAAGGCTAGGGCTCCCCTAGCCTAAGGCTAGGGAACCCCTAATCTTAGGCTAGGGCATCCCTAGGCTTACGCTAGGGCACACCTAAGCTTAGGCTAGGGCACCCCTAGGATTAGGCTAGGGCACCCCTAGATTTAGCCTAAGGCTAGGGATCCCCTAGCCTAAGGTTAGGGCACCACAAACCTTAGGCTAGAGCACCCCTAGGCTTAGGCCAGGGCACCCCTATTCTTAGGCCAGGGCACCCCTAGGCGTAGGCTAAGGCTAGGGCTCCCCTACCCTAAGGCTAGGGCACCCCTAGACTTAGGCTAGGGCACCCCTAGGCTTACACTAGGACACAGCTAGGCTTAGGCTAAGGCTAGGGCACCCCTAGACTTAGGCTAGGGCACCCCTAGGCTTAGGCTAGGGCACCCCTAGACTTAGGATAGGGCACCCCTAGGCTTAGGCTAGGGCACCCCTAGGCTTAGGCTAGGGCACAAATAGGCTTAGCATAAGGCTAGGACTCCCCTAGCATAATGCTAGGGCACCCCTAGGCTTAGGCTAGGGCACCCCTAGGCTTAGGCTAGGGCACCCCTTGGCTTAGGCTAGGGCACCACTAGGCTTAGGCTAAGGCTAGGGTTTCCCTAGCCTAAGGCTTGGGAACGCCTAGGCTTAGGCTAGGGAACCCCTAGGCTTAGGTTAGGGCACACCTAGGCTTAGGCTAGGGCACCCCTAGGCTTAGGCTAAGGCTAGGGCTCCCTTAGTCTACGCCTAGGGCACCCTTAGGCTTAGGCTTAGGCACCCCTATGCTTAGGCTATGGCAACCCTAGGCTTAGGCTAGTGCCAGGGCACCCCTAGGCTTAGGCTAGGGCACCCCTAGGCTTAGGCTAAGGATAGGGATTCCCTAGCCTAAGGCTAGGGCACCCCTAGGCTTCGGCTAGGGCACCCTAAGGCTTAGACTAGGGTACACCTAGGCTTAGGCTAGGGCACCCCTAGGATTAGGCTAGGGCACCCCTCGAATTAGCCTAAAGCTAGGGATCCCCTAGCCTAAGGTTAGGGCACCACTAGGCTTAGGCTAGGGCACCCCTAGGCTTAGGCTAAGTCTAGGGCTCCCCAAGCCTAAGTCTAGGGCACCACGAGGCTTAGGCTAGGGCACCCCTAGGCTTAAGGTAGGGCACCCCTAGGCTTAGGCTAGGGCACACATAGGCTTAGGATAGGGCACCCCTTGGCTTAAGCTAAGGCACACCTATGCTTAGGCTAAGGCTAGGACTCCCCTAGCCTAAGGCTAGGGGCCCCCTAGGCTTAGGCTATGGCACCCCTAGGCTTAGGCTAAGGCTAGGGCTCTCCTAGACTAAGGCTAGGGCACCCTTAGGCTTAGGCTAGGGCACCCCTAGGCTTAGGCTAAGGATAGGGATTCCCTAGCCTAAGGCTAGGGCACCCCTAGGCTTCGGCCAGGGCACCCCTAGGCTTAGGCTAGGGTACACCTAGGCTTAGTCTAGGGCACCCCTAGGATTAGGCTAGGGCACCCCTCAAATAAGCCTAAGGCTAGGGATCCCCTAGCCTAAGGTTAGGGCACCACTAGGCTAAGGCTAGGGCACCCCTAGGCTTAGGCTAAGTCTAGGGCTCCACAAGCCTAAGTCTAGGGCACCACTAGGCTTAGGCTAGGGCACCCCTAGGCTTAGGCTAGGGCACCCCTAGGCTTAGGCTAGGGCACCCCTAGGCTTAGGATAGGGCACACCTAGGCTTAGGCTAGCGAACCCCTAGCTTAGGCTAAGGCTAGGGCTCCCCTAGCCTAAGGCTGGGGCACCCCTAGGCTTAGGCTAGGGCACCCCTAGGCTTAGGCTAAGGCTAGGGCTCCCCTAGCCTAAGGCTAGGGAACCCCTAATCTTAGGCTAGGGTATCCCTAGGCTTACGCTAGGGCACACCTAAGCTTAGGCTAGGGCACCCCTAGGATTAGGCTAGGGCACCCCTAGATTTAGCCTAAGGCTAGGGATCCCCTAGCCTAAGGTTAGGGCACCACAAACCTTAGGCTAGAGAACCCCTAGGCTTAGGCCAGGGCACCCCTATTCTTAGGCCAGGGCACCCCTAGGCGTAGGCTAAGGCTAGTGCTCCCCTACCCTAAGGCTTGGGCACCCCTAGACTTAGGCTAGGGCACCCCTAGGCTTACACTAGGACACAGCTAGGCTTAGGCTAAGGTTAGGGCACCCCTAGACTTAGGCTAGGGCACCCCTAGGCTTAGGCTAGGGCACCCCTAGACTTAGGATAGGGCACCCCTAGGCTTAGGCTAGGGCACCCCTAGGCTTAGGCTAGGGCACAAATAGGCTTAGCATAAGTCTAGGGCTCCCCTAGCATAATGCTAGGGCACCCCTAGGCTTAGGCTAGGGCACCCCTAGGCTTAGGCTAGGGCACCCCTTGGCTTAGGCTAGGGCACCACTAGGCTTAGGCTTGGGCACCCCTAGCTTAGGCTAAGGCTATGTCTCAACTAGCCTAAGGCTAGGGCACCCCTAGGCTTAGGCTAGGGTACCCCTAGGCTTAGGCTAAGGCTAGGGTTTCCCTAGCCTAAGGCTTGGGAACGCCTAGGCTTAGGCTAGGGAACCCCTAGGCTTAGGTTAGGGCACACCTAGGCTTAGGCTAGGGCACCCCTAGGCTTAGGCTAAGGCTAGGGCTCCCTTAGTCTACGCCTAGGGCACCCTTAGGCTTAGGCTTAGGCACCCCTATGCTTAGGCTATGGCACCCCTAGGCTTAGTCTAGTGCCAGGGCACCCCTAGGCTTAGGCTAGGGCACCCCTAGGCTTAGGCTAAGGATAGGGATTCCCTAGCCTAAGGCTAGGGCACCCCTAGGCTTCGGCTAGGGCACCCTAAGGCTTAGACTAGGGTACACCTAGGCTTAGGCTAGGGCACCCCTAGGATTAGGCTAGGGCACCCCTCGAATTAGCCTAAAGCTAGGGATCCCCTAGCCTAAGTTTAGGGCACCACTAGGCTTAGGCTAGGGCACCCCTAGGCTTAGGCTAAGTCTAGGGCTCCCCTAGCCTAAGTCTAGGGCACCACGAGGCTTAGGCTAGGGCACCCCTAGGCTTAGGGTAGGGCACCCCTAGGCTTAGGCTAGGGCACACATAGGCTTAGGATAGGGCACCCCTTGGCTTAAGCTAAGGCACACCTAGGCTTAGGCTAAGGCTAGGGCTCCCCTAGCCTAAGGCTAGGGCACCCCTAGGCTTAGGCTATGGCACCCCTAGGCTTAGGCTAAGGCTAGGACTCTCCTAGCCTAAGGCTAGGGCACCCCTAATCTTAAGCTAGGGCACCCCTAGGCTTAGGCTAGGGCACTCCTAAGCTTAGGCTAGGGCACCCCTAGGATTAGGCTAGGGCACCCCTAGATTTAGCCTAAGGCTAGGGATCCCCTAGCCTAAGGTTAGGGCACCACTAACCTTAGGCTAGGGCACCCATAGGCTTAGGATAGGGCACCCCTAGGCTTAGGCTAGGGCACCCCTAGGCTTAGGCTAAGGCTAGGGTTTCCCTACCCTAAGGCTAGGGAACGCCTAGGCTTAGGCTAGGGCACCCCTAGGCTTAGGTTAGGGCACACCTAGGCTTAGGCTAGGGCACCCCTAGGCTTAGGCTAAGGCTAGGGCTCCCCTAGCCTAAGGCTAGGGCACCCTTAGGCTTAGGCTTGGGCACCCCTATGCTTAGGCTATGGCACCCCTAGGCTTAGGCTAGTGCCAGGGCACCCCTAGGCTTAGGCTAGGGCACCCATTTGCTTAGGCTAAGGATAGGGATTCTCAAGCCTAAGGCTAGGGCAACCCTCGGCTTCGGCTAGGGCACCCCTAGGCTTAGGCTAGGGTACACCTAGGCTTAGGCTAGGGCACCCCTAGGATTAGGCTAGGGCACCCCTCGAATTAGCCTAAGGCTAGGTATGCCCTAGCCTAAGGTTAGGGCACCACTAGGCATAGGCTAGGGCACACCTAGGCTTAGGCTAAGTTTGGGGCTCCCCTAACCTAAGTCTAGGGTACTACTAGGCTTAGGCTAGGGCACCCCTAGGCTTAGGCTAGGGCACCCCTTGGCTTAGGCTAGGGCACCCATAGGCTTAGGATAGGGCACCCCTAGGCTTAGGCTAGGGAACACCTAGCTTAGGCTAAGGCTAGGGCTCCCCTAGCCTAAGGCTAGGGCACCCCTAGGCTTAGGCTAAGGCTAGGACTCTCCTAGCCTAAGGCTAGGGCACCACTAATCTTAGGCTAGGGCACCCCTAGGCTTAGGCTGGGGCACACCTAAGCTTAGGCTAGGGCACCCCTAGGATTAAGCTAGGGCACCCCTAGATTTAGCCTAAGGCTAGGGATCCCCTAGCCTAAGGTTAGGGCATCACTAACCTTAGGCTAGGGCAACCCTAGGCTTAGGCCAGGGCACCCCTATTCTTAGGCCAGGGCACCCCTAGGCTTAGGCTAAGGCTAGGGCTCCCCTACCCTAAGGCTAGGGCACCCTAGACTTAGGCTAGGGCACCCCTAGGATTCGACTAGGACACCCCTAGGCTTAGGCTAGGGCACGACTATGCTTAGCATAAGGCTAGGGCTCCCCTAGCATAATGCTAGGGCACCCCTAGGCTTAGGCTAGGGCACCCCTAGGCTTAGGCTAAAGCTAGGGTTCCCCTAGCCTAAGGCTAGGGCACCCCTTGGCTTAGGCTAGGGCACCCCTAGGCTTAGGCTAAGGCTAGGGTTCCCCTAGCCTAAGGCTAGGGCACCTCTTGGCTTAGGCTAGGGCAACCCTAGGTATAGGCTAGGGCACCCCTATGCTTAGGCTAGGGCACCCCTAGGCTTAGGCTAAGGCTAGGGCTCCCCTAGCGTAAGGTTAGGGCACCAATAACCTTAGGCTAGGGCACCCCTAGGCTTAGGATAGGGCACCCTTAGCCTTAGGCTTGGGCATCCCTAGGCTTAGGCTAAGGCACCCCTAGGCTTAGGCTAGTGCCAGGGCACCCCTAGGCTTAGGCTAGGGCACCCCTAGGCTTAGGCTAAGGATAGGGATTCCCTACTCTAAGGCTAGGGAACGCCTAGGCTTAGGCTAGGGCACCCCTAGGCTTAGGTTAGGGCACACCTAGGCTTAGGCTAGGGCACCCCTAGGCTTAGGCTTAGGCTTGGGCACCCCTATGCTTAGGCTATGGCACCCCTAGGCTTAGGCTAGTGCCAGGGCACCCCTAGGCTTAGGCTAGGGCACCCATTTGCTTAGGCTAAGGATAGGGATCCCAAACCTAAGGCTAGGGCAACCCTCGGCTTCGGCTAGGGCACCCCTAGGCTTAGGCTAGGGTACACCTAGGCTTAGGCTAGGGCACCCCTAGGATTAGGCTAGGGCACCCCTCGAATTAGCCTAAGGCTAGGGCACCCCTAGACTTAGGCTAGGGCACCCCTAGGATTCGACTAGGACACCCCTAGGCTTAGGCTCGGGCACGACTATGCTTAGCATAAGGCTAGGGCTCCCCTAGCATAATGCTAGGGCACCCCTAGGCTTAGGCTAGGGCACCCCTAGGCTTAGGCTAGGGCACCCCTAGGCTTAGGCTAAGGCTAGGGTTCCCCTAGCCTAAGGCTAGGGCACCCCTTGGCTTAGGCTAGGGCACCCCTAGGCTTAGGCTAAGGCTAGGGTTCCCCTAGCCTAAGGCTAGGGCACCTCTTGGCTTAGGCTAGGGCAACCCTAGGTATAGGCTAGGGCACCCCTATGCTTAGGCTAGGGCACCCCTAGGCTTAGGCTAAGGCTAGGGCTCCCCTAGCCTAAGGTTAGGGCACCAATAACCTTAGGCTAGGGCACCCCTAGGCTTAGGATAGGGCACCCTTACCCTTAGGCTTGGGCATCCCTAGGCTTAGGCTAAGGCACCCCTAGGCTTAGGCTAGTGCCAGGGCACCCCTAGGCTTAGGCTAGGGCACCCCTAGGCTTAGGCTAAGGATAGGGATTCCCTAGCTTAAGGCTAGGGGACCCCTAGGCTTCGGCTAGGGCACCCCTAGGCTTAGGCTAGGGTACACCTAGGCTTAGGCTAGGGAACCCCTAGGATTAGGCTAGGGCATCCCCTGGAATTAGCCTAAGGCTAGGGATCCCCTAGCCTAAGGTTAGGCCACCACTAAACTTAGGCTAGGGCATCACTAGGCTTAGGCTAAGTCTAGGGCTCCCCTAGCCTAAGTCTAGGGCACCACTAGTCTTAGGCTAGGGCACCACTAGGCTTAGGCTAGGGCACCCCTAGGCTTAGGCTAGGGCACCCCTAGGCTTAGGATAGCGCACCCCTAGGCTTAGGCTAGGGAACCCCTAGCTTAGGCTAAGGCTAGGGCTCCCCTAGCCTAAGGCTAGGGCACCCCTAGGCTTAGGCTAGGGCACCCCTAGGCTTAGGCTAAGGCTAGGGCTCCCCTAGCCTAAGGCTGGGGCACCCCTAGGCTTAGGCTAGGGCAGCCCTAGGCTTAGGCTAAGGCTAGGGCTCCCCTAGCCTAAGGCTAGGGCACCCCTAATCTTAGGCTAGGGCATCCCTAGGCTTAGGCTAGGGCACACCTAAGCTTAGGCTAGGGCACCCCTAGGATTAGGCTAGGGCACCCCTAGATTTAGCCTACGGCTAGGGATCCCCTAGCCTAAGGTTAGGGCACCACTAACCTTAGGCTAGGGCACCCCTAGGCATAGGCCAGGGCACCCCTATTCTTAGGCCAGGGCACCCCTAGGCGTAGGCTAAGGCTAGGGCTCCCCTACCCTAAGGCTAGGGCACCCCTAGACTTAGGCTAGGGCACCCCTAGGCTTACACTAGGACACGCCTAGGCTTAGGCTAAGGCTAGGGCACCCGAAGATTTAGGCTAGGGCACCCCTAGGCTTAGGCTAGGGCACCCCTAGACTTAGGATAGGGCACCCCTAAGCTTAGGCTAGGGCACCCCTAGGCTTAGGCTAGGTTACAAATAGGCTTAGCATAAGGCTAGGGCTCCCCTAGCATAATGCTAGGGCACCCCTAGGCTTAGGCTAGGGCACCCCTAGGCTTAGGCTAGGGCACCCCTTGGCTTAGGCTAGGGCACCACTAGGCTTTGGCTTGGGCACCCCTAGCTTAGGCTAAGGCTATGTCTCAACTAGCCTAAGGCTAGGGCACCCCTAGGCTTAGGCTAGGGCACCCCTAGGCTTAGGCTAAGGCTAGGGCTCCCCTAGCCTAAGGCTAGGGCACCCGTAGGCTTAGGCTAGGACAACCCTAGGCTTAGGCTAGGGCACCCCTAGGCTTAGGCTAAGGCTAGGGTTTCCCTAGCCTAAGGCTTGGGAACGCCTAGGCTTAGGCTAGGGAACCCCTAGGCTTAGGTTAGGGCACACCTAGGCTTAGGCTAGGGCACCCCTAGGCTTAGGCTAAGGCTAGGGCTCCCTTAGTCTACGCCTAGGGCACCCTTAGGCTTAGGCTTGGGCACCCCTATGCTTAGGCTATGGCACCCCTAGGCTTAGGCTAGTGCCAGGGCACCCCTAGGCTTAGGCTAGGGCACCCCTAGGCTTAGGCTAAGGATAGGGATTCCCTAGCCTAAGGCTAGGGCACCCCTAGGCTTCGGCTAGGGCACCCTAAGGCTTAGGCTAGGATACACCTAGGCTTAGGCTAGGGCACCCCTAGGATTAGGCTAGGGCACCCCTCGAATTAGCCTAAAGCTATAGATCCCCTAGCCTAAGGTTAGGGCACCACTAGGCTTAGGCTAGGGCACCCCTAGGCTTAGGCTAAGTCTAGGGCTCCCCTAGCCTAAGTCTAGGGCACCACTAGGCTTAGGCTAGGGCACCCCTAAGATTAGGGTAGGGCACCCCTAGGCTTAGGCTAGGGCACCCATAGGCTTAGGATAGGGCACCCCTAGGCTTAGGCTAAGGCACACCTAGGCTTAGGCTAAGGCTAGGGCTCCCCTAGCCTAAGGCTAGGGCACCCCTAGGCTTAGGCTATGGCACCCCTAGATTTAGCCTAAGGCTAGGGATCCCCTAGCCTAAGGTTAGGGCAGCACTAACCTTAGGCTAGGTCACCCCTAGGCTTAGGATAGGGCACCCCTAGGCTTAGGCTAGGGCACCCCTAGGCTTAGACTAAGGCTAGGGTCTCCCTACCCTAAGGTAAGGAACGCCTAGGCTTAGGCTACAGCACCCCTAGGCTTAGGTTAGGGCACACCTAGGCTTAGGCTAGGGCACCCCTAGGCTTAGGCTAGGGTACACCTAGGCTTAGGCTAGGGCACCCCTAGGATTAGGCTAGGGCACCCCTCGAATTAGCCTAAGGCTAGGGATGCCCTAGCCTAAGGTTAGGGCACCACTAGGCTTAGGCTAGGGCACACCTAGGCTTAGGCTAAGTCTGGGGCTCCCCTAGCCTAAGTCTAGGGCACTACTAGGCTTAGGCTAGGGCACCCCTAGGCTTAGGCTAGGGCACCCCTTGGCTTAGGCTAGGGCACCCATAGGCTTAGGATAGGGCACCCCTAGGCTTAGGCTAGGGAACACCTAGATTAGGCTAAGGCTAGGGCTCCCCTAGCCTAAGGCTAGGGCACCCCTAGGCTTAGGCTAAGGCTAGGACTCTCCTAGCCTAAGGCTAGGGCACCTCTTGACTTAGGCTAGGGCAACCCTAGGTATAGGCTAGGGGACCCCTATGCTTAGGCTAGGGCACCCCTAGGCTTAGGCTAAGGCTAGGGCTCCCCTAGCCTAAGGTTAGGGCACCAATAACCTTAGGCTAGGACACCCCTAGGCTTAGGATAGGGCACCCTTAGCCTTAGGCTTGGGCATCCCTAGGCTTAGGCTAAGGCACCCCTAGGCTTAGGCTAGTGCCAGGGCACCCCTAGGCTTAGGCTAGGGCACCCCTAGGCTTAGGCTAAGGATAGGGATTCCCTAGCCTAAGGCTAGGGGACCCCTAGGCTTCGGCTAGGGCACCCCTAGGCTTAGGCTAGGGTACACCTAGGCTTAGGCTAGGGAACCCCTAGGATTAGGCTAGGGCACCCCTAGAATTAGCCTAAGGCTAGGGATCCCCTAGCCTAAGGTTAGGCCACCACTAGGCTTAGGCTAGGGCATCACTAGGCTTAGGCTAAGTCTAGGGCTCCCCTAGCGTAAGTCTAGGGCACCACTAGTCTTAGGCTAGGGCACCACTAGGCTTAGGCTAGGGCACCCCTAGGCTGAGGCTAGGGCACCCCTAGGCTTATGATAGGGCACCCCTAGGCTTAGGCTAGGGAACCCCTAGCTTAGGCTAAGGCTAGGGCTCCCCTAGCCTAAGGCTAGGGCACCCCTAGGCTTAGGCTAGGGCACCCCTAGGCTTAGGCTAAGGCTAGGGCTCCCCTAGCCTAAGGTTGGGGCACCCCTAGGCTTAGGCTAGGGCACCCCTAGGCTTAGGCTAAGGCTAGGGCTCCCCTAGCCTAAGGCTAGGGCACCCCTAATCTTAGGCTAGGACATCCCTAGGCTTAGGCTAGGGCACACCTAAGCTTAGGCTAGGGCACCCCTAGGATTAGGCTAGGGCACCCCTAGATTTAGCCTACGGCTAGGGATCCCCTAGCCTAAGGTTAGGGCACCACTAACCTTAGGCTAGGGCAACCCTAGGCATAGGCCAGGGCACCCCTATTCTTAGGCCAGGGCACCCCTAGGCGTAGGCTAAGGCTAGGGCTCCCCTACCCTAAGGCTAGGGCACCCCTAGACTTAGGCTAGGGCACCCCTAGGCTTACACTAGGACACCCCTAGGCTTAGGCTAAGGCTAGGGCACCCCTAGATTTAGGCTAGGGCACCCCTAGGCTTAGGCTAGGGCACCCCTAGACTTAGGATAGGGCACCCCTAAGCTTAGGCTAGGGCACCCCTAGGCTTAGGCTAGGGCACAAATAGGCTTAGCATAAGGCTAGGGCTCCCCTAGCATAATGCTAGGGCACCCCTAGGCTTAGGCTAGGGCACCCCTAGGCTTAGGCTAGGGCACCCCTTGGCTTAGGCTAGGGCACCACTAGGCTTTGGCTTGGGCACCCCTAGCTTAGGCTAAGGCTATGTCTCAACTAGCCTAAGGCTAGGGCACCCCCAGGCTTAGGCTAGGGCACCCCTAGGCTTAGGCTAAGGCTAGGGCTCCCCTAGCCTAAGGCTAGGGCACCCGTAGGCTTAGGCTAGGACACCCCTAGGCTTAGGCTAGGGCACCCCTAGGCTTAGGCTAAGGCTAGGGTTTCCCTAGCCTAAGGCTTGGGAACGCCTAGGCTCAGGCTAGGGAACCCCTAGGCTTAGGTTAGGGCACACCTAGGCTTAGGCTAGGGCACCCCTAGGCTTAGGCTAAGGCTAGGGCTCCCTTAGTCTATGCCTAGGGCACCCTTAGGCTTAGGCTTGGGCACTCCTATGCTTAGGCTATGGCACCCCTAGGCTTAGGCTAGTGCCAGGGCACCCCTAGGCTTAGGCTAGGGCACCCCTAGGCTTAGGCTAAGGATAGGGATTCCCTAGCCTAAGGCTAGGGCACCCCTAGGCTTCGGCTAGGGCACCCTAAGGCTTAGGCTAGGGTACACCTAGGCTTAGGCTAGGGCACCCCTAGGATTAGGCTAGGGCACCCCTCGAATTAGCCTAAAGCTAGGGATCCCCTAGCCTAAGGTTAGGGCACCACTAACCTTAGGCTAGGTCACCCCTAGGCTTAGGATAGGGCACCCCTAGGCTTAGGCTAGGGCACCCCTAGGCTTAGGCTAAGGCTAGGGTCTCCCTACCCGAAGGCTAGGGAACGCCTAGGCTTAGGCTACAGCACCCCTAGGCTTAGGTTAGGGCACACCTAGGCTTAGGCTAGGGCACCCCTAGGCTTAGGCTAGGGTACACCTAGGCTTAGGCTAGGGCACCCCTAGGATTAGGCTAGGGCACACCTCGAATTAGCCTAAGGCTAGGGATGCCCTAGCCCAAGGTTAGGGCACCACTAGGCTTAGGCTAGGGCACACCTAGGCTTAGGCTAAGTCTGGGGCTCCCCTAGCCTAAGTCTAGGGCACTACTAGGCTTAGGCTAGGGCACCCCTAGGCTTAGGCTAGGGCACCCCTTGGCTTAGGCTAGGGCACCCATAGGCTTAGGATAGGGCACCCCTAGGCTTAGGCTAGGGAACACCTAGCTTAGGCTAAGGCTAGGGCTCCCCTAGCCTAAGGCTAGGGCACCCCTAGGCTTAGGCTAAGGCTAGGACTCTCCTAGCCTAAGGCTAGGGCACCACTAATCTTAGGCTAGGGCACCCCTAGGCTTAGGCTGGGGCACACCTAAGCTTAGGCTAGGGCACCCCTAGGATTAAGCTAGGGCACCCCTAGATTTAGCTTAAGGCTAGGGATCCCCTAGCCTAAGGTTAGGGCATCACTAACCTTAGGCTAGGGCACCCCTAGGCTTAGGCCAGGGCACCCCTATTCTTAGGCCAGGGCACCCCTAGGCTTAGGCTAAGGCTAGGGCTCCCCTACCCTAAGGCTAGGGCACCCCTAGACTTAGGCTAGGGCACCCCTAGGATTCGACTAGGACACCCCTAGGCTTAGGCTAGGGCACGACTATGCTTAGCATAAGGCTAGGGCTCCCCTAGCATAATGCTAGGGCACCCCTAGGCTTAGGCTAGGGCACCCCTAGGCTTAGGCTAGGGCACCCCTAGGCTTAGGCTAAGGCTAGGGTTCCCCTAGCCTAAGGCTAGGGCACCCCTTGGCTTAGGCTAGGGCACCCCTAGGCTTAGGCTAAGGCTAGGGTTCCCCTAGCCTAAGGCTAGGGCACCTCTTGGCTTAGGCTAGGGCAACCCTAGGTATAGGCTAGGGCACCCCTATGCTTAGGCTAGGGCACCCCTAGGCTTAGGCTAAGGCTAGGGCTCCCCTAGCCTAAGGTTAGGGCACCAATAACCTTAGGCTAGGGCACCCCTAGGCTTAGGATAGGGCACCCTTAGCCTTAGGTTTGGGCATCCCTAGGCTTAAGCTAAGGCACCCCAAGGCTTAGGCTAGTGCCAGGGTACCCCTAGGCTTAGGCTAGGGCACCCCTGGGCTTAGGCTAAGGCTAGGGCTCCCCTAGCCTAAGGCTAGGGCACCCTTAGGCTTAGGCTTGGGCACCCCCATGCTTAGGCTATGGCACCCCTATGCTTAGGCTAGTGCCAGGGCACCCCTAGGCTTAGGCTAGGGCACCCATTTGCTTAGGCTAAGGATAGGGATTCCCAAGACTAAGGCTAGGGCAACCCTCGGCTTCGGCTAGGGCACCCCTAGGCTTAGGCTAGGGTACACCTAGGCTTAGGCTAGGGCACCCCTAGTATTAGGCTAGGGCACCCCTCGAATTAGCCTAAGGCTAGGGATGCCCTAGCCTAAGGTTAGGGCACCACTAGGCTTAGGCTAGGGCACACCTAGGCTTAGGCTAAGTCTAGGGCTCCCCTAGCCTAAGTCTAGGGCACCACTAGGCTTAGGCTAGGGCACCCCTAGGCTTAGGCTAGGGCACCCCTTGGCTTAGGCTAGGGCACCCATAGGCTTAGGATAGGGCACGCCTAGGCTTAGGCTAGGGAACACCTAGCTTAGGCTAAGGCTAGGGCTCCCCTAGCCTAAGGCTAGGGCACCCCTAGGCTTAGGCTAAGGCTAGGACTCTCCTAGCCTAAGGCTAGGGCACCACTAATCTTAGGCTAGGGCACCCCTAGGCTTAGGCTAGGGCACACCTAAGCTTAGGCTAGGGCACCCCTAGGATTAAGCTAGGGCACCCCTAGATTTAGCCTAAGACTAGGGATCCCCTAGCCTAAGGTTAGGGCATCACTAACCTTAGGCTAGGGCACCCCTAGGCTTAGGCCAGGGCACCCCTATTCTTAGGCCAGGGCACCCCTAGGCTTAGGCTAGGGTACACCTAGGCTTAGGCTAGGGAACCCCTAGGATTAGGCTAGGGCACCCCTAGAATTAGCCTAAGGCTAGGTATCCCCTAGCCTAAGGTTAGGCCACCACTAGCCTTAGGCTAGGGCATCACTAGGCTTAGGCTAAGTCTAGGGCTCCCCTAGCCTAAGTCTAGGGCACCACTAGTCTTAGGCTAGGGCACCACTAGGCTTACGCTAGGGCACCCCTAGGCTTAGGCTAGGGCACCCCTAGGCTTACGTTATGGTACCCCTAGGCTTAGGCTAGGGCACCCCTAGGCTTAGGCTAAGTCTAGGGCTCCCCTAGCCTAAGGCTAGGGCACCCCTAGGCTTAGGCTTGGGCACCCCTCTGCTTAGGTTAGGGCACCCCTAAGCTTAAGCTAAGGCTAGGGCTCCCCTAGCCTAAGGCTAAGGCACCCCTAGGCTTAGGCTAGGGAACCCCTAGCTTAGGCTAAGGCTAGGGCTCCCCTAGCCTAAGGCTAGGGCACCCCTAGGCTTAGGCTAGGGCACCCCTAGGCTTAGGCTAAGGCTAGGGCTCCCCTAGCCTAAGGCTAGGGCACCCCTAATCTTAGGCTAGGGCACCCCTAGGCTTAGGCTAGGGCACATCTAAGCTTAGGCTAGGGCACCCCTAGGATTAGGCTAGGGCACCCCTAGAGTTAACCTAAGGCTAAGGATCCCCTAGCCTAAGGTTAGGGCACCACTAACCTTAGGCTAGGGCACCCCTAGGCTTAGGATAGGGCACCCCTAGGCTTAGGATAGGGCACCCCTAGGTTTAGGCTAAGGCAAGGGCTTCCCTAGCCTAAGGCTAGGGCACCTTAGGGTTAGGCTAGCGCACTCCTAGGCTTAGGCTTGGGCACCCCTAGGCTTTGGCTAAGGCTAGGGCTCCCTTAGCCTAAGGCTAGGACACCCCTAGGCTTAGGCTAGGGCACCCCAAGTCTTAGGCTATGGTTAGGGCTCCCCTAGCCTAAGGCTAGGGCACCCCTAATCTTAGGCTAGGGCACCCCTAGGCTTAGGCTAGCGCACACCTAAGCTTAGGCTAGGGCACCCCTAGGATTAGGCTAGGGCACCCCTAGATTTAGCCTAAGGCTAGGGATCCCCTAGCCTAAGGTTAGGGCACCACTAACCTTAGGCTAGGGCACCCCTAGGCTTAGGATAGGGCACCCCTAGGCTTAGGATAGGGCACCCCTAGGTTTAGGCTAAGGCAAGGGCTTCCCTAGCCTAAGGCTAGGGCACCTTAGGGTTAGGCTAGGGCACTCCTAGGCTTAGCCTTGGGCACCCCTAGGCTTTGGCTAAGGCTAGGGCTCCCCTAGCCTAAGGCAAGGGCACCCCTAGGCTTAGGCTAGGGCACCCTAGGCTTAGGCTAGGGCAACACTAGTCTTAGGCTTAGGGTAGGGCTCCCCTAGCCTAAGGCTAGGACACCCTTAGGCTTAGGCTTGGCACCCCTAGGCTTAGGCTAGTGCACCCCTAGGCTTAGGCTAGGGCACCCCTAGGCTTAAGCTAAGGCTAGGGCTCCCCTAGCCTAAGGCTAGTGCACCCCTAGGCTTAGGCTAGGGCACCCCTAGGCTTAAGCTAAGGCTAGGGCTCCCCTAGCCTAAGGCTAGGGCACCCCTAGGCTTAGGCTAAGGCTAGGGCTCCCCTAGCCTAAGGCTAGGGCACCCCTAGGCTTAGGGTAGGGCACCCTAAGACTTAGGCTAGGGCACCACTAGGCTTAGTTTTACGCTAGTGCTCCCCTAGCCTAAGGCTAGGGCACCCTTAGGCTTAGGCTTGGGCACCCCTAGGCTTACGTTATGGTACCCCTAGGCTTAGGCTAGGGCACCCCTAAGCTTAGGCTAAGTCTAGGGCTCCGCTAGCCTAAGGCTAGGGCACCCCTAGTCTTAGGCTTGGGCACCCCTCTGCTTAGGTTAGGGCACCCCTAAGCTTAAGCTAAGGCTAGGGCTCCCCTAGCCTAAGGCTAAGGCACCCCTAGGCTTAGGCTAGGGCACCCCTAGGCTTAGGCTAGGGCACCCCAAGGCTTAGGCTAAGGCTAGGGCTCCCCTAGCCTAAGGCTATTGCACCCCTAATCTTAGGCTAGGGCACCCCTAGGCTTAGGCTAGGGCACACCTAAGCTTAGCCTAGGGCACCCCTAGGAATAGGCTAGGGCACCCCTAGATTTAGCCTAAGGCTAGGGATCCCCTAGCCTAAGGTTAGGGCACCACTAACCTTAGGCTAGGGCACGCCTAGGCTTAGGCTAGGGCACCCCTAGGCTTAGGCTAGGGCACCCCTATGCTTAGGATAGGGCACCCCTAGGTTTAGGCTAAGGCAAGGGCTTCCCTAGCCTAAGGCTAGGGCACCCCTAGGCTTAGGCTAGTGCACCCCTATGCTTAGGCTAGGGCACCCCTAGGCTTAGGCTAAAGCTAGGGCTCGCCTAGACTAAGGCTAGGGCACCCCTAGGCTTAGGCTAGGGTACACCTAGGCTTAGGCTAGGGCACCACAATTATTAGGCTAGGGCACCCCTAGGCTTAGGTTAAGTCTAGGGCTCCCCTAGGCTTAGGCTATGGCACCCCTAGGCTTAGGCTAGGGCACCCCTAGCTTAAGCTAGGGCACCCCTACGCTTAGGCTAGGGCACCCCTAGACTTAGGCTAGGGCACCCCTAGGCTTAGGATAGGGCACTCCTAGGCTTAGGCTAGGGCACCCGTCGGCTTAGGCTAAGGCTAGGACTCCCCTCGCCTAAGGCTAAGGCAACCCTAGGCTTAGGCTAGGGCACCCCTAGGGTTAGGCAAGGGCACTCTTAGGCTTAGGCTTGGGCACCCCTAGGCTTAGGCTAAGGCTAGGGCTCCCCTAGCCTAAGGCTAGGACACCCTTAGGCTTAGGCTTGGGCACCCCTAGGCTTAGGCTAGGGCACCCCTAGACTTAGGCTTCGGCACCCCTAGGCTTAGGCTAGGGCACCCCTAGGCTTAAGCTAAGGCTAGGGCTCCCCTAGCCTAAGACTAGGGCACCCCTAGGCTTAGGCTAAGGCTAGGGCTCCCCTAGCCTAAGGCTAGGGCACTCCTAGGCTTAGGGTAGGGCACCCCTAGACTTAGGCTAGGGCACCCTTAGGCTTTGGCTTGGGCACCCCTAGGCTTAAGTTATGGTACCCCTAGGCTTAGGCTAGGGCACCCCTAGGCTTAGGCTAAGTCTAGGGCTCCCCTAGACTAAGGCTAGGGCACCCCTAGGCTTAGGCTTGGGCACCCCTCTGCTTAGGTTAGGGCACCCCTAAGCTTAAGCTAAGACTAGGGCTCCCCGAGCATAAGGCTAAGCCACCACTAGGCTTAGGCTAGGGCACCCCTAGGCTTAGGCTAGGGCACCCCTAGACTTAGGCTAAGACTAGGGCTCCCCTAGCCTAATGCTAAGGTACCCCTAGGCTTAGGCTAGGGCACCCCAAGGCTTATGCTAGGGCACCCCTAGGCGTAGGCTAGGGCACCCCTAGTTTAGGCTAAGGCTAGGGCTCCCACAGCCTAAGGCTAGGGCACCCCAAGGCTTAGGCTAGGGCACCCCTAGGATTAGGCTAGGGCACCCCTCGAATTAGCCTAAGTCTAGGGATGCCCTAGCCTAAGGTTAGGGCACCACTAGGCTTAGGCTAGGGCACCCCTAGGCTTAGGCTAGGGCACCCCTTGACTTAGGCTAGGGCACCCATAGGCTTAGGATAGGGCACCCCTAGGCTTAGGCTAGGGAACACCTAGCTTAGGCTAAGGCTAGGGCTCGCCTAGCCTAAGGCTAGGGCACCCCTAGGCTTAGGCTAAGGCTAGGACTCACCTAGCCTAAGGCTAGAGCACCACTAATCTTAGGCTAGGGCACCCCTAGGATTAAGCTAGGGCACCCCTAGATTTAGCCTAAGGCTAGGGATCCCCTAGCCTAAGGTTAGGGCATCACTAACCTTAGGCTAGGGCACCCCTAGGCTTAGGCCAGGGCACCCCTATTCTTAGGCCAGGGCACCCCTAGGCTTAGGCTAAGGCTAGGGCTCCCCTACCCTAAGGCTAGGGCACCCCTAGACTTAGGCTAGGGCACCCCTAGGCTTAGACTAGGACACCCCTAGGCTTAGGCTAGGGCACGACTATGCTTAGCATAAGGCTAGGGCTCCCCTAGCATAATGCTAGGGCACCCCTAGGCTTAGGCTAGGGCACCCCTAGGCTTAGGCTAGGGCACCCCTAGGCTTAGACTAGGGCTAGGGTTCCCCTAGCCTAAGGCTAGGGCACCCCTTGGCTTAGGCTAGGGCACCCCTAGGCTTAGGCTAAGGCTAAGGTTCCCCTAGCCTAAAGCTAGGGCACCCCTTGGCTTAGGCTAGGGCAACCCTAGGTATAGGCTAGGGCACCCCTAGGCTTAGGCTAGGGCACCCCTAGGCTTAGGCTAATGCACCCCTAGGCTTAGGCTAGTGCCAGGGCACCCCTAGGCTTAGGCTAGGGCACCCCTAGGCTTAGGCTAAGGATAGGGATTCCCTAGCATAAGGCTAGGGCACCCCTAGGCTTCGGCTAGGGCACCCCTAGGCTTAGGCTAGGGTATACCTAGGCTTAGGCTAGGGAACCCCTAGGATTAGGCTAGGGCACCCCTAGAATTAGCCTAAGGCTAGGGCACCACTAGTCTTAGGCTAGGGCACCACTAGGCTTAGGCTAGGGCACCCCTAGGCTTAGGCTAGGGCACCCCTAGGCTTAGGATAGGACACCCCTAGGCTTAGGCTAGGGAACCCCTAGCTTAGGCTAAGGCTAGGGCTCCCCTAGCCTAAGGCTAGGGCACCCCTAGGCTTAGGCTAGGGCACCCCTAGGCTTAGGCTAAGGCTAGGGCTCCCCTAGCCTAAGGCTAGGGCACCCCTAATCTTAGGCTAGGGCACCCCTAGGCTTAGGCTAGGGCACACCTAAGCTTAGGCTAGGGCACCCCAAGGATTAGGCTAGGGCACCCCTAGATTTAGCCTAAGGCTAGGGATCCCCTAGCCTAAGGTTAGGGCACCACTAACCTTAGGCTAGGGCACCCCTAGGCTTAGGATAGGGCACCCCTAGGCTTAGGATAGGGCACCCCTAGGTTTAGGCTAAGGCAAGGGCTTCCCTAGCCTAAGGCTAGGGCACCTTAGGGTTAGGCTAGCGCACTCCTAGGCTTAGGCTTGGGCACCCCTAGGCTTTGGCTAAGGCTATGGCTCCCTTAGCCTAAGGCTAGGGCACCCCTAGGCTTAGGCTAGGGCACCCCAAGGCTTAGGCTAAGGCTAGGGCTCCCCTAGCCTAAGGCTAGAGCACCCCTAATCTTAGGCTAGGGCAACCCTAGGCTTAGGCTAGGGCATACCTAAGCTTAGGCTAGGGCACCCCTAGGATTAGGCTAGGGCACCCCTAGATTTAGCCTAAGGCTAGGGATACCCTAGCCTAAGGTTAGGGCACCACTAACCTTATGCTAGGGCACCCCTAGGCTTAGGATAGGGCACCCCTAGGCTTAGGATAGGGCACCCCTAGGTTTAGGCTAAGGCAAGGGCTTCCCTAGCCTAAGGCTAGGGCACCTTAGGGTTAGGCTAGGGCACTCCTAGGCTTAGGCTTGGGCACCCCTAGGCTTTGGCTAAGGCTAGGGCTCCCCTGGCCTAAGGCTAGGGCACCCCTAGGCTTAGGCTAGGGCACCCTAGGCTTAGGCTAGGGCAACACTAGTCTTAGGCTTAGGGTAGGGCTCCCCTAGCCTAAGGCTAGGACACCTTAGGGTTAGGCTAGGGCACTCCTAGGCTTAGGCTTGGGCACCCCTAGGCTTTGGCTAAGGCTAGGGCTCCCCTGGCCTAAGGCTAGGGCACCCCTAGGCTTCGGCTAGGGCACCCTAAGGCTTAGACTAGGGTACACCTAGGCTTAGGCTAGGGCACCCCTAGGATTAGGCTAGGGCACCCATCGAATTAGCCTAAAGCTAGGGATCCCCTAGCCTAAGGTTAGGGCACCACTAGGCTTAGGCTAGGGCACCCCTAGGCTTAGGCTAAGTCTAGGGCTCCCCTAGCCTAAGTCTAGGGCACCACGAGGCTTAGGCTAGGGCACCCCTAGGCTTAGGGTAGGGCACCCCTAGGCTTAGGCTAGGGCACACATAGGCTTAGGATAGGGCACCCCTTGGCTTAAGCTAAGGCACACCTAGGCTTAGGCTAAGGCTAGGGCTCCCCTAGCCTAAGGCTAGGGCACCCCTAGGCTTAGGCTATGGCACCCCTAGGCTTAGGCTAAGGCTAGGACTCTCCTAGCCTAAGGCTAGGACACCCCTAATCTTAAGCTAGGGCACCCCTAGGCTTAGGCTAGGGCACTCCTAAGCTTAGGCTAGGGCACCCCTAGGATTAGGCTAGGGCACCCCTAGATTTAGCCTAAGGCTAGGGATCCCCTAGCCTAAGGTTAGGGCACCACTAACCTTAGGCTAGGGCACCCATAGGCTTAGGATAGGGCACCCCTAGGCTTAGGCTAGGGCACCCCTAGGCTTAGGCTAAGGCTAGGGTTTCCCTACCCTAAGGCTAGGGAACGCCTAGGCTTAGGCTAGGGCACCCCTAGGCTTAGGTTAGGGCACACCTAGGCTTAGGCTAGGGCACCCCTAGGCTTAGGCTAAGGCTAGGGCTCCCCTAGCCTAAGGCTAGGGCACCCTTAGGCTTAGGCTTGGGCACCCCTATGCTTAGGCTATGGCACCCCTAGGCTTAGGCTAGTGCCAGGGCACCCCTAGGCTTAGGCTAGGGCACCCATTTGCTTAGGCTAAGGATAGGGATTCTCAAGCCTAAGGCTAGGGCAACCCTCGGCTTCGGCTAGGGCACCCCTAGGCTTAGGCTAGGGTACACCTAGGCTTAGGCTAGGGCACCCCTAGGATTAGGCTAGGGCACCCCTCGAATTAGCCTAAGGCTAGGTATGCCCTAGCCTAAGGTTAGGGCACCACTAGGCTTAGGCTAGGGCACACCTAGGCTTAGGCTAAGTTTGGGGCTCCCCTAGCCTAAGTCTAGGGTACTACTAGGCTTAGGCTAGGGCACCCCTAGGCTTAGGCTAGGGCACCCCTTGGCTTAGGCTAGGGCACCCATAGGCTTAGGATAGGGCACCCCTAGGCTTAGGCTAGGGAACACCTAGCTTAGGCTAAGGCTAGGGCTCCCCTAGCCTAAGGCTAGGGCACCCCTAGGCTTAGGCTAAGGCTAGGACTCTCCTAGCCTAAGGCTAGGGCACCACTAATCTTAGGCTAGGGCACCCCTAGGCTTAGGCTGGGGCACACCTAAGCTTAGGCTAGGGCACCCCTAGGATTAAGCTAGGGCACCCCTAGATTTAGCCTAAGGCTAGGGATCCCCTAGCCTAAGGTTAGGGCATCACTAACCTTAGGCTAGGGCACCCCTAGGCTTAGGCCAGGGCACCCCTATTCTTAGGCCAGGGCACCCCTAGGCTTAGGCTAAGGCTAGGGCTCCCCTACCCTAAGGCTAGGGCACCCTAGACTTAGGCTAGGGCACCCCTAGGATTCGACTAGGACACCCCTAGGCTTAGGCTAGGGCACGACTATGCTTAGCATAAGGCTAGGGCTCCCCTAGCATAATGCTAGGGCACCCCTAGGCTTAGGCTAGGGCACCCCTAGGCTTAGGCTAGGGCACCCCAAGCTTAGGCTAAAGCTAGGGTTCCCCTAGCCTAAGGCTAGGGCACCCCTTGGCTTAGGTTAGGGCACCCCTAGGCTTAGGCTAAGGCTAGGGTTCCCCTAGCCTAAGGCTAGGGCACCTCTTGGCTTAGGCTAGGGCAACCCTAGGTATAGGCTAGGGCACCCCTATGCTTAGGCTAGGGCACCCCTAGGCTTAGGCTAAGGCTAGGGCTCCCCTAGCGTAAGGTTAGGGCACCAATAACCTTAGGCTAGGGCACCCCTAGGCTTAGGATAGGGCACCCTTAGCCTTAGGTTTGGGCATCCCTAGGCTTAGGCTAAGGCACCCCTAGGCTTAGGCTAGTGCCAGGGCACCCCTAGGCTTAGGCTAGGGCACCCCTAGGCTTAGGCTAAGGATAGGGATTCCCTACTCTAAGGCTAGGGAACGCCTAGGCTTAGGCTAGGGCACCCCTAGGCTTAGGTTAGGGCACACCTAGGCTTAGGCTAGGGCACCCCTAGGCTTAGGCTTAGGCTTGGGCACCCCTATGCTTAGGCTATGGCACCCCTAGGCTTAGGCTAGTGCCAGGGCACCCCTAGGCTTAGGCTAGGGCACCCATTTGCTTAGGCTAAGGATAGGGATCCCAAACCTAAGGCTAGGGCAACCCTCGGCTTCGGCTAGGGCACCCCTAGGCTTAGGCTAGGGTACACCTAGGCTTAGGCTAGGGCACCCCTAGGATTAGGCTAGGGCACCCCTCGAATTAGCCTAAGGCTAGGGCACCCCTAGACTTAGGCTAGGGCACCCCTAGTATTCGACTAGGACACCCCTAGGCTTAGGCTAGGGCACGACTATGCTTAGCATAAGGCTAGGGCTCCCCTAGCATAATGCTAGGGCACCCCTAGGCTTAGGCTAGGGCACCCCTAGGATTAGGCTAGGGCACCCCTAGGCTTAGGCTAAGGCTAGGGTTCCCTTAGCCTAAGGCTAGGGCACCCCTTGGCTTAGGCTAGGGCACCCCTAGGCTTAGGCTAAGGCTAGGGTTCCCCTAGCCTAAGGCTAGGGCACCTCTTGGCTTAGGCTAGGGCAACCCTAGGTATAGGCTAGGGCACCGCTATGCTTAGGCTAGGGCACCCCTAGGCTTAGGCTAAGGCTAGGGCTCCCCTAGCCTAAGGTTAGGGCACCAATAACCTTAGGCTAGGGCACCCCTAGGCTTAGGATAGGGCACCCTTACCCTTACCCTTACCCTTAGGCTTGGGCATCCCTAGGCTTAGGCTAAGGCACCCCTAGGCTTAGGCTAGTGCCAGGGCACCCCTAGGCTTAGGATAGGGCACCCCTAGGCTTAGGCTAAGGATAGGGATTCCCTAGCTTAAGGCTAGGGGACCCCTAGGCTTCGGCTAGGGCACCCCTAGGCTTAGGCTAGGGTACACCTAGGCTTAGGCTAGGGAACCCCTAGGATTAGGCTAGGGCATCCCCTGGAATTAGCCTAAGGCTAGGGATCCCCTAGCCTAAGGTTAGGCCACCACTAAACTTAGGCTAGGACATCACTAGGCTTAGGCTAAGTCTAGGGCTCCCCTAGCCTAAGTCTAGGGCACCACTAGTCTTAGGCTAGGGCACCACTAGGCTTAGGCTAGGGCACCCCTAGGCTTAGGCTAGGGCACCCCTAGGCTTAGGATAGCGCACCCCTAGGCTTAGGCTAGGGAACCCCTAGCTTAGGCTAAGGCTAGGGCTCCCCTAGCCTAAGGCTAGGGCACCCCTAGGCTTAGGCTAGGGCACCCCTAGGCTTAGGCTAAGGCTAGGGCTCCCCTAGCCTAAGGCTGGGGCACCCCTAGGCTTAGGCTAGGGCAGCCCTAGGCTTAGGCTAAGGCTAGGGCTCCCCTAGCCTAAGGCTAGGGCACCCCTAATCTTAGGCTAGGGCATCCCTAGGCTTAGGCTAGGGCACACCTAAGCTTAGGCTAGGGCACCCCTAGGATTAGGCTAGGGCACCCCTAGATTTAGCCTACGGCTAGGGATCCCCTAGCCTAAGGTTAGGGCACCACTAACCTTAGGCTAGGGCACCCCTAGGCATAGGCCAGGGCACCCCTATTCTTAGGCCAGGGCACCCCTAGGCGTAGGCTAAGGCTAGGGCTCCCCTACCCTAAGGCTAGGGCACCCCTAGACTTAGGCTAGGGCACCCCTAGGCTTACACTAGGACACGCCTAGGCTTAGGCTAAGGCTAGGGCACCCCAAGATTTAGGCTAGGGCACCCCTAGGCTTAGGCTAGGGCATCCCTAGACTTAGGATAGGGCACCCCTAAGCTTAGGCTAGGGCACCCCTAGGCTTAGGCTAGGGCACAAATAGGCTTAGCATAAGGCTAGGGCTCCCCTAGCATAATGCTAGGGCACCCCTAGGCTTAGGCTAGGGCACCCCTAGGCTTAGGCTAGGGCACCCCTTGGCTTAGGCTAGGGCACCACTAGGCTTTGGCTTGGGCACCCCTAGCTTAGGCTAAGGCTATGTCTCAACTAGCCTAAGGCTAGGGCACCCCTAGGCTTAGGCTAGGGCACCCCTAGGCTTAGGCTAAGGCTAGGGCTCCCCTAGCCTAAGGCTAGGGCACCCGTAGGCTTAGGCTAGGACACCCCTAGGCTTAGGCTAGGGCACCCCTAGGCTTAGGCTAAGGCTAGGGTTTCCCTAGCCTAAGGCTTGGGAACGCCTAGGCTTAGGCTAGGGAACCCCTAGGCTTAGGTTAGGGCACACCTAGGCTTAGGCTAGGGCACCCCTAGGCTTAGGCTAAGGCTAGGGCTCCCTTAGTCTACGCCTAGGGCACCCTTAGGCTTAGGCTTGGGCACCCCTATGCTTAGGCTATGGCACCCCTAGGCTTAGGCTAGTGCCAGGGCACCCCTAGGCTTAGGCTAGGGCACCCCTAGGCTTAGGCTAAGGATAGGGATTCCCTAGCCTAAGGCTAGGGCACCCCTAGGCTTCGGCTAGGGCACCCTAAGGCTTAGGCTAGGATACACCTAGGCTTAGGCTAGGGCACCCCTAGGATTAGGCTAGGGCACCCCTCGAATTAGCCTAAAGCTATAGATCCCCTAGCCTAAGTCTAGGGCACCACTAGGCTTAGGCTAGGGCACCCCTAAGATTAGGGTAGGGCACCCCTAGGCTTAGGCTAGGGCACCCCTAGGCTGAGGCTAGGGCACCCCTAGGCTTATGATAGGGCACCCCTAGGCTTAGGCTAGGGAACCCCTAGCTTAGGCTAAGGCTAGGGCTCCCCTAGCCTAAGGCTAGGGCACCCCTAGGCTTAGGCTATGGCACCCCTAGATTTAGCCTAAGGCTAGGGATCCCCTAGCCTAAGGTTAGGGCAGCACTAACCTTAGGCTAGGTCACCCCTAGGCTTAGGATAGGGCACCCCTAGGCTTAGGCTAGGGCACCCCTAGGCTTAGACTAAGGCTAGGGTCTCCCTACCCTAAGGTAAGGAACGCCTAGGCTTAGGCTACAGCACCCCTAGGCTTAGGTTAGGGCACACCTAGGCTTAGGCTAGGGCACCCCTAGGCTTAGGCTAGGGTACACCTAGGCTTAGGCTAGGGCACCCCTAGGATTAGGCTAGGGCACCCCTCGAATTAGCCTAAGGCTAGGGATGCCCTAGCCTAAGGTTAGGGCACCACTAGGCTTAGGCTAGGGCACACCTAGGCTTAGGCTAAGTCTGGGGCTCCCCTAGCCTAAGTCTAGGGCACTACTAGGCTTAGGCTAGGGCACCCCTAAGCTTAGGCTAGGGCACCCCTTGGCTTAGGCTAGGGCACCCATAGGCTTAGGATAGGGCACCCCTAGGCTTAGGCTAGGGAACACCTAGATTAGGCTAAGGCTAGGGCTCCCCTAGCCTAAGGCTAGGGCACCCCTAGGCTTAGGCTAAGGCTAGGACTCTCCTAGCCTAAGGCTAGGGCACCTCTTGACTTAGGCTAGGGCAACCCTAGGTATAGGCTAGGGCACCCCTATGCTTAGCCTAGGGCACCCCTAGGCTTAGGCTAAGGCTAGGGCTCCCCTAGCCTAAGGTTAGGGCACCAATAACCTTAGGCTAGGACACCCCTAGGCTTAGCATAGGGCACCCTTAGCCTTAGGCTTGGGCATCCCTAGGCTTAGGCTAAGGCACCCCTAGGCTTAGGCTAGTGCCAGGGCACCCCTAGGCTTAGGCTAGGGCACCCCTAGGCTTAGGCTAAGGATAGGGATTCCCTAGCCTAAGGCTAGGGGACCCCTAGGCTTCGGCTAGGGCACCCCTAGGCTTAGGCTAGGGTACACCTAGGCTTAGGCTAGGGAACCCCTAGGATTAGGCTAGGGCACCCCTAGAATTAGCCTAAGGCTAGGGATCCCCTAGCCTAAGGTTAGGCCACCACTAGGCTTAGGCTAGGGCATCACTAGGCTTAGGCTAAGTCTAGGGCTCCCCTAGCGTAAGTCTAGGGCACCACTAGTCTTACGCTAGGGCACCACTAGGCTTAGGCTAGGGCACCCCTAGGCTGAGGCTAGGGCACCCCTAGGCTTATGATAGGGCACCCCTAGGCTTAGGCTAGGGAACCCCTAGCTTAGGCTAAGGCTAGGGCTCCCCTAGCCTAAGGCTAGGGCACCCCTAGGCTTAGGCTAGGGCACCCCTAGGCTTAGGCTAAGGCTAGGGCTCCCCTAGCCTAAGGTTGGGGCACCCCTAGGCTTAGGCTAGGGCACCCCTAGGCTAAGGCTAAGGCTAGGGCTCCCCTAGCCTAAGGCTAGGGCACCCCTAATCTTAGGCTAGGACATCCCTAGGCTTAGGCTAGGGCACACCTAAGCTTAGGCTAGGGCACCCCTAGGATTAGGCTAGGGCACCCCTAGATTTAGCCTACGGCTAGGGATCCCCTAGCCTAAGGTTAGGGCACCACTAACCTTAGGCTAGGGCAACCCTAGGCATAGGCCAGGGCACCCCTATTCTTAGGCCAGGGCACCCCTAGGCGTAGGCTAAGGCTAGGGCTCCCCTACCCTAAGGCTAGGGCACCCCTAGACTTAGGCTAGGGCACCCCTAGGCTTACACTAGGACACCCCTAGGCTTAGGCTAAGGCTAGGGCACCCCTAGATTTAGGCTAGGGCACCCCTAGGCTTAGGCTAGGGCACCCCTAGACTTAGGATAGGGCACCCCTAAGCTTAGGCTAGGGCACCCCTAGTCTTAGGCTAGGGCACAAATAGGCTTAGCATAAGGCTAGGGCTCCCCTAGCATAATGCTAGGGCACCCCTAGGCTTAGGCTAGGGCACCCCTAGGCTTAGGCTAGGGCACCCCTTGGCTTAGGCTAGGGCACCACTAGGCTTTGGCTTGGGCACCCCTAGCTTAGGCTAAGGCTATGTCTCAACTAGCCTAAGGCTAGGGCACCCCCAGGCTTAGGCTAGGGCACCCCTAGGCTTAGGCTAAGGCTAGGGCTCCCCTAGCCTAAGGCTAGGGCACCCGTAGGCTTAGGCTAGGACACCCCTAGGCTTAGGCTAGGGCACCCCTAGGCTTAGGCTAAGGCTAGGGTTTCCCTAGCCTAAGGCTTGGGAACGCCTAGGCTCAGGCTAGGGAACACCTAGGCTTAGGTTAGGGCACACCTAGGCTTAGGCTAGGGCACCCCTAGGCTTAGGCTAAGGCTAGGGCTCCCTTAGTCTACGCCTAGGGCACCCTTAGGCTTAGGCTTGGGCACCCCTATGCTTAGGCTATGGCACCCCTAGGCTTAGGCTAGTGTCAGGGCACCCCTAGGCTTAGGCTAGGGCACCCCTAGGCTTAGGCTAAGGATAGGGATTCCCTAGCCTAAGGCTAGGGCACCCCTAGGCTTCGGCTAGGGCACCCTAAGGCTTAGGCTAGGGTACACCTAGGCTTAGGCTAGGGCACCCCTAGGATTAGGCTAGGGCACCCCTCGAATTAGCCTAAAGCTAGGGATCCCCTAGCCTAAGGTTAGGGCACCACTAACCTTAGGCTAGGTCACCCCTAGGCTTAGGATAGGGCACCCCTAGGCTTAGGCTAGGGCACCCCTAGGCTTAGGCTAAGGCTAGGGTCTCCCTACCCGAAGGCTAGGGAACGCCTAGGCTTAGGCTACAGCACCCCTAGGCTTAGGTTAGGGCACACCTAGGCTTAGGCTAGGGCACCCCTAGGCTTAGGCTAGGGTACACCTAGGCTTAGGCTAGGGCACCCCTAGGATTAGGCTAGGGCACCCCTCGAATTAGCCTAAGGCTAGGGATGCCCTAGCCTAAGGTTAGGGCACCACTAGGCTTAGGCTAGGGCACACCTAGGCTTAGGCTAAGTCTGGGGCTCCCCTAGCCTAAGTCTAGGGCACTACTAGGCTTAGGCTAGGGCACCCCTAGGCTTAGGCTAGGGCACCCCTTGGCTTAGGCTAGGGCACCCATAGGCTTAGGATAGGGCACCCCTAGGCTTAGGCTAGGGAACACCTAGCTTAGGCTAAGGCTAGGGCTCCCCTAGCCTAAGGCTAGGGCACCCCTAGGCTTAGGCTAAGGCTAGGACTCTCCTAGCCTAAGGCTAGGGCACCACTAATCTTAGGCTAGGGCACCCCTAGGCTTAGGCTGGGGCACACCTAAGCTTAGGCTAGGGCACCCCTAGGATTAAGCTAGGGCACCCCTAGATTTAGCTTAAGGCTAGGGATCCCCTAGCCTAAGGTTAGGGCATCACTAACCTTAGGCTAGGGCACCCCTAGGCTTAGGCCAGGGCACCCCTATTCTTAGGCCAGGGCACCCCTAGGCTTAGGCTAAGGCTAGGGCTCCCCTACCCTAAGGCTAGGGCACCCCTAGACTTAGGCTAGGGCACCCCTAGGATTCGACTAGGACACCCCTAGGCTTAGGCTAGGGCACGACTATGCTTAGCATAAGGCTAGGGCTCCCCTAGCATAATGCTAGGGCACCCCTAGGCTTAGGCTAGGGCACCCCTAGGCTTAGGCTAGGGCACCCCTAGGCTTAGGCTAAGGCTAGGGTTCCCCTAGCCTAAGGCTAGGGCACCCCTTGGCTTAGGCTAGGGCACCCCTAGGCTTAGGCTAAGGCTAGGGTTCCCCTAGCCTAAGGCTAGGGCACCTCTTGGCTTAGGCTAGGGCAACCCTAGGTATAGGCTAGGGCACCCCTATGCTTAGGCTAGGGCACCCCTAGGCTTAGGCTAAGGCTAGGGCACCACTAGTCTTAGGCTAGGGCACCACTAGGCTTAGGCTAGGGCACCCCTAGGCTTAGGCTAGGGCACCCCTAGGCTTACGTTATGGTACCCCTAGGCTTAGGCTAGGGCACCCCTAGGCTTAGGCTAAGTCTAGGGCTCCCCTAGCCTAAGGCTAGGGCACCCCTAGGCTTAGGCTAGGGAACCCCTAGCTTAGGCTAAGGCTAGGGCTCCCCTAGCCTAAGGCTAGGGCACCCCTAGGCTTAGGCTAGGGCACATCTAAGCTTAGGCTAGGGCACCCCTAGGATTAGGCTAGGGCACCCCTAGAGTTAACCTAAGGCTAAGGATCCCCTAGCCTAAGGTTAGGGCACCACTAACCTTAGGCTAGGGCACCCCTAGGCTTAGGATAGGGCACCCCTAGGCTTAGGATAGGGCACCCCTAGGTTTAGGCTAAGGCAAGGGCTTCCCTAGCCTAAGGCTAGGGCACCTTAGGGTTAGGCTAGCGCACTCCTAGGCTTAGGCTTGGGCACCCCTAGGCTTTGGCTAAGGCTAGGGCTCCCTTAGCCTAAGGCTAGGACACCCCTAGGCTTAGGCTAGGGCACCCCAAGGCTTAGGCTATGGTTAGGGCTCCCCTAGCCAAAGGCTAGGGCACCCCTAATCTTAGGCTAGGGCACCCCTAGGCTTAGGCTAGGGCACACCTAAGCTTAGGCTAGGGCACCCCTAGGATTAGGCTAGGGCACCCCTAGGCTTAGGATAGGGCACCCCTAGGCTTAGGATAGGGCACCCCTAGGTTTAGGCTAAGGCAAGGGCTTCCCTAGCCTAAGGCTAGGGCACCTTAGGGTTAGGCTAGGGCACTCCTAGGCTTAGCCTTGGGCACCCCTAGGCTTTGGCTAAGGCTAGGGCTCCCCTAGCCTAAGGCAAGGGCACCCCTAGGCTTAGGCTAGGGCACCCTAGGCTTAGGCTAGGGCAACACTAGTCTTAGGCTTAGGGTAGGGCTCCCCTAGCCTAAGGCTAGGACACCCTTAGGCTTAGGCTTGGCACCCCTAGGCTTAGGCTAGTGCACCCCTAGGCTTAGGCTAGGGCACCCCTAGGCTTAAGCTAAGGCTAGGGCTCCCCTAGCCTAAGGCTAGTGCACCCCTAGGCTTAGGCTAGGGCACCCCTAGGCTTAAGCTAAGGCTAGGGCTCCCCTAGCCTAAGGCTAGGGCACCCCTAGGCTTAGGCTAAGGCTAGGGCTCCCCTAGCCTAAGGCTAGGGCACCCCTAGGCTTAGGGTAGGGCACCCTAAGACTTAGGCTAGGGCACCACTAGGCTTAGTTTTACGCTAGTGCTCCCCTAGCCTAAGGCTAGGGCACCCTTAGGCTTAGGCTTGGGCACCCCTAGGCTTACGTTATGGTACCCCTAGGCTTAGGCTAGGGCACCCCTAGGCTTAGGCTAAGTCTAGGGCTCCGCTAGCCTAAGGCTAGGGCACCCCTAGTCTTAGGCTTGGGCACCCCTCTGCTTAGGTTAGGGCACCCCTAAGCTTAAGCTAAGGCTAGGGCTCCCCTAGCCTAAGGCTAAGGCACCCCTAGGCTTAGGCTAGGGCACCCCTAGGCTTAGGCTAGGGCACCCCAAGGCTTAGGCTAAGGCTAGGGCTCCCCTAGCCTAAGGCTATTGCACTCCTAATCTTAGGCTAGGGCACCCCTAGGCTTAGGCTAGGGCACACCTAAGCTTAGCCTAGGGCACCCCTAGGAATAGGCTAGGGCACCCCTAGATTTAGCCTAAGGCTAGGGATCCCCTAGCCTAAGGTTAGGGCACCACTAACCTTAGGCTAGGGCACCCCTAGGCTTAGGCTAGGGCACCCCTAGGCTTAGGCTAGGGCACCCCTAGGCTTAGGCTAAAGCTAGGGCTCGCCTAGACTAAGGCTAGGGCACCCCTAGGCTTAGGCTAGGGTACACCTAGGCTTAGGCTAGGGCACCACAATTATTAGGCTAGGGCACCCCTAGGCTTAGGTTAAGTCTAGGGCTCCCCTAGGCTTAGGCTATGGCACCCCTAGGCTTAGGCTAGGGCACCCCTAGCTTAAGCTAGGGCACCCCTACGCTTAGGCTAGGGCACCCCTAGACTTAGGCTAGGGCACCCCTAGGCTTAGGATAGGGCACTCCTAGGCTTAGGCTAGGGCACCCGTCGGCTTAGGCTAAGGCTAGGACTCCCCTCGCCTAAGGCTAAGGCAACCCTAGGCTTAGGCTAGGGCACCCCTAGGCTTTGGCTAAGGCTAGGGCACCCCTAGGGTTAGGCAAGGGCACTCTTAGGCTTAGGCTTGGGCACCCCTAGGCTTAGGCTAAGGCTAGGGCTCCCCTAGCCTAAGGCTAGGACACCCTTAGGCTTAGGCTTGGGCACCCCTAGGCTTAGGCTAGGGCACCCCTAGGCTTAGGCTACGGCACCCCTAGGCTTAGGCTAGGGCACCCCTAGGCTTAAGCTAAGGCTAGGGCTCCCCTAGCCTAAGACTAGGGCACCCCTAGGCTTAGGCTAAGGCTAGGGCTCCCCTAGCCTAAGGCTAGGGCACTCCTAGGCTTAGGGTAGGGCACCCCTAGACTTAGGCTAGGGCACCCTTAGGCTTAGGCTTGGGCACCCCTAGGCTTAAGTTATGGTACCCCTAGGCTTAGGCTAGGGCACCCCTAGGCTTAGGCTAAGTCTAGGGCTCCCCTAGACTAAGGCTAGGGCACCCCTAGGCTTAGGCTTGGGCACCCCTCTGCTTAGGTTAGGGCAACCCTAAGCTTAAGCTAAGACTAGGGCTCCCCGAGCATAAGGCTAAGCCACCACTAGGCTTAGGCTAGGGCACCCCTAGGCTTAGGCTAGGGCACCCCTAGACTTAGGCTAAGACTAGGGCTCCCCTAGCCTAATGCTAAGGTACCCCTAGGCTTAGGCTGGGGCACCCCAAGGCTTATGCTAGGGCACCCCTAGGCGTAGGCTAGGGCACCCCTAGTTTAGGCTAAGGCTAGGGCTCCCACAGCCTAAGGCTAGGGCACCCCAAGGCTTAGGCTAGGGCACCCCTAGGATTAGGCTAGGGCACCCCTCGAATTAGCCTAAGTCTAGGGATGCCCTAGCCTAAGGTTAGGGCACCACTAGGCTTAGGCTAGGGCACCCCTAGGCTTAGGCTAGGGCACCCCTTGGCTTAGGCTAGGGCACCCATAGGCTTAGGATAGGGCACCCCTAGGCTTAGGCTAGGGAACACCTAGCTTAGGCTAAGGCTAGGGCTCGCCTAGCCTAAGGCTAGGGCACCCCTAGGCTTAGGCTAAGGCTAGGACTCACCTAGCCTAAGGCTAGGGCACCACTAATCTTAGGCTAGGGGACCCCTAGGCTTAGGCTAGGGCACACCTAAGCTTAGGCTAGGGCACCCCTAGGATTAAGCTAGGGCACCCCTAGATTTAGCCTAAGGCTAGGGATCCCCTAGCCTAAGGTTAGGGCATCACTAACCTTAGGCTAGGGCACCCCTAGGCTTAGGCCAGGGCACCCCTATTCTTAGGCCAGGGCACCCCTAGGCTTAGGCTAAGGCTAGGGCTCCCCTACCCTAAGGCTAGGGCACCCCTAGACTTAGGCTAGGGCACCCCTAGGCTTAGACTAGGACACCCCTAGGCTTAGGCTAGGGCACGACTATGCTTAGCATAAGGCTAGGGCTCCCCTAGCATAATGCTAGGGCACCCCTAGGCTTAGGCTAGGGCACCCCTAGGCTTAGGCTAGGGCACCCCTAGGCTTAGACTAGGGCTAGGGTTCCCCTAGCCTAAGGCTAGGGCACCCCTTGGCTTAGGCTAGGGCACCCCTAGGCTTAGGCTAAGGCTAAGGTTCCCCTAGCCTAAAGCTAGGGCACCCCTTGGCTTAGGCTAGGGCAACCCTAGGTATAGGCTAGGGCACCCCTAGGCTTAGGCTAGGGCACCCCTAGGCTTAGGCTAATGCACCCCTAGGCTTAGGCTAGTGCCAGGGCACCCCTAGGCTTAGGCTAGGGCACCCCTAGGCTTAGGCTAAGGATAGGGATTCCCTAGCATAAGGCTAGGGCACCCCTAGGCTTCGGCTAGGGCACCCCTAGGCTTAGGCTAGGGTATACCTAGGCTTAGGCTAGGGAACCCCTAGGATTAGGCTAGGGCACCCCTAGAATTAGCCTAAGGCTAGGGCACCACTAGTCTTAGGCTAGGGCACCACTAGGCTTAGGCTAGGGCACCCCTAGGCTTAGGCTAGGGCACCCCTAGGCTTAGGATAGGACACCCCTAGGCTTAGGCTAGGGAACCCCTAGCTTAGGCTAAGGCTAGGGCTCCCCTAGCCTAAGGCTAGGGCACCCCTAGGCTTAGGCTAGGGCACCCCTAGGCTTAGGCTAAGGCTAGGGCTCCCCTAGCCTAAGGCTAGGGCACCCCTAATCTTAGGCTAGGGCACCCCTAGGCTTAGGCTAGGGCACACCTAAGCTTAGGCTAGGGCATCCCTAGGATTAGGCTAGGGCACCCCTAGATTTAGCCTAAGGCTAGGGATCCCCTAGCCTAAGGTTAGGGCACCACTAACCTTAGGCTAGGGCACCCCTAGGCTTAGGATAGGGCACCCCTAGGCTTAGGATAGGGCACCCCTAGGCTTAGGCTAGGGCACCCCTAGGCTTAGGCTAGGGCACCCCTAGGCTTAGACTAGGGCTAGGGTTCCCCTAGCCTAAGGCTAGGGCACCCCTTGGCTTAGGCTAGGGCACCCCTAGGCTTAGGCTAAGGCTAAGGTTCCCCTAGCCTAAAGCTAGGGCACCCCTTGGCTTAGGCTAGGGCAACCCTAGGTATAGGCTAGGGCACCCCTAGGCTTAGGCTAGGGCACCCCTAGGCTTAGGCTAATGCACCCCTAGGCTTAGGCTAGTGCCAGGGCACCCCTAGGCTTAGGCTAGGGCACCCCTAGGCTTAGGCTAAGGATAGGGATTCCCTAGCATAAGGCTAGGGCACCCCTAGGCTTCGGCTAGGGCACCCCTAGGCTTAGGCTAGGGTATACCTAGGCTTAGGCTAGGGAACCCCTAGGATTAGGCTAGGGCACCCCTAGAATTAGCCTAAGGCTAGGGCACCACTAGTCTTAGGCTAGGGCACCACTAGGCTTAGGCTAGGGCACCCCTAGGCTTAGGCTAGGGCACCCCTAGGCTTAGGATAGGACACCCCTAGGCTTAGGCTAGGGAACCCCTAGCTTAGGCTAAGGCTAGGGCTCCCCTAGCCTAAGGCTAGGGCACCCCTAGGCTTAGGCTAGGGCACCCCTAGGCTTAGGCTAAGGCTAGGGCTCCGCTAGCCTAAGGCTAGGGCACCCCTAATCTTAGGCTAGGGCACCCCTAGGCTTAGGCTAGGGCACACCTAAGCTTAGGCTAGGGCATCCCTAGGATTAGGCTAGGGCACCCCTAGATTTAGCCTAAGGCTAGGGATCCCCTAGCCTAAGGTTAGGGCACCACTAACCTTAGGCTAGGGCACCCCTAGGCTTAGGATAGGGCACCCCTAGGCTTAGGATAGGGCACCCCTAGGTTTAGGCTAAGGCAAGGGCTTCCCTAGCCTAAGGCTAGGGCACCTTAGGGTTAGGCTAGCGCACTCCTAGGCTTAGGCTTGGGCACCCCTAGGCTTTGGCTAAGGCTAGGGCTCCCTTAGCCTAAGGCTAGGGCACCCCTAGGCTTAGGCTAGGGCACCCCAAGGCTTAGGCTAAGGCTAGGGCTCCCCTAGCCTAAGGCTAGAGCACCCCTAATCTTAGGCTAGGGCAACCCTAGGCTTAGGCTAGGGCATACCTAAGCTTAGGCTTGGGCACCCCTAGGATTAGGCTAGGGCAACCCTAGATTTAGCCTAAGGCTAGGGATACCCTAGCCTAAGGTTAGGGCACCACTAACCTTAGGCTAGGGCACCCCTAGGCTTAGGATAGGGCACCCCTAGGCTTAGGATAGGGCACCCCTAGGTTTAGGCTAAGGCAAGGGCTTCCCTAGCCTAAGGCTAGGGCACCTTAGGGTTAGGCTAGGGCACTCCTAGGCTTAGGCTTGGGCACCCCTAGGCTTTGGCTAAGGCTAGGGCTCCCCTGGCCTAAGGCTAGGGCACCCCTAGGCTTAGGCTAGGGCACCCTAGGCTTAGGCTAGGGCAACACTAGACTTAGGCTTAGGGTAGGGCTCCCCTAGCCTAAGGCTAGGACACCCTTAGGCTTAGGCTTGGGCACCCCTAGGCTTAGGCCAGGGCACCCCTAGGCTTAGGCAAGGGTACACCTAGGCTTAGGCTAGGGCACCACAAGTATTAGGCTAGGGCACCCCTAGGCTTAGGTTAAGTCTAGGGCTCCCCTAGGCTTAGGCTATGGCACCCCTAGGCTTAGGCTAGGGCACCCCTAGGCTTAAGCTAGGGCACCCCTACGCTTAGGCTAGGGCACCCCTAGACTTAGGCTAGGGCACCCCTAGGCTTAGGATAGGGCACTCCTAGGCTTAGGCTAGGGCACCCGTCGGCTTAGGCTAAGGCTAGGACTCCCCTCGCCTAAGGCTAAGGCACCCCTAGGCTTAGGTTAAGTCTAGGGCTCCCCTAGGCTTAGGCTATGGCACACCTAGGCTTAGGCTAGGGCACCCCTAGGCTTAAGCTAGGGCACCCCTACGCTTAGGCTAGGGCACCCCTAGACTTAGGCTAGGGCACCCCTAGGCTTAGGATAGGGCACTCCTAGGCTTAGGCTAGGGCACCCATCGGCTTAGGCTAAGGCTAGGACTCCCCTCGCCTAAGGCTAAGGCAACCCTAGGCTTAGGCTAGGGCACCCCTAGGCTTTGGCTAAGGCTAGGGCACCCCTAGGGTTAGGCAAGGGCACTCTTAGGCTTAGGCTTGGGCACCCCTAGGCTTAGGCTAAGGGTAGGGCTCCCCTAGCCTAAGGCTAGGACACCCTTAGGCTTAGGCTTGGGCACCCCTAGGCTTAGGCTAGGGCACCCCTAGGCTTCGGCTACGGCACCCCTAGGCTTAGTCTAGGGCACCCCTAGGCTTAAGCTAAGGCTAGGGCTCCCCTAGCCTAAGGCTAGGGCACCCCTAGGCTTAGGCTAAGGCTAGGGCTCCCCTAGCCTAAGGCTAGGGCACCCCTAGGCTTAGGGTAGGGCACCCCTAGACTTAGGCTAGTGCACCACTAGGCTTAGTTTTACGCTAGCGCTCCCCTAGCCTAAGGCTAGGGCACCCTTAGGCTTAGGCTTGGGCACCCCTAGGCTTACGTTATGGTACCCCTAGGCTTAGGCTAGGGCACCCCTAGGCGTAGGATAAGTCTAGGGCTCCCCTAGCCTAAGGCTAGGGCACCCGAAGGCTTAGGCTTGGGCACCCCTCTGCTTAGGTTAGGGCACCCCTAAGCTTAAGCTAAGGCTAGGGCTCCCCTAGCATAAGGCTAAGGCACCCCTAGGCTTAGGCTAGGGCACCCCTAGGCTTAGGCTAGGGCACCCCTAGACTTAGGCTAAGACTAGGGCTCCCCTAGCCTAAGGCTAAGGTACCCCTAGGCTTAGGCTAGGGCACCCCTAAGCTTAGGCTAGGTCACCCCTAGGTTTAGGTTAGGGCACCACTAGGCTTAGGCTAAGGCTAGGGGTCCCCTAGCCTAAGGCTCGGGAACCCCTAAGCTTAGGCTAGGGCACCCCTAGGCTTAGACTAGGGCACCCTTAGGCTTAGGCTTGGGCACCCCTAGGCTTAGGCTATGGCACCCCTAGGCTTAGGCTAGGGCACCCCTAGGCTTAGGCTAGGCACCCCTAGGCTTAGGCTAAGGCTAGGGCTCCCCTAGACTAAGGCTAGGGCACCCTTAGGCTTAGGCTTGGGCACCCCTATGCTTAGGCTATGGCAGCCCTAGGCTTAGGGTAGTGCCAGGGCACCCCTAGGCTTAGGCTTGGGCACCCCTAGGCTTAGGCTAAGGATAGGGATTCCCTAGCCTAAGGTTAGGGCACCACTAGGCTTAGGATAGGGCACCCCTAAGCTTAGGCTAAGTCTAGGGCTCCCCAAGCCCAAGTCTAGGGCACCACTAGGCTTAGGCTAGGGCACCCGTAGGCTTAGGCTAGGGCACCCCTAGGCTTAGGCTAGGGCACCCCTGGGCTTAGGATAGGGCACCCCTAGGCTTAGGCTAGGGAACCCCTAGGCTTAGGCTAGGGCACCCCTAGGCTTAGGCTAGGGCACCCCTAGGCTTAGGCTAGGGCACCTCTAGGCTTAGGATAGGGCACCCCTAGGCTTAGGCTAGGGAACCCCTAGCTTAGGCTAAGGCTAGGGCTCCCCTAATCTTAGGCTAGGGCACCCCTAGGCTTAGGCTAGGGCACACCTAAGCTTAGGTTAGGGCACCCCTAGGATTAGGCTAGGGCACCCCTAGATTTAGCCTAAGGCTAGGGATCCCCTAGCCTAAGGTTAGGGCACCACTAACCTTAGGCTAGGCCACTCCTAGGCTTAGGCCAGGGCACCCCTATTCTTAGGCCAGGGCACCCCTAGGCGTAGGCTAAGGCTAGGGCTCCCCTACCCTAAGGCTAGGGCACCCCTAGACTTAGGCTAGGGCACCCCTAGGCTTACACTAGGACACCCCTAGGCTTAGGCTAAGGCTAGGGCACCCCTAGACTTAGGCTAGGGCACCCCTAGGCTTAGGCTAGGGCACCCCTAGGCTTAGGATAAGGCACCCCTAGGCTTAGGCTAGGGCACCCCTAGGCTTAGGCTAGGGCACAAATAGGCTTAGCATAAGGCTAGGGCTCCCCTAGCATAATGCTAGGGCACCCCTAGTCTTAGGCTAGGGCACCCCTAGGCTTAGGCTAGGGCACCCCTTGGCTTAGGCTAGGGCACCATTAGGCTTAGGCTTGGGCACCCCTAGCTTAGGCTAAGGCTATGTCTCAACTAGCCTAAGGCTAGGGCACCCGTAGGCTTAGGCTAGGACACCCCTAGGCTAAGGCTAGGGCACCCCTAGGCTTAGGCTAAGGCTAGGGTTTCCCTAGCCTAAGGCTTGGGAACGCCTAGGCTTAGGCTAGGGAACCCCTAGGCTTAGGTTAGGACACACCTACGCTTAGGCTAGGGCACCCCTAGGCTTAGGCTAAGGCTAGGGCTCCCCTAGCCTACGCCTAGGGCACCTTTAGGCTTAGGCTTGGGCACCCCTATGCTTAGGCTATGGCACCCCTAGGCTTAGGCTAGTGCCAGGGCACCCCTAGGCTTACGCTAGGCCACCCCTAGGCTTAGGCTAGTGCACCCCTTGGCTTAGGCTAGGGCACCACTAGGCTTAGGCTTGGGCACCCCTAGCTTAGGCTAAGGCTATGTCTCAACTAGCCTAAGGCTAGGGCACCCCTAGGCTTAGGCTAGGGCACCCCTAGGCTTAGGATAAGGCTAGGGCTCCCCTAGCCTAAGGCTAGGGCACCCGTAGGCTTAGGCTAGGACACCCCTAGGCTTAGGCTAGGGCACCCCTAGGATTAGGCTAGGGCACCACTAGATTTAGCCTAAGGCTAGGGATCCCCTAGCCTAAGGTTAGGGAACCACTAAACTTAGGCTAGGGCACCCCTAGGCTTAGGATAGGGCACCCCTAGGCTTAGGCTAGGGCACCCCTAGGCTTAGGCTAAGGCTAGGGTTTCCCTACCCTAAGGCTAGGGAACGCCTAGGCTTAGGCTACGGCACCCCTAGGCTTAGGTTAGGGCACACCTAGGCTTAGGCTAGGGATCCCTAGGCTTAGGCTAAGGCTAGGGCTCCCCTAGCCTAAGGCTAGGGCTCCCCTAGCCTAAGGCTAGGGCACCCTTAGGCTTAGACTTGGGCACCCCTATGCTTAGGCTATGGCACCCCTAGGCTTAGGCTAGTGCCAGGGCACCCCTAGGCTTAGGCTAGGGCACCCATTTGCTTAGGCTAAGGATAGGGATTCCCAAGCCTAAGGCTAGGGCAACCCTCGGCTTCGGCTAGGGCACCCCTAGGCTTAGGCTAGGGTACACCTAGGCTTAGGCTAGGGCACCCCTAGGATTAGGCTAGGGCACCCCTCGAATTAGCCTAAGGCTAGGGATGCCCTAGCCTAAGGTTAGGGCACGACTAGGCTTAGGCTAGGGCACACCTAGGCTTAGGCTAAGTCTAGGGCTCCCCTAGCCTAAGTCTAGGGCACCACTAGGCTTAGGCTAGGGCACCCCTAGGCTTAGGCTAGGGCACCCCTTGGCTTAGGCTAGGGCACCCATAGGCTTAGGATAGGGCACCCCTAGGCTTAGGCTAGGGAACACCTAGCTTAGGCTAAGGCTAGGGCTCCCCTAGCCTAAGGCTAGGGCACCCCTAGGCTTAGGCTAAGGCTAGGACTCTCCTAGCCTAAGGCTAGGGCACCACTAATCTTACGCTAGGGCACCCCTAAGCTTAGGCTAGGGCACACCTAAGCTTAGGCTAGGGCACCCCTAGGATTAAGCTAGGGCACCCCTAGATTTAGCCTAAGGCTAGGGATACCCTAGCCTAAGGTTAGGGCATCACTAACCTTAGGCTAGGGCACCCCTAGGCTTAGGTCAGGGCACCCCTATTCTTAGGCCAGGGCACCCCTAGGCTTAGGCTAAGGCTAGGGCTCCCCTACCCTAAGGCTAGGGCAACACTAGACTTAGGCTAGGGCACCCCTAGGCTTAGACTAGGACACCCCTAGGCTTAGGCTAGGGCACGACTATGCTTAGCATAAGGCTAGGGCTCCCCTAGCATAATGCTAGGGCACCCCTATTCTTAGGCTAGGGCACCCCTAGGCTTAGGCTAGGGCACCCCTAGGCTTAGGCTAAGGCTAGGGTTCCCCTAGCCTAAGGCTAGGGCACCCCTTGGCTTAGGCTAGGGCACCCCTAGGCTTAGGCTAAGGCTAGGGTTCCCCTAGCCTAAGGCTAGGCCACCCCTTGGCTTAGGCTAGGGCAACCCAAGGTATAGGCTAGGGCACCCCTAGGCTTAGGTTAGGGCACCCCTAGGCTTAGGCTAGGGCACCCCTAGGCTTAGGCAAAGGCTAGGGCTCCCCTAGCCTAAGGTTAGGGCACCAATAACCTTAGGCTAGGGCACCCCTAGGCTTAGGATAGGGCACCCTTAGCCTTAGGCTTGGGCATCCCTAGGCTTAGGCTAAGGCACCCCTAGGCTTAGGCTAGTGCCAGGGCACCCCTAGGCTTAGGCTAGGGCACCCCTAGGCTTAAGCTAAGGATAGGGATTCCCTAGCCTAAGGCTAGGGCACCCCTAGGCTTCGGCTAGGGCACCCCTAGGCTTAGGCTAGGGTACACCTAGGCTTAGGCTAGGGAACCCCTAGGATTAGGCTAGGGCACCCCTAGAATTAGCCTAAGGCTAGGGATCCCCTAGCCTAAGGTTAGGCCACCACTAGGCTTAGGCTAGGGCATCACTAGGCTTAGGCTAAGTCTAGGGCTCCCCTAGCCTAAGTCTAGGGCACCACTAGTCTTAGGCTAGGGCACCACTAGGCTTAGGCTAGGGCACCCCTTGGCTTAGGCTAGGGCACCCCTAGGCTTAGGATAGGGCACCCCTAGGCTTAGGGTAGGGAACCCCTAGCTTAGGCTAAGGCTAGGGCTCCCCTAGCCTAATGCTAGGGCACCCCTAGGCTTAGGCTTGGGCACCCCTAGGCTTAGGCTAGGGCACCCCTAGGCTTGGCTAAGGCTAGGGCTCCCTTAGCCTAAGGCTAGGGCACCCCTAGGCTTAGGCTAGGGCACCCCAAGGCTTAGGCTAAGGCTAGGGCTCCCCTAGCCTAAGGCTAGAGCACCCCTAATCTTAGGCTAGGGCACCCCTAGGCTTAGGCTAGGGCACACCTAAGCTTAGGCTAGGGCACCCCTAGGATTAGGCTAGGGCACCCCTAGATTTAGCCTAAGGCTAGGGATCCCCTAGCCTAAGGTTATGGCACCACTAACCTTAGGTTGGGGCACCCCTAGGCTTAGGATAGGGCACCCCTAGGCTTAGGATAGGGCACCCCTAGGTTTAGGCTAAGGCAAGGGCTTCCCTAGCCTAAGGCTAGGGCACCTTAGGGTTAGGCTAGGGCACTCCTAGGCTTAGGCTTGGGCACCCCTAGGCTTTGGCTAAGGCTAGGGCTCCCCTAGCCTAAGGCTAGGGCACCCCTTGGCTTAGGCTAGGGCACCCTAAGCTTAGGCTAGGGCAACACTAGTCTTAGGCTTAGGGTAGGGCTCCCCTAGCCTACGGCTAGGACACCCTTAGGCTTAGGCTTGGGCACCCCTAGGCTTAGGCTAGGGCACCCCTAGGCTTAGGCTAGGGCACCCCTAGGCTTAAGCTAAGGCTAGGGCTCCCCTAGCCTAAGGCTAGGGCACCCCTAGGCTTAGGCTAGGGCACCCCTAGGCTTAAGCTTAGGCTAGGGCTCCCCTAGCCTAAGGCTAGGGCACCCCTAGGCTTAGGCTAAGGCTAGGGCTCCCCTAGCCTAAGGCTAGGGCACCCCTAGGCTTAGGGTAGGGCACCCCTAGACTTAGGCTAGGGCACCACTCGGCTTAGTTTTACGCTAGCGCTCCCCTAGCCTAAGGCTAGGGCACCCTTAGGCTTAGGCTTGGGCACCCCTAGGCTTACGTTATGGTACCCCTAGGCTTAGGCTAGGGCACCCCTAGGCTTAGGCTTGGGCACCCCTCTGCTTAGGTTAGGGCACCCCTAAGCTTAATCTAAGGCTAGGCCTCCCCTAGCCTAAGGCTAAGGCACCCATAGGCTTAGGCTAGGGCACCCCTAGGCTTAGGCTAAGGGTAGGGCTCCCCTAGCCTAAGACTAGGGCACCCCTAATCTTAGGCTAGGGCACCCCTAGGCTAAGGCTAGGGCACACCTAAACTTAGGCTAGGGCACCCCTAGGATTAGGCTAGGGCACCCCTAGATTAAGCCTAAGGCTAGGGATCCCCTAGCCTAAGGTTAGGGCACCACTAACCTTAGGCTAGGGCACCCCTAGGCTTAGGATAGGGCACCACTAGGCTTAGGATAGGGCACCCCTAGGTTTAGGCTAAGGCAAGGGCTTCCCTAGCCTAGGGCTAGGGCACCCCTAGGCTTAGGCTAGGGCACCCCTATGCTTAGGCTAGGGCACCCCTAGGCTTAGGCTAAAGCTAGGGCTAGCCTAGACTAAGGCTAGGGCACCCCTAGGCTTAGGCTAGGGTACACCTAGGCTTAGGCTAGGACACCACAAGTATTAGGCTAGGGCACCCCTAGGCTTAGGTTAAGTCTAGGGCTCCCCTAGGCTTAGGCTAGGGCACCCCTAGGCTTAGGCTAGGGCACCCCTAGGCTTAAGCTAGGGCACCCCTACGCTTAGGCTAGGGCACCCCTAGACTTAGGCTAGGGCACCCCTAGGCTTAGGATAGGGCAATCCTAGGCTTAGGCTAGGGCACCTGTCGGCTTAGGCTAAGGCTAGGACTCCCCTCGCCTAAGGCTAAGGCAACCCTAGGCTTAGGCTAGGGCACCCCTAGGCTTTGGCTAAGGCTAGTGCACCCCTAGGGTTAGGCAAGGGCACTCTTAGGCTTAGGCTTGGGCACCCCTAGGCTTAGGCTAAGGCTAGGGCTCCCCTAGCCTAAGGCTAGGACACCCTTAGGCTTAGGCTAGGGCACCCCTAGGCTTAGGCTACGGCACCCCTAGGCTTAGGCTTGGGCACCCCTAGGCTTAAGCTAAGGCTCGGGCTCCCCTAGCCTAAGGGTAGGGCACCCCTAGGCTTAGGCTAAGGCTAGGGCTCCCCTAGCCTAAGGCTAGGGCACCCCTAGGCTTAGGGTAGGGCACCCCTAGACTTAGGCTAGGGCACCACAAGGCTTAGTTTTACGCTAGCGCTCCCCTAGCCTAAGGCTAGGGCACCCTTAGGCTTAGGCTTGGGCACCCCTAGGCTTACGTTATGGTACCCCTAGGCTTAGGTTAGGGCACCCCTAGGCTTAGGCTAAGTCTAGGGCTCCCCTAGCCTAAGGCTAGGGCACCCCTAGGCTTAGGCTTGGGCACCCCTCTGCTTAGGTTAGGGCACCCCTAAGCTTAAGCTAAGGCTAGGGCTCCCCTAGCATAAGGCTAAGGCACCCCTAGGCTTAGGCTAGGGCACCCCTAGGCTTAGGCTAGGGCACCCCTAGACTTAGGCTAAGACTAGGGCTCCCCTAGCCTAAGGCTAAGGTACCCCTAGGCTTAGGCTAGGGCACCCCAAGGCTTATGCTAGGGCACCCCTAGGCTTAGGCTAGGGCACCCCTAGCTTTAGGCTAAGGCTAGGGCTCCCACAGCCTAAGGCTAGGGCACCACAAGGCTTAGGCTAGGGCACCCCTAGGATTAGGCTAGGGCACCCCTCGAATTAGCCTAAGGCTAGGGATGCCCTAGCCTAAGGTTAGGGCACCCCTAGGCTTAGGCTAGGGAACACCTAGCTTAGGCTAAGGCTAGGGCTCCCCTAGCCTAAGGCTAGGGCACCCCTAGGCTTAGGCTAAGGCTAGGAATCTCCTAGCCTAAGGCTAGGGCACCACTAATCTTAGGCTAGGGCACCCCTAGGCTAGGGCACACCTAAGCTTAGGCTAGGGCACCCCTAGGATTAAGCTAGGGCACCCCTAGATTTAGCCTAAGGCTAGGGATCCCCTAGCCTAAGGTTAGAGCATCACTAACCTTAGGCTAGGGCACCCCTAGGCTTAGGCCAGGGCACCCCTATTCTTAGGCCAGGGCACCCCTAGTCTTAGGCTAAGGCTAGGGCTCCCCTAGCCTAAGGCTAGGGCACCCCTTGGCTTAGGCTAGGGCACCGCTAGGCTTAGGCCAAGGCTAGGGTTCCCCTAGCCTAAGGCTAGGGCACCCCTAGGCTTAGACTAGGACACCCCTAGGCTTAAGCTAGGGCACGACTATGCTTAGCATAAGGCTAGGGCTCCCCTAGCATAATGCTAGGGCACCCCTAGGCTTAGGCTAGGGCACCCCTAGGCTTAGGCTAGGGCACCCCTAGACTTAGGCTAAGGCTAGGGATCCCCTAGCCTAAGGCTAGGGCACCCCTTGGCTTAGGCTAGGGCACCGCTAGGCTTAGGCCAAGGCTAGGGTTCCCCTAGCCTAAGGCTAGGGCACCCCTTGGCTTAGGCTAGGGCAACTCTAGGTATAGGCTAGGGCACCTCTAGGCTTAGGCTAGGGCACCCCTAGGCTTAGGTTAGGGCACCCCTAGGCTTAGGCTAAGGCTAGGGCTCCCCTAGCCTAAGGTTAGGGCACCAATAACCTTAGGCTAGGGCACCCCTAGGCTTAGGATAGGGCACCCTTAGCCTTAGGCTTGGGCATCCCTAGGCTTAGGCTAAGGCACCCCTAGGCTTAGGCTAGTGCCAGGGCACCCCTAGGCTTAGGCTAGGGCACCCCTAGGCTTAGGCTAAGGATAGGGAATCCCTAGCCTAAGGCTAGGGCACCCCTAGGCTTCGGCTAAGGCACCCCTAGGCTTAGGCTAGGGTACACCTAGGCTTAGGCTAGGGAACACCTAGGATTAGGCTAGGGCACCCCTAGAATTAGCCTAAGGCTAGGGATCCCCTAGCCTAAGGTTAGGCCACCACTAGGCTTAGGCTAGGGCACCACTAGTCTTAGGCTAGGGCACCACTAGGCTTAGGCTAGGGCACCCCTAGGCTTAGGCTAGGGCAACCCTAGGCTTAGGATAGGGCACCCCTAGGCTTAGGCTAGGGAACCCCTAGCTTAGGCTAAGGCTAGGGCTCCCCTAGCCTAAGGCTAGGGCACCCCTAGGCTTAGGCTAGGGCACCCCCAGGCTTAGGCTAAGGCTAGGGCTCCCCTAGCCTAAGGCTAGGGCACCCCTAGGCTTAGACTAGGGCACCCTAGGCTTAGGCTAGGGCAACACTAGTCTTAGGCTTAGGGTAGGGCTCCCCTAGCCTATGGCTAGGACACACTTAGGCTTAGGCTTGGGCACCCCTAGGCTTAGGCTAGGGCACCCCTAGGCTTAGGCTAGGGCACCCCTAGGCTTAAGCTAAGGCTAGGGCTCCCCTAGCCTAAGCCTAGGGCACCCCTAGGCTTAGGCTAGGGCACCCCTAGGCTTAAGCTAAGGCTAGGGCTCCCCTAGCCTAAGGCTAGGGCACCCCTAGGCTTAGGCTAAGGCTAGGGCTCCCCTAGCCTAAGGCTAGGGCACCCCTAGGCTTAGGCTAGGGCACCCCTAGGCTTAGGCTAGGGCACCCCTTGGCTTAGGCTAGGGCACCCATAGGCTTAGAATAGGGCACCCCTAGGCTTAGGCTAGGGAACACCTAGCTTAGGCTAAGGCTAGGGCTCCCCTAGCCTAAGGCTAGGGCACCCCTAGGCTTAGGCTAAGGCTAGGACTCTCCTAGCCTAAGGCTAGGGCACCACTAATCTTAGGCTAGGGCACCCCTAGGCTTAGGCTAGGGCACACCTAAGCTTAGGCTAGGGCACCCCTAGGATTAAGCTAGGGCACCCCTAGATTTAGCCTAAGGCTAGGGATCCCCTAGCCTAAGGTTCGAGCATCACTAACCTTAGGCTAGGGCACCCCTAGGCTTAGGCCAGGGCACCCCTATTCTTAGGCCAGGGCACCCCTAGGCTTAGGCTAAGGCTAGGGCTCCCCTACCCTAAGGCTAGGGCACCCCTAGACTTAGGCTAGGGCACCCCTAGGCTTAGACTAGGACACCCCTAGGCTTAGGCTAGGGCACGACTATGCTTAGCATAAGGCTAGGGCTCCCCTAGCATAATGCTAGGGCACCCCTAGGCTTAGGCTAGGGCACCCCTAGGCTTAGGCTAGGGCACCCCTAGGCTTAGGCTAAGGCTAGGGTTCCCCTAGCCTAAGGCTAGGGCACCCCTTGGCTTAGGCTAGGGCACCGCTAGGCTTAGGCTAAGGCTAGGGTTCCCCTAGCCTAAGGCTAGAGCACACCTTGGCTTAGGCTAGGGCACCCCTAGGCTTAGGCTAGGGCACCCCTAGGCTTAGGCTAAGGCTAGGGCTCCCCTAGCCTAAGGTTAGGGCACCAATAACCTTAGGCTAGGGCACCCCTAGGCTTAGGCTAAGGCACCCCTAGGCTTAGGCTAGTGCCAGGGCAACCCTAGGCTTAGGCTAGGGCACCCCTAGGCTTAGGCTAAGGATAGGGATTCCCTAGCCTAAGGCTAGGGCACCCCTAGGCTTCGGCTAAGGCACCCCTAGGCTTAGGCTAGGGTACACCTAGGCTTAGGCTAGGTAACCCCTAGGATTAGGCTAGGGCACCCCTAGAATTAGCCTAAGGCTAGGGATCCCCTAGCCTAAGGTTAGGCCACCACTAGGCTTAGGCTAGGGCATCACTAGGCTTAGGCTAAGTCTAGGGCTCCCCTAGCCTAAGTCTAGGGCACCACTATTCTTAGGCTAGGGCACCACTAGGCTTAGGCTAGGGCACCCCTAGGCTTAGGCTAGGGCACCCCTAGGCTTAGGATAGGGCACCCCTAGGCTTAGGCTAGGGAACCCCTAGCTTAGGCTAAGGCTAGGGCTCCCCTAGCCTAAGGCTAGGGCACCCCTAGGCTTAGGCTAGGGCACCCCTAGCCTTAGGCTAAGGCTAGGGCTCCCCTAGCCTAAGGCTAGGGCACCCCTAATCTTAGGCTAGGGCACCCCTAGGCTTAGGCTAGGGCACACCTAAGCTTAGGCTAGGGCACCCCTAGGATTAGGCTAGGGCACCCCTAGATTTAGCCTAAGGCTAGGGATCCCCTAGCCTAAGGTTAGGGCACCACTAACCTTAGGCTAGGGCACCCCTAGGCTTAGGATAGGGCACCCCTAGGCTTAGGATAGGGCACCCCGAGGTTTAGGCTAAGGCAAGGGCTTCCCTAGCCTAAGGCTAGGGCACCTTAGGGTTAGGCTAGCGCACTCCTAGGCTTAGGCTTGGGCACCCCTAGGCTTTGGCTAAGGCTAGGGCTCCCTTAGCCTAAGGCTAGGGCACCCCAAGGCTTAGGCTAGGGTACCCCAAGGCTTAGGCTAAGGCTAGGGCTCCCCTAGCCTAAGGCTATGGCACCCCTAATCTTAGGCTAGGGAACCCCTAGACTTAGGCTAGGGCACACCTAAGCTTAGGCTAGGGCACCCCTAGGATTAGGCTAGGGCACCCCTAGATTTAGCCTAAGGCTAGGGATCCCCTAGCCTAAGGTTATGGCACCACTAACCTTAGGCTAGGGCACCCCTAGGCTTAGGATAGGGCACCCCTAGGCTTAGGATAGGGCACCCCTAGGTTTAGGCTAAGGCAAGGGCTTCCCTAGCCTAAGGCTAGGGCACCTTAGGGTTAGGCTAGGGCACTCCTAGGCTTAGGCTTGGGCACCCCTAGGCTTTGGCTAAGGCTAGGGCTCCCCTAGCCTAAGGCTAGGGCACCCCTAGGCTTAGGCTAGGGCACCCTAGGCTTAGGCTAGGGCAACACTAGTCTTAGGCTTAGGGTAGGGCTCCCCTAGCCTAAGGCTAGGACACCCTTAGGCTTAGGCTTGGGCACCCCTAGGCTTAGGCTAGGGCACCCCTAGGCTTAAGCTAAGGCTAGGGCTCCCCTAGCCTAAGGCTAGGGCACCCCTAGGCTTAGGCTAGGGCACCCCTAGGCTTAAGCTAAGGCTAGGGCTCCCCTAGCCTGAGGCTAGGGCACCCCTAGGCTTAGGCTAAGGCTAGGGCTCCCCTAGCCTAAGGCTAGGGCACCCCTAGGCTTAGGGTAGGGCACCCCTAGACTTAGGCTAGGGCACCACTAGGCTTAGTTTTACGCTAGCGCTCCCCTAGCCTAAGGCTAGGGCACCCTTAGGCTTAGGCTTGGGCACCCCTAGGCTTACTTTATGGTACCCCTAGGCTTAGGCTAGGGCACCCCTAGGCTTAGGCTTGGGCACCCCTCTGCTTAGGTTAGGGCACCCCTAAGCTTAAGCTAAGGCTAGGGCTCCCCTAGCCTAAGGCTGAGGCACCCCTTGGCTTAGGCTAGGGCACCCCTAGGCTTAGGTTAAGCTTAGGGCTCCCCTAGCCTAAGGCTAGGACACCCCTAGGCTTAGGATAGTGCACCCCTAGGCTTATGCTAGGGTACCCCTAGGCTTAGGCTAAGTCTAGGGCTCCCCTAGCCTAAGGCTAGGGCACCCCTAGGCTTAGGCTTGGGCACCCCTCTGCTTAGGTTAGGGCACCCCTAAGCTTAAGCTAAGGCTAGGGCTCCCCTAGCCTAAGGCTAAGGCACCACTTGGCTTAGGCTAGGGCACCCCTAGGCTTAGGCTAGGGCACCCCAAGGCTTAGGCTAAGGCTAGGGCTCCCCTAGCCTAAGGCTAGGGCACCCCTAATCTTAGGCTAGGTCACCCCTAGGCTTAGGCTAGGGCACACCTAAGCTTAGGCTAGGGCACCCCTAGGATTAGGCTAGGGCACCCCTAGATTTAGCCTAAGGCTAAGGATCTCCTAGCCTAAGGTTAGGGCACCACTAACCTTAGGCTAGGGCACCCCTAGGCTTAGGATAGGGCACCCCTAGGCTTAGGATAGGGTAACCCTAGGTTTAGGCTAAGGCAAGGGCTTCCCTAGCCTAAGGCTAGGGCACCCCTAGGCTTAGGCTAGGGCACCCCTATGCTTAGGCTAGGGCACGCTTGGCTTAGGCTAAAGCTAGGGCTCGCCTAGACTAAGGCTAGGGCACCCCTAGGCTTAGGCTAGGGTACACCTAGGCTTAGGCTAGGGCACCACAAGTATTAGGCAAGGGCACCCCTAGGCTTAGGTTAAGTCTAGGGCTCCCCTAGGCTTAGGCTATGGCACCCCTAGGCTTAGGCTAGGGCACCCCTAGGCTTAAGCTAGGGCACCCCTACGCTTAGGCTATGGCACCCCTAGACTTAGGCTAGGGCACCACAAGTATTAGGCAAGGGCACCCCTAGGCTTAGGTTAAGTCTAGGGCACCCCTAGGCTTAGAATAGGGCACTCCTAGGCTTACGCTAGGGAACCCGTCGGCTTAGGCTAAGGCTAGGACTCCCCTCGCCTAAGGCTAAGGCAACCCTAGGCTTAGGCTAGGGCACCCCTAGGCTTTGGCTAAGGCTAGGGCAGCCCTAGGGTTAGGCAAGGGCACTCTTAGGCTTAGGCTTGGGCACCCCTAGGCTTAGGCTAAGGCTAGGGCTCCCCTAGCCTAAGGCTAGGACACCCTTAGGCTTAGGCTTGGGCACCCCTAGGCTTAGGCTAGGGCACCTCTAGGCTTAGGCTACGGCACCCCTAGGCTTAGGCTAGGGCACCCCTAGGCTTAAGCTAAGGCTAGGGCTCCCATAGCCTAAGGGTAGGGCACCCCTAGGCTTAGGCTAAGGCTAGGGCTCCCCTAGCCTAAGGCTAGGGCACCCCTAGGCTTAGGGTAGGGCACCCCTAGACTTAGGCTAGGGCACCACTAGGCTTAGTTTTACGCTAGCGCTCCCCTAGCCTAAGGCTAGGGCACCCTTAGGCTTAGGCTTGGGCACCCCTAGGCTTACGTTATGGTACCCCTAGTCTTAGGCTAGGGCACCCCTAGGCTTAGGCTAAGTCTAGGGCTCCCCTAGCCTAAGGCTAGGGCACCCCTAGGCTTAGGCTTGGGCACCCTTCTGCTTAGGTTAGGGCACCCCTAAGCTTAAGCTAAGGCTAGGGCTCCCCTAGCATAAGGCTAAGGCACCCCTAGGCTTAGGCTAGGGCACCCCTAGGCTTAGGCTAGGGCACCCCTAGACTTAGGCTAAGACTAGGGCTCCCCTAGCCTAAGGCTAAGGTACCCCTAGGCTTAGGCTAGGGCACCCCAAGGCTTATGCTAGGGCACCCCTAGGCTTAGGCTAGGGCACCCCTAGGTTTAGGCTAAGGCTAGGGCTCCCACAGCCTAAGGCTAGGGCACCCCAAGGTTTAGGCTAGTGCACCCCTAGGCTTAGTCCAGGGCACCCCTATTCTTAGGCCAGGGCACCCCTAGGCTTAGGCTAAGGCTAGGGCTCCCCTACCCTAAGTCTAGGGCACCCCTAGACTTAGGCTAGGGCACCCCTAGTCTTAGACTAGGACACCATTAGGCTTAGGCTAAGGCTAGGGCACCCCTAGACTTAGGCTAGGTCACCCCTAGGCGTAGGCTAGGGCACCCCTAGACTTAGGACAGGGCACCCCTAGGCTTAGGCAAGGGCACCCCTAGACTTAGGCTAGCGCACGACTAGGCTTAGCATAAGGCTAGGGCTCCCCTAGCATAATGCTAGGGCACCCCTAGGCTTAGGCTAGGGCACCCCTAGGCTTAGGCTAGGGTACCCCTAGCTTAGGCTAGGGCACCTCTAGATTAGGCTAAGGCTATGGATCAACTAGCCTTAGGCTAGGGCACCCCTAGGCTTAGGCTAGGGCAGCCCTAGGCTTAGGCTAGGGCAACCCTAGGCTTAGGTTAGGGCACCCCTAGGCTTAGGCTAGGGCACCCCTAGGCTTAGGCTAAGGCTAGGGCTCCCCTAGCCTAAGGCTAGGGCACCCCTAGGCTTTGGCAGGGCATCCGTAGGCTGAGGCTAGGGCTCCCCTAGGCTTAGGATAGGGCACCCCTAGGCTTAGGATAAGGCACGCCTAGTCTTAGGCTAGGGCACCCCTAGGCTTAGGCTAAGGCTAGGGCTCCCCTAGCCTAAGGCTAGGGCACCCTTAGGCTTAGGCTTGGGCATCCCTAGGCTTAGGCTAAGGCACCTCTAGGCTTAGGCTAGTGCACCCCTAGGCTTAGGCTAGGCCAACCCTAGGCTTAGGATAGGGCACCCCTAGCCTTAAGCTAAGGCTAGGGGCTAGGGCACCACTAGGCTTAGGCTAGGGCACCCCTACGCTTAGGCTAGGGCACCCCTAGGCTTAGGCTAAGGCTGGGGCTCCCCTAGCCTAAGGCTAGGGCACCCCTCGGCATAGGCTAGGGCACACCTAGGCTTAGGCTAGGGGACCCCTAGGCTTTGGTTAGGGCACACCTAGGCTTAGGCTAGGGCACCCCTAGGCTTAGGCTAAGGCTAGGGCTCCCCTAGCCTAAGGCTAGGGATCCCCTAGGTTTTGGCAGGGCACCCGTAGGCTTACTAGTGCACCCCTAGGCTTACTAGGGCACCCCTAGGCTTAGGCTAGGGCACCCCTAGGCTTAGGCTAGGGCACCCCTAGGCATAGGCTAAGGCTAGGGCTTCCCTAGACTAAGGCTAGGGCACCCCTAGGCTTAGGCTAGGGCACCCCCAGGCTTAGGCTAAGGCTAGCGCTCCCCTAGCCTAAGGCTAGGGCACCCCTAGGCTTAGGCTAGGACACCACTAAGCTTAGGCTAGGTCACCCCTAAGTTTAGGCTAGGGCACCACTAGGCTTAGGCTAAGGCTAGGGGTCCCCTAGCCTAAGGCTCGGGAACCCCTAAGCTTAGGCTAGGGCACCCCTAGGCTTAGACTAGGGCACCCTTAGGCTTAGGCTTGGGCACCGCTAGGCTTAGGTTATGGCGCCCCTAGGCTTAGGCTAGGGCACCCCTTGGCTTAGGCTAGGCACCCCTAGGCTTAGGCTAAGGCTAGGGCTCCCCTAGACTAAGGCTAGGGCACCCTTAGGCTTAGGATTGGGCACCCCTATGCTTAGGCTATGGCACCCCTAGGCTTAGGGTAGTGCCAGGGCACCCCTAGGCTTAGGCTAGGGCACCCCTAGGCTTAGGCTAAGGATAGGGATTCCCTAGCCTAAGGCTAGGGCACCCCTAAGCTTCGGCTAGGGCACACCTAGGCTTAGGCTAGGGTACACCTAGGCTTAGGCTAGGGCACCCCTAGGATTAGGCTAGGGCACCCCTCGAATTAGCCGAAGGCTAGGGATCCCCTAGCCTAAGGTTAGGGCACCACAAGGCTTAGGCTAGGGCACCCCTAGGCTTAGGCTAAGTCTAGGGCTCCCCAAGCCTAACTCTAGGGCACCACTAGGCTTAGGCTAGGGCACCCGTAGGCTTAGGCTAGGGCACCCCTAGGCTTAGGCTAGGGCACCCCTGGGCTTAGGATAGGGCACCCCCAAGCTTGGGCTAGGGAACCCCTAGGCTTAGGCTAGGGCACCCCTAGGCTTAGGCTAGGGCACCCCTAGGCTTAGGCTAGGGCACCCCTAGGCTTAGGATAGGGCACCCCTAGGCTTAGACTAGGGAACCCCTAGCTTAGGCTAAGGCTAGGGCTCCCCTAATCTTAGGCTAGGGCACCCCTAGGCTTAGGCTAGGGCACACCTAAGCTTAAGCTAGGGCACCCCTAGGATTAGGCTAGGGCACCCCTAGATTTAGCCTAAGGCTAGGGAATCCCCTAGCCTAAGGTTAGGGCACCACTAACCTTAGGCTAGGGCACTCCTAGGCTTAGGCCAGGGCACCCCTATTCTTAGGCCAGGGCACCACTAGGCGTAGGCTAAGGCTAGGGCTCCCCTACCCTAAGGCTAGGGCACCCCTAGACTTAGGCTAGGGCACCCCTAGGCTTAGGCTAGGGCACCAATAGTCTTAGGATAGGGCACCCCTAGGCTTAGGCTAGGGCACCCCTAGGCTTAGGCTAGGGCACAAATAGGCTTAGCATGAGGCTAGGGCTCCACTAGCATAATGCTAGGGCACCCCTAGGCTTAGGCTAGGGCACCCCTAGGCTTAGGCTAGGGCACCCCTTGGATTAGGCTAGGGCACCACTAGGCTTAGGCTTGGGCACCCCTAGCTTAGGCTAAGGCTATGTCTCAACTAGCCTAAGGCTAGGGCACCCCTAGGCTTAGGCTAGGGCACCCCTATGCTTAGGCTAAGGATAAGACTCCCCTAGCCTAAGGCTAGCGCACCCGTAGGCTTAGGCTAGGACACCCCTAGGCTTAGGCTAGGGCACCCCTAGGCTTAGGCTAAGGCTAGGGTTTCCCTAGCCTAAGGCTTGGGAACGCCTAGGCTTAGGCTCTGGAACCCCTAGGCTTAGGTTAGGGCACACCTAGGCTTAGGCTAGGGCACCCCTAGGCTTAGGCTAAGGCTAGGGCTCCCCTAGCCTACGCCTTGGGCACCCTTAGGCTTAGGCTTGGGCACCCCTATGCTTAGGCTATGGCACCCCAAGGCTTAGGCTAGTGCCAGGGCACCCCTAGGCTTAGGCTAGGGCACCCCTAGGCTTAGGCTAGGGCACCCCTTGGCTTAGGCTAGGGCACCACTAGGCTTAGGCTTGGGCACCCCTAGCTTAGGCTAAGGCTATGTCTCAACTAGCCTAAGGCTAGGGCACCCCTAGGCTTAGGCTAGGGCACCCCTAGGCTTAGGCTAAGGCTAAGTCTCCCCTAGCCTAAGGCTAGGGCACCCGTAGGCTTAGGCTAGGACACCCCTAGGCTTAGGATAGGGCACCCCTAGGCTTAGGCTAAGGCTAGGGTTTCCCTAGCCTAAGGCTTGGGAACGCCTAGGCTTAGGCTAGGGAACCCCTAGGCTTAGGTTACGGCACACCGAGGCTTAGGCTAGGGCACCCCTAGGCTTAGGCTAAGGCTTAGGCTCCCCTAGCCTACGCCTAGGGCACCCTTAGGCTTAGGCTTGGACACCCCTATGCTTAGGCTATGGCACCCCTAGGCTTAGGCTAGTGCCAGGGCACCCCTAGGCTTAGGCTAGGCACCCCTAGGCTTAGGCTAAGGATAGGGATTCCCTACCCTAAGGCTAGGGCACCCCTAGGCTTCGGCTAGGGCACCCTAAGGCTTAGGCTAGGGTACACCTAGGCTTAGGCTAGGGCACCCGTAGGATTAGGCTAGGGCACCCCTCGAAATAGCCTAAAGCTAAGGATCCCCTAGCCTAAGGTTAGGGCACCACTAGGCTTAGGCTAGGGCACCCCTAGGCTTAGGCTAAGTCTAGGGCTCCCCTAGCCTAAATCTAGGGCACCACTAGGCTTAGGCTAGGGCACCCCTAGGCTTAGGGTAGGGCACCCCTAGTCTTAGGCTAGGGCACCCATAGGCTTAGGATAGGGCACCCCTAGGCTTAGGCTAAGGCACACCTAGGCTTAGGCTAAGGCTAGGGCTCCCCTAGCCTAAGGCTAGGGCACCCCTAGGCTTAGGCTATGGCACCCCTAGGCTTAGGCTAAGGCTAGGACTCTCCTAGCCTAAGGCTAGGGCACCCCTAATCTTAGGCTAGGGCACCCCTAGGCTTAGGCTAGAGCACACCTAAACTTAGGCTAGGGCACCCCTAGGATTAGGCTAGGGCATCCCTAGATTTAGCCTAAGGCTAGGGATCCCCTAGCCTAAGGTTAGGGCACCCCTAGGCTTAGGCTAGGGCACCCCTAGGCTTAGGTTAGGGCACACCTAGGCTTAGGCTAGGGCACCCCTAGGCTTAGGCTAAGGCTAGGGCTCCCCTAGCCTAAGGCTAGGGCACCCTTAGGCTTAGGATTGGGCACCCCTATGCTTAGGCTATGGCACCCCTAGGCTTAGGCTAGTGCCAGGGCACCCCTAGGCTTAGGCTAGGGCACCCATTTGCTTAGGCTAAGGATAGGGATTCCCAAGCCTAAGGCTAGGGCAACCCTCGGCTTCGGCTAGGGCACCCCTAGGCTTAGGCTAGGGTACACCTAGGCTTAGGCTAGGGCACCCCTAGTATTAGGCTAGGGCACCCCTCGAATTAGCCTAAGGCTAGGGATGCCCTAGCCTAAGGTTAGGGCACCACTAGGCTTAGGCTAGGGCACCCCTAGGCTTAGGCTAGGGCACCCCTTGGCTTAGGCTAGGGCACCGATAGGCTTAGGATAGGGCACGCCTAGGCTTAGGCTAGGGAACACCTAGCTTAGGCTAAGGCTAGGGCTCCCCTAGTCTAAGGCTAGGGCACCCCTAGGCTTAGGCTAGGGCACCCCTAGGCTTAGGCTAAGGCTAGGACTCTCCTAGCCTAAGGCTAGGGCACCACTAATCTTAGGCTAGGGCACCCCTAGGCTTAGGCTAGGGCACCCCTAGGATTAAGCTAGGGCATCCCTAGGATTAAGCTAGGGCACCCCTAGATTTAGCCTAAGGCTAGGGATCCCCTAGCCTAAGGTTAGGGCATCACTAACCTTAGGCTAGGGCACCCCTAGGCTTAGGCAAGGGCACCCCTATTCTTAGGCCAGGGCACCCCTAGGCTTAGGCTAAGGCTAGGGCTCCCCTAGACTTAGGCTAGGGTACCCCTAGGCTTAGACTAGGACACCCCTAGGCTTAGGCTAGGGCTCGACTATGCTTAGCATAAGGCTAGGGCTCCCCTAGGATAATGCTAGGGCACCCCTAGGCTTAGGCTAGGGCACCCCTAGGCTTAGGCTAGGGCACCCCTAGGCTTTGGCTAAGGCTAGGGCTCCCCTAGCTTAAGGCGAGGGCACCCCTTGGCTTAGGCTAGGGCACCCCTAGGCTTAGGCTAAGGCTAGGGCTCCCCTAGCCTAAGGCGAGGGCACCCCGAGGCTTAGGCTAGGGCACCCCTAGGCTTACAATACGGCACCCCTAGGCTTAGGTTAAGGCTTGGGCTCCCCTAGCCTAAGACTTGGACACCCCTAGGCTTAGGCTAGGGCACCCTTAGGCTTAGGCTTGGCACCCCTAGGGTTATGCTATGGCACCCCAAGGGTTAGGCTAGGGCACCCGTCGGCTTAGACTAAGGCTAGGACTCCCCTAGCCTAAGGCTAGGGCATCCCTAGGCTTAGGCTAGGGCACCCATAGGCTTTGACTAAGGCAAGGGCACCCCTAGGGTTAGGCAAGGGCACTCTTAGGCTTAGGCTTGGGCACCCCAAGGCTTAGGCTAAGGCTAGGGCTCCCCTAGCCTAAGGTGAGGGCACCCCGAGGCTTAGGCTAGGGCACCCCTAGGCTTACACTAGGGCACCCCTAGGCTTAGGTTAAGGCTAGGGCTCCCCTAGCCTAAGTCTTGGGCTCCCCTAGTCTTAGGCTAGGGCACCCTAGACTTAGGCTAGGGAAACACTAGCCTTAGGCTAGGGCTTCCCTAGCCTAAGGCTAGGGCACCCTTAGGCTTAGGCTTGGCACCCCTAGGGTTATGCTGTGGCACCCCAAGACATAGGCTAGGGCACCCCTAGGCTTAGGCTAGGGCACCCCTTGGCTTAGGCTAGGGCACCCCCCGGTTATGGCTAAGGCTAGGACTCCCCTAGCCTAACTCTAGGCCACCACGAGGCTTAGGCTAGGGCACCCCAAGGCTTAGGCTAGGGTACACCTAGGCTTAGGCTAGGGCACCCCTAGGCTTAGGATAGGGCACCCCTAGGCTTAGGCTAGGGCACCCCTAGGCTTAGGCTAGGGCACCACTAGGCTTAGGCTAGGGCACCCCCAAGCTTAGGGTAAAGCTTGTGTTCCCATAGCTTAAGGCTAGGGCACCCCTAGGCTTAGGCTAGGGCACCCCTAGGCTTAGGCTAGGGCACATCTAGGTTTAGGCTAGGGCACCCCCCGGTTATGGGTAAGGCTAGGACTCCCCTAGCCTAAGGCTAGGGCACCCCTAGGCTTAGGCTAGGTAACCCTAGGCTTAGGCATGGTCACCACTAGGCTTAGTCTAAGGCTAGGGCTCCCATAGCCTAAGGCTAGGGCACCCATAGGCTTAGGCTAGGGCACCCCTTGGCTTAGGCTAAGGCTAGGGATCCCCTAGCCTAAAGTTGGGGCACCACTAAGCTTAGGCTAGGGCACCCCTAGTCTTAGGCTAAGTCTAGGGCTCCCCTAGCTTAAGGCTAGGGCACCCCTAGGCTTAGGCTATGGCACACCAAGGCTTAGGCTAGGGCACCACTAGGCTTAGGGTAGTGCATCCCTAGGCTTAGGTTAAGGCTAGGGCTCCCCTAGCCTAAGGCTAGGGCACCCCTAGGCTTAGGCTAAGGCACCCCTAGGCTTAGGCTAGGGCACCCCTATGCTTAAGCTAAGACTAGGGCTCCCCTAGGCTAAGGCTAGGGCAACCCTAGGCTTAGGCTAGGGCACCCCTAGGCTTAGGCTACGGCATCCCTAGGCTTCGGATAGGGCACCCCTAGGCTTAGGCTAGGGCACCCCTAGGCTTAGGCTAAGGCTAGGGTTTCCCTAGCCTAAGGCTAGGGCACCCCTAGGCTTAGGCTAGGGCACCCCTAGGCTTAGGCTAGGGCATGCCTAGGCTTAGGCTAGGGCACCTCTAGATAAGGCTAGGGCACCCCTAGAATTAGTCTAAGGCTAGGGATCCCCTAGCCTAAGGTTAGGGCACCACTAGGCTTAGGGTAGGGCACCCCTAGGCTTAGGCTAAGTCTAGGGCTCCCCTAGCCTAAGTCTAGGGCACCCCTAAGCTTAGGCTATGGCACCCCTAGGCTTAGGCTATGGCACCCCTAGGCTTAGGCTAGGGCACCCCTACGCTTAGGCTCGGGCACCCCTAGGCTTGCGCTAGGGCATCCCCAGGCTTAGGCTAAGGCTAGGGTTCCCATAGCCTAAAGCCAGGGCACACCTAGACTTAGGCTAGGGCACCCCTAGGCTTAGGCTAGGGCACCCCTAAGCTTAGGCTAAGGCTAGGGCTTCCCTAGCCTAAGGTTAGGGCAGGAGTAGGCTTACGAAAGGGCACCCCTAGGCTTAGGCTAGCCCACACCTAGGCTTAGGATAGGGCACCCCTAGGCTTAGGCTAAGGCTAGGGCTTCCCTAGCCTAAGGCTAGGGAACCCCTAGGCTTAAGTTAGGGCACCCCTAGGCTTAGGCTAGGGCACCCCTAGGCTTAGGCTAGGACACACCTAGGCTTAGGCTAGGGCATCCCTAGTCTTAGGCTTTGGCACCCCTCGTCTTAGTCTAAGGCTAAGACTCCCAAAGCCCAAGGCTAGGGCACCCCTGTGCTTAGGCTAGGGCACCTCTAGGCTTAGGCTAAGGAACCCCTAGCCTTAGGCTAAGGCTAGGGCTCCCCTAGCCTATGGCTAGGGCACGCCTAGGCTTAGGCTAGGTAAGCCTAGGATTAGGCTAGGGCACCCCTAGGCTTAGGCTAGGGCACCCCCAGGCTTAGGCTAAGGCTAGGGTTCCCATAGCCTAAGGCTAGGGCACCCCTAGGCTTAGGCTAGGGCACCCCTAGGCTTAGACTAGGGCACCCCTAGGCTTAGGATAGGGCAACCCTAGGCTTAGGCCAAGGCTAGGGCTCCCCTAGCCTAAGGCAAAGGTACCCCTAGCCTTAGGCTAGGGCACCAATAGGCTTAGGCTAGGACACCCCTAGGCTTAGGGTAGGGCACCCCCAAGCTTAGGCTAAGGCAAGGGTTCCTATAGCCTAAGGCTAAGGCACCCCTAGGCTTAGGCTAGGGCACCCCTAGGCTTAGGCTAGGAAACACCTAGGCTTAGGCTAGGGCATCCCTCGTCTTAGGCTAAGGATAGGACTCCCAAAGCCCAAGGCTAGGGCACCACTATGCTTAGGCTAGGGCACCTCTAGGCTTAGGTTAAGGCACCCCTAGCCTTAGGCTAATGCTAGGGCTCCCCTAGCCTATGACTAGGGCACGCCTAGGCTTAGGCTTGGTAAGCCTAGTCTTAGGCTAGGGCACCCCTAGACTTAGGCTAGGGCACCCCCAGGCTTAGGCTAAGGCTAGGGTTCCCATAGCCTAAGGCTAGGGCACCCCTAGGCTTGGTCTAGGGCACCCCTAGGCTTAGGCTAGGGCACCCCTAGGCTTAGGATAGGGCAACCCTAGGCTTAGGCTAGGGCACCCCTAGGCATAGGCTAGGGCATCCCTAGGCTTAGGCTTAGGGTAGGGCTCCCTTAGACTAAGGCTAGGGCACCCTTAAGCTTAGGCTTGGGCACCCCTAGGCTTAGTCTATGGCACCCCTAGGCTTAGGCTAAGGCTAGGGTTCCCTTAGGCCTAGGCTAGGGCAACACTAGGCTTAAGCTACTGCTAGAGCTCCCCTAGCCTAAGACTAGGGCACCCCTAGGCTTAGGCTAGGGCACCCATAGGCTTAGGCTAGGGCACCCCTAGGCTTAGGCTAGGGCACCCCTAGTTTTAGGCTAGGGCACCCAGAGGCTTAAGCTAGGGGACACCTAGGCTGAGGCTAATGCTAGGGTTTCCCTAGCCTAAGGCTAGGGAACCCCTAGGCTTAGGCTAGGGCACCCCCAAGCTTAGGCTAGGGCACCTCAAAGCTTAGGCTAGGGCACCACAAAGCTTAGGCTAGGGCACCCTTACGCTTAGGCTAGGGCACCCCTAGGCTTAGGCTAAGGCTAGGGCTCCCCTAGCCTAAGGCTAGGGCACCCCTAGGCTTAGGCTAGGGCACCCCTAGGCTTAGGCTAGGGCACCCCAGGGTATGGCTAGGGCACCCCTAGCTTAGGCTAAGGTTTGGGCTCCCCTATCCTAAGGCAAGGGCACCCTTAGGTTTAGGCTAGGGCACCCCTAGGCTTAGGCTAAGGCTAGGGCTCCTCTAGCCTAAGGGTAGGGCACCCCTAATCTTAGGCTAGGGCACCTCTAGGCTTAGGCTAGGGCAACCCTAGGCTTAGGCTAGGGCACCCCTAGGTTCAGACTAGGGCACCCCCAGAATTAGCCTAACGCTAGGGTTCCCCTAGCATAAGGCTAGGGCACACCTAGGCTTAGGCTAGGTCACCCGTAGCCTTAGGCTAAGGCACCCCTAGGCTTAGGCTAAGGCTAGGGCTCCCCTAGCCCAAGGCTAGGGCACTCCTAGGCTTATGATAGGGCACCCATAGGCCTAGGCTAGGGCACCCTTAGCCTTAGGCTAGGGCACCCCTAGGCTTAGGCTAGGACACCCCAAGGTTTAGGCTAGGGCACCCCTAGGCTTAGGATAGGGCACCCCTAGGCTTAGGCTATGGCACCCCTAGGCTTAGGCTAGGGCACACCTAAGCTTAGGCTAGGGCACCACTAGGCTTAGGATCGGGCACCCCTAGGATTAGGATAGGGCACCCCTAGGCTTAGGCTAGGGCACCCCTAAACTTAGGCTAGGGCACCCCTAGGCTTGGGCTAGGGCACCCCTAGGCATAGGCTAGGGCACCCCTAGGCTTAGACTAAATCTAGGGTCCCATAGCCTAAGGCTAGGGCACCCCTAAGCTTAGGCTAGGGCACACTTAGGCTTAGGCTAGGGCACCCCAAGGCTTAGGCTAGGGCACCCCCCGGCTATGGCTAAGGCTAGGACTCCCCTAGCCTAAGGCTAAGGCACCCCTAGGCTTATGCTAGGGCACCCCTTGGCTTAGGCTAGGGCACCCCTAGGGTAGGGCTAGGGCACCCCTAGGCTTAGGCTAGGACGCACCTAGGCTTAGGCTAGGGCATCCCTAGTCTTAGGCTAGGGCACCCCTCGTCTTAGTCTAAGGCTAGGACTCCCAAACCCCAAGGCTAGGGCACCCCTATGCTTAGGCTAGGGCACCTCTAGGCTTAGGCTAAGGCACCCCTAGCCTTAGGCTAAGGCTAGGGCTCCCCTAGCCTATGGCTAGGGCACCCCTAGGCTTAGGCTAGGTAAGCCTAGTCTTAGGCTTGGGCACCCCTAGGCTTAGGCTAGGGCACCCCCAGGCTTAGGCTAAGGCTACGGTTCCCATAGCCTAAGGCTAGGGCACCCCTAGGCTTAGGCTAGGGCACCCCTAGACTTAGGCTAGGGCACCCCTAGGCTTAGGCTAGGACACCCCAAGGCTTAGGGTAGGGCACCCCCAGGCTTAAGCTAAGGCAAGGGTTCCCATAGCCTAAGGATAGGGCACCCCTAGGCTTAGGCTAGGGCACCCCTAGGCTTAGGCTAGGACACACCTAGGTTTAGGCTAGGGCATCCCTAGTCTTAGGCTAGGGCACCCCTCGTCTTAGGCTAACGCAAGGACTCCCAAAGCCCAAGGCTAGGGCACCCCTATGCTTAGGCTAGGGCACCTCTAGGCTTAGGCTAAGGCACCCCTAGCCTTAGGCTAAGGCACCCCTAGCCTTAGGCTAAGGCTAGGGCTCCCCTAGCCTATGGCTAGGGCACGCCTAGGCTTAGGCTAGGTAAGCCTAGTCTTAGGCTAGGGCATCCCTAGGCTTAGGCTAGGGCACACCTAGGCTTAGGTTAAGGCTAGGGCACCCCTAGGCTTAGTCTAGGGCACCCCTAGGCTTAGGCTAGGGCACCCCTAGGCTTAGGATAGGGCAACCCTAGGCTTAGGCTAGGGCACCCCTAGGCATAGCCTAGGGCACCCCTAGGCTTAGGCTTAGGCTAGGGCTCTCCTAGACAAAGGCTAGGGCACCCTTAGGCTTAGGCTTGGGCACCCCTAGGCTTAGGCTATGGCACCCCTAGGCTTAGGCTAAGGCTAGGGCTCGCCTAGCCTAAGGCTAGGGCACCCCTAGGCTTAGGCTTGGGCACCCCTAGGCTTAGGATAGGGCAACCCTTGGCTTAGGCTAGGGCACCCCTAGGCATAGGCTAGGGCACCCCTAGGCTTAGGCTAAGGCTAAGGCTCCCCTAGCCCAAGGCTAGGGCACCCCTAGGCTTAGGTAGGGCACCCCTAGGCTTAGGTTAAGGCTAGGACTCCCCTAGCCTAAGGCTTGGGCACCCCTAGGCTTAGGCTAGGGCACCCTAGGCTTAGGATAGAGCACCCCTAGGCTTAGGCTAGGGCACCCCTAGGCTTAGCCTAAGGCTAGGGATTCGCTAGCCAAAGTTAGGGCACCACTAGGCTTAGGCTAGGGCACCCCTTGGCTTTGGATAGGGCACCCCTAGGATAAGGCTAGGGCACCCCTAGGCTTAGGCTAAGGCTAGGGCTTCCCTAGCCTAAGGTTAGGGCACCCCTAGGCTTACGCTAGGGCACCCCTAGGCTTAGGCTAGGGCACACCAAGGCTTAGGATAGGGCACCCCAAGCTTAGGCTAGCGAACCCCTAGGCTTAGGATAGGGAACCCCTAGGCTTAGGCTAAGGCTAGGGCTTCCCTAGCCTAAGGCTAGGGCACCCCTACGTTTAGGCTCAGGCACCCCTAGGCTTAGGCTAGAACACCCCTAGGCTTAGGCTAGGGCATCCCCAGGCTTAGGCTAAGGCAAGGGTTCCCATAGCCTAAGGCTAGGGCAACCCTAGGCTTAGGCTAGGGCACCCCTAGGCTTAGGCTAAGGCACACCTAGGCTTAGGCTAGGGCATCCCTAGGCTTAGGCTAGGGCACCCCTCGTCTTAGGCTAAGGCTAGGACTCCCATAGCCCAAGGCTAGGGCACCCCTATGCTTAGGCTAGGGCACCACTAGGCTTGGGGTAAGGCACCCCTAGCCTTTGGCTAAGGCTTGGGCTCCCCTAGCCTAAGGCAAAGGTACCCCTAGCCTTAGGCTAGGGCACCAATAGGCTTAGGCTAGGACACCCCTAGGCTTAGGGTAGGGCACCCCCAAGCTTAGGCTAAGGCAAGGGTTCCTATAGCCTAAGGCTAAGGCACCCCTAGGCTTAGGCTAGGGCACCCCTAGGCTTAGGCTAGGAAACACCTAGGCTTAGGCTAGGGCATCCCTCGTCTTAGGCTAAGGATAGGACTCCCAAAGCCCAAGGCTAGGGCACCACTATGCTTAGGCTAGGGCACCTCTAGGCTTAGGTTAAGGCACCCCTAGCCTTAGGCTAATGCTAGGGCTCCCCTAGCCTATGACTAGGGCACGCCTAGGCTTAGGCTTGGTAAGCCTAGTCTTAGGCTAGGGCACCCCTAGACTTAGGCTAGGGCACCCCCAGGCTTAGGCTAAGGCTAGGGTTCCCATAGCCTAAGGCTAGGGCACCCCTAGGCTTAGTCTAGGGCACCCCTAGGCTTAGGCTAGGGCACCCCTAGTCTTAGGATAGGGCAACCTTAGGCTTAGGCTAGGGCACCCCTAGGCATAGGCTAGGGCATCCCTAGGCTTAGGCTTAGGGTAGGGCTCCCTTAGACTAAGGCTAGGGCACCCTTAAGCTTAGGCTTGGGCACCCCTAGGCTTAGTCTATGGCACCCCTAGGCTTAGGCTAAGGCTAGGGTTCCCTTAGGCCTAGGCTAGGGCAACACTAGGCTTAAGCTACTGCTAGAGCTCCCCTAGCCTAAGACTAGGGCACCCCTAGGCTTAGGCTAGGGCACCCATAGGCTTAGGCTAGGGCACCCCTAGGCTTAGGCTAGGGCACCCCTAGTTTTAGGCTAGGGCACCCAGAGGCTTAAGCTAGGGGACACCTAGGCTGAGGCTAATGCTAGGGTTTCCCTAGCCTAAGGCTAGGGAACCCCTAGGCTTAGGCTAGGGCACCCCCAAGCTTAGGCTAGGGCACCTCAAAGCTTAGGCTAGGGCACCACAAAGCTTAGGCTAGGGCACCCTTACGCTTAGGCTAGGGCACCCCTAGGCTTAGGCTAAGGCTAGGGCTCCACTAGCCTAAGGCTAGGGCACCCCTAGGCTTAGGCTAGGGCACCCCTAGGCTTAGGCTAGGGCACCCCAGGGTATGGCTAGGGCACCCCTAGCTTAGGCTAAGGTTTGGGCTCCCCTATCCTAAGGCAAGGGCACCCTTAGGTTTAGGCTAGGGCACCCCTAGGCTTAGGCTAAGGCTAGGGCTCCTCTAGCCTAAGGGTAGGGCACCCCTAATCTTAGGCTAGGGCACCTCTAGGCTTAGGCTAGGGCAACCCTAGGCTTAGGCTAGGGCACCCCTAGGTTCAGACTAGGGCACCCCCAGAATTAGCCTAACGCTAGGGTTCCCCTAGCATAAGGCTAGGGCACACCTAGGCTTAGGCTAGGGCACCCGTAGCCTTAGGCTAAGGCACCCCTAGGCTTAGGCTAAGGCTAGGGCTCCCCTAGCCCAAGGCTAGGGCACTCCTAGGCTTAGGATAGGGCACCCATAGGCCTAGGCAAGGGCACCCTTAGGCTTAGGCTAGGGCACCCCAAGGCTTAGGCTAAGGCTAGGGCTTCCATAGCCTAAGGCTAGGGCACCCCTAGGCTTAGGCTAGGACACCCCAAGGTTTAGGCTAGGGCACCCCTAGGCTTAGGATAGGGCACCCCTAGGCTTAGGCTATGGCACCCCTAGGCTTAGGCTAGGGCACACCTAAGCTTAGGCTAGGGCACCCCTAGGCTTAGGATCGGGCACCCCTAGGATTAGGATAGGGCACCCCTAGGCTTAGGCTAGGGCACCCCTAAACTTAGGCTAGGGCACCCCTAGGCATGGGCTAGGGCACCCCTAGTCTTAGACTAAATCTAGGGTCCCATAGCCTAAGGCTAGGGCACCCCTAAGCTTAGGCTAGGGCACACTTAGGCTTAGGCTAGGGCACCCCAAGGCTTAGGCTAGGGCACCCCCCGGCTATGGCTAAGGCTAGGACTCCCCTAGCCTAAGGCTAAGGGACCCCTAGGCTTATGCTAGGGCACCCCTTGGCTTAGGCTAGGGCACCCCTAGGGTAGGGCTAGGGCACCCCTAGGCTTAGGCTAGGACACACCTAGGCTTAGGCTAGGGCATCCCTAGTCTTAGGCTAGGGCACCCCTCGTCTTAGTCTAAGGCTAGGACTCCCAAACCCCAAGGCTAGGGCACCCCTATGCTTAGGCTAGGGCACCTCTAGGCTTAGGCTAAGGCACCCCTAGCCTTAGGCTAAGGCTAGGGCTCCCCTAGCCTATGGCTAGGGCACCCCTAGGCTTAGGCTAGGTAAGCCTAGTCTTAGGCTTGGGCACCCCTAGGCTTAGGCTAGGGCACCCCCAGGCTTAGGCTAAGGCTACGGTTCCCATAGCCTAAGGCTAGGGCACCCCTAGGCTTAGGCTAGGGCACCCCTAGACTTAGGCTAGGGCACCCCTAGGCTTAGGCTAGGGCACCCCTAGGCTTAGGCTAGGACACCCCAAGGCTTAGGGTAGGGCACCCCCAGGCTTAAGCTAAGGCAAGGGTTCCCATAGCCTAAGGATAGGGCACCCCTAGGCTTAGGCTAGGGCACCCCTAGGCTTAGGCTAGGACACACCTAGGTTTAGGCTAGGGCATCCCTAGTCTTAGGCTAGGGCACCCCTCGTCTTAGGCTAAGGCAAGGACTCCCAAAGCCCAAGGCTAGGGCACCCCTATGCTTAGGCTAGGGCACCTCTAGGCTTAGGCTAAGGCACCCCTAGCCTTAGGCTAAGGCACCCCTAGCCTTAGGCTAAGGCACCCCTAGCCTTAGGCTAAGGCTAGGGCTCCCCTAGCCTATGGCTAGGGCACGCCTAGGCTTAGGCTAGGTAAGCCTAGTCTTAGGCTAGGGCATCCCTAGGCTTAGGCTAGGGCACACCTAGGCTTAGGCTAAGGCTAGGGCACCCCTAGGCTTAGTCTAGGGCACCCCTAGGCTTAGGCTAGGGCACCCCTAGGCTTAGGATAGGGCAACCCTAGGCTTAGGCTAGGGCACCTCTAGGCATAGGCTAGGGCACCCTTAGGCTTAGGCTTGGGCACCCCTAGGCTTAGGCTATGGCACCCCTAGGCTTAGGCTAAGGCTAGGGCTCCCCTAGCCTAAGGCTAGGGCACCCCTAGGCTTAGGCTTGGGCACCCCTAGGCTTAGGATAGGGCAACCCTAGGCTTAGGCTAGGGCACCCCTAGGCATAGGCTAGGGCACCCCTAGGCTTAGGCTAAGGCTAAGGCTCCCTTAGCCCAAGGCTAGGGCACCCCTAGGCTTAGGTAGGGCACCCCTAGGCTTAGGTTAAGGCTAGGACTCCCCTAGCCTAAGGCTTGGGCACCCCTAGGCTTAGGCTAGGGCACCCTAGGCTTAGGATAGGGCACCCCTAGGCTTAGGCTAGGGCACCCCTAGGCTTAGCCTAAGGCTAGGGATTCTCTAGCCAAAGGTTAGGGCACCACTAGGCTTAGGCTAGGGCACCCCTAGGCTTTGGATAGGGCACCCCTAGGATAAGGCTAGGGCACCCCTTGGCTTAGGCTAAGGCTAGGGCTTCCCTAGCCTAAGGTTAGGGCACCCCTAGGCTTACGCTAGGGCACCCCTAGTCTTAGGCTAGGGCACACCAAGGCTTAGGATAGGGCACCCCAAGCTTAGGCTAGCGAACCCCTAGGCTTAGGATAGGGAACCCCTAGGCTTAGGTTAAGGCTAGGGCTTCCCTAGCCTAAGGCTAGGACACCCCTACGTTTAGGCTCAGGCACCCCTAGGCTTAGGCTAGAACACCCCTAGGCTTAGGCTAGGGCATCCCCAGGCTTAGGCTAAGGCAAGGGTTCCCATAGCCTAAGGCTAGGGCAACCCTAGGCTTAGGCTAGGGCACCCCTAGGCTTAGGCTAAGGCACACCTAGGCTTAGGCTAGGGCATCCCTAGGCTTAGGCTAGGGCACCCCTCGTCTTAGGCTAAGGCTAGGACTCCCATAGCCCAAGGCTAGGGCACCCCTATGCTTAGGCTAGGGCACCACTAGGCTTGGGCTAAGGCACCCCTAGCCTTTGGCTAAGGCTAGGGCTCCCCTAGCCTATGGCTAGGGCATGCCTAGGCTTAGGCTAGGTAAGCCTAATCTTAGGCTAGGGCACCCCTAGGCTTAGGCTAGGGCACCCCCAGGCTTAGGCTAGGGCACGCCTAGGCTTAGGCTAGGTAACCCTAGGCTTAGGCTAGAGCACCCCTAGGCTTACTAGGGCACCCCTAGGCTTAGGCTAGGGCACCCCTAAGCTTAGGCTAGGGTACCCCTAGGCTTAGGCTAGGGCACCCCTAGGCTTAGGCTAAGGTTAGGCCTCCCCTAACGTAAGGTTAGGGCACCACTAGGCTTAGGCTAGGGGACCCCTAGGCTTACGATAGGGCACCCCAAGGCTTAGGCTAGGGCACCCCTAGGCTTGGGTTAAGGCTAAGGCTCCCCTAGCCTAAGGCTTGGGCAACCCTAGGCTTAGGCTAGGGCACCCCTAGGCTTAGGCTAGGGCACCCCTAGGCTTAGGCTTAGGCTAGGGCTCCCCTACACTAAGGCTAAGGCACCCATAGGCTTAGTCTTGGGCACCCCTAGGCTTGGGCTATGGCAACCCTAGGCTTAGGCTAAGGCTATGGCTCCCCTAGCCTAAGGCTAGGGAATCCCTAGGCTTAGGCTAGGGCACCCCTAGGCCTAGGCTAGGGCAACACTAGGCTTAAGCTAAGGCTAGGGCTCCCCTTGCCTAAGGCTAGGGCACCCCTAGGCTTAGGCTAGGGCACCCCTAGGCTTAGGCTAGGGGACCCCTAGGCTTAGGCTAGGGCACCCCTATCTTAGGCTAGGGGACCACTAGGCTTAGTCTAATGCTAGGGTTTCCCTAGCCTAAGGCTAGGGAACCCCTAGGCTTAGGCTCTGGCACCCCTAGGCTTAGTCTAGGGCACCCCTAAGCTTAGGCTAGGGCACCCCTAGGCTTAGGCTAGGGCACCCCCAGGCTTAGGCTAAAGCTAGGGTTCCCATAACTTAAGGCTAGGGCACAACTAAGCTTAGGCTTGGGCACCCCTAGTCTTAGGCTAGGGCACCCCTATGCTTAGGCTACGGCAACACAAGGCTTAAGCTAGGGCACCACCCGGCTTTGGGTAAGGCTAGGACTCCCCTAGCCTATGGCTAGGGCACCCCTAGGCTAAGGCTAGGGCACCCCTAGGCTTAGGCTAGGGCACTCCTAGGCTTAGGCTAGGGCACCCCTAGGCTTAGTCTAAGGCTAGGGCTCCCCTATTCTATCGCTAGGGCACACCTAGGCTTAGGCTAGGTAACCCTAGGCTTAGGCTAGGGCACCCCTAGGCTTAGGCTAAGGCTAGGACTCCCCTAGCCTAAGGCTAGGGCACCCCTAGGCTTAGATTAGCGCAGCCCTAGGCTTAGGCTAGGGCACCCTTAGGCTTAGGATAAGGCTAGGGCTCCCCTAGCCTAAGGCTAGGGCACACTTGGCTTAGGCTAGGGCACCCCCAGCCTTAGGCTAGGGCACCCCTAGGCTTAGGCTAGAGCACCCCTAAGCTTTGGATAGGGCACCGCTAGGCTTAGGCTAGGGCACCCCTTGGCTTAGGCTAGGGCACCCCTAAGGTTAGGCTAGGGCACCACTAGGCTTACGCTAGGGCACCCTAGGCTTAGGCTAGGGCACCCCCGGCTTAGGCTAAAGCTAGGGTTCCCATAGCCTAAGGCTAGAGCACCCCTAGGCTTAGGCTAGGGCACCCGTAGGCTTAGGCTAGGGCACCCCAAGGCTTGGGCTAGGGCACCCGTAGGCTTAGGCTAAGTCACCCCTAGGCTTAGGCTAGGGCACCCCTAGGCTTAGGCTAAGGCTAGGACGCCCCTAGCCTAAGGCTAGGGCACCCCTAGGCTTAGATTAGGACAGCCCTAGGCTTATGCTAGGGCACCACTAGGATTAGGCTAAGGCTAGGACTCCCCTAGCCTAAGGCTAGGGCACCCCTAGGCTTAGGCTAGGGCAACCCTAGGCTTAGGCTTGGACACCCCTATGCGTAGGCTAGGGCACCCCTAGCTTAGGCTAAGGCTAGAGCTCCCCTAGCCTAAGGCTAGGCCACCCCAAGACTTAGGCTAGGGCACCGCTATTCTTAGGCTAAGTCTAGGGCTCCCCTAGCCTAAGGCTAGGGCACCCCTAGGCTTAGGCTATGACACCCTAAGGCTTAGGCTAGGGCACCACTAGGCTTTGGCTAGGTCACCCCTAGGCTTAGGCTAAGGTTAGGGCTCCCCTAACCTTCGGCTGGGGCACCCCTAGGCTTAGGCTATGGCACCCCTAGGCTTAGGCTAAGGCTAGGCCTCCCATAGCCTAAGGCTAGGGCACCCCTAGGCTTCGGCTAGGGCACCCCTTGGCTTCGGCTTGCAAACCCCTACGCTTAGGCCAAGGCTAGGGCTCCCCTTGCCTAAGGCTAGGGCACCCCTAGGTTTTGGCTAGGGCACCCCTAGGCTTAGGCTAAGGCTAGGGCTCCCCTAGACTACGGGTAGGGCACCCCTAAGCTTAGGCTAGGGCACCTCTAGGCTTCGGCTAGGGCATCCCTAGGCTTAGGCTAGGACACACCTAGGCTTAGGCTAAGGCTTGGGCTCCCCTAGCCTAAGGCTAGGGCACCCCTAGGCTTAGGCTAGGGTAACCCTAGGCTTAGGCTAGGGCACCCCTAGACTAGGGCTAGGGCACCCCTAGCTTAGGCTAAGGTTATGGCACCCCTATCCTAAGGCTAGGGCACCCCTAGGTTTTGGCTAGGGCACCCCTAGGCTTAGGCTAAGGCTAGGGCTCCCCTAGCCTACGGGTAGGGCACCCCTAATCTGAGGCTAGGGCACCTCTAGGCTTACGCTAGGGCACCTCTAGGCTTAGGCTAGGGCACCCCTAGGCTTAGGCTAGGGAAACCCTAGGCTTAGGCTAGGGCACCCCTAGGATTAGACTAGGGCACCCCCAGAATTAGCCTAAGGCTAGGGCTCCCCTAGCGTAAGGCTAGCACACCCCTAGGCTTAGGCTAGGGCACCCCTAGGGTTAGACTAAGGCTACGGCTCGACTAGCATAAGGCTAGGGAACCCCTAGGCTTAGGCTAGGGCACCCCTAGGCATAGGGTAGGGCACCCTTAGGCTTACGCTAAGGCTAGGGCTCCCCTAGCCTAAGTCTAGGGCACCCCTAGCCTTAGGCTAGGGCACCCCTAGGCTTAGGCTAGGGCACCGGTAGCCTTCGGCTAGAGCACCCCTAGGCTTAGGCTAAGGCTAGGGCTCCCCTAGCCCAAGGCTAGGGCACCCCTAGGCTTAGGTTAGGGCACCCCTAGGCCAGGCAAGGGCACCCCTAGTCTTAGGCTAGGGCACCCCAAGGCTTAGGCTAAGGCTAGGGCTTCCATAGCCTAAGGCTAGGGCACTCCTAGGCTTACGTTAGGGCACCCCTAGGCCAGGCAAGGGCACCCCTAGGCTTAGGCTAGGGCACCCCAAGGCTTAGGCTAGGGCACCCCTAGGCTTAGGATAGGGCACCCCTAGGCTTAGGCTATGGCACCCCTAGGCTTAGGCTAGGGCACCCCTAAGCTTAGGCTAGGCCACCCCTAGGCTTAGGATAGGGCACCCCAAGGATTAGGATAGGGCACCCCTAGGCTTAGGCTAGGGCACCCCTAAACTTAGGCTATGCCACCCCAAGGCTTAGGCTAGGGCACCCCTAGGCATAGGCTAGGGCACCCCTAGGCTTAGACTAAATCTAGGGTCCCATAGCCTAAGGCTAGGGCACCCCTAGGCTTAGGCTAAGGCATACCTAGGCTTAGGAGGGGCACCCCAAGGCTTAGGCTAGGGCACCCCCCGGCTATGGCTAAGGCTAGCACTCCCCTAGCCTAAGGCTAGTGCACCCCTACGCTTAGGCTAGGGTACCCCTAGGCTTAGGCTAGGTAACCCTAGGCTTAGGCTAGGGCACCACTAGGCTTAGGCTAAGTCTAGGACTCCCGTAGCCTAAGGCTAGGGCACCCCTAGGCTTAGGCTATGACACCCTAAGGCTTAGGCTAGGGCACCACTAGGCTTAGGCTAGGGCACCCCTAGGCTTAGGCTAAGGTTAGGGCTCCCCTAACCTAAGGCTAGGGCACCCCTAGGCTTATGCTATGGCACCCCTAGGCTTAGGCTAAGACTAGGCCTCCCCTAGCCTAAGGCTAGGGCACCCCTAGGCTTCGGCTAGGGCACCCCTTGGCTTCGGCTTGGACACCCCTACGCTTAGGCTAGGGCACCCCTAGGCTAAGGCCAAGGCTAGGGCTCCCCTAGCCTAAGGCAAGGGTACCCCTAGCCTTAGGCTAGGGCACCTCTTGGCTTCGGCTAGGGCATCCCTAGGCTTAGGCTAGGGCACACCTAGGTTTAGGCTAAGGCGTGGGCTCCCCTAGCCTAAGGTTAGGGCACCGCTAGGCTTAGGCTAGGGTAACCCTAGGCTTAGGCTAGGGCACCCCTAGACTAGGGCTAGGGCACCCCTAGTTTAGGCTAAGTTTAGGGCTCCCCTATCCTAAGGCTAGGGCACCCCTAGGTTTAGGCTAGGGCACACCTAGGCTTAGGCTAGGGCACGCCAAGGCTTAGGATAGGGCTCCCCTAGGCTTAGGATAGGGCACCCCTAGGCTTAGGATACGGCACCCCTAGGTTAGGCTAGGGCACCCCTATGCTTAGGCTAGGGCACCCCTAGGCTTGGGCTAGGGCACCCCTAGGCTTAGGTTAGGGCACCCCTAGGCTTAGGCTAGGGCACCCCTAAGCTTAGGCTAAGGCACCCCTAGGTTAGGCTAGGGCACCCCTAGGCATAGGCTAGGGCACCACTAGGCTTAGGCTAAGGCTAGGACTCCCCTAGCCTAAGGCTAAGGCACCCCTAGGCTTAGGCTAGGGCACGCCTAGGCTTAGGCTAGGGCACCCATAGGCTTAGGCTAAGGATATGGCTCCCCTAGCCTAAGGCAAGAGCACCCCTAGGCTTAGGCTAGGGCACCCCTAGGCTTAGGCTTGGACACCCCTAGGCGTAGGCTAGGGCACCCCTAGCTTAGGCTAAGGCTAGGGCTCCCCTAGCCTAAGGCTATGGCACCCTTAATCTTAGGCTAGGTCACCCCAAGACTTAGGCTAGGGCACACCTAAGCTTAGGCTAGGGCACCCCTAGGCTTAGGCTATGGCACCCCTAGGCTTAAGCTAGGGCACCCCTAGGCTTAGGATAGGGCACCCCTAGGATTTGGCTAGGGCACCCCTAGGCTTAGGCTAAGGCTAGGGCTTCCCTAGCCTAAGGCAAGGGCACCCCTAGGCTAAGGCTAGGGCACACCTAGGCTTAGGCTAGGGCACACCTAGGCCTAGGCTACGGCACTCCTAGGCTTAGGCTAAGGCTAGGGCTCCCATAGCCTAAGGCTAGGGCACCCCTAGACTAGGGCTAGGGCACCCCTAGCTTAGGCTAAGGTTATGGCACCCCTATCCTAAGGCTAGGGCACCCCTAGTTTTAGGCTAGGGCAACCCTAGGCTTAGGCTAAGGCTAGGGCTCCCCTAGCCTACGGGTAGGGCACCCCTAATCTTAGGCTAGGGCACCTCTAGGCTTAGGCTAGGGCACCCCTAGGCTTAGGCTAGGGCAACCCTAGGCTTAGGCTAGGGCACCCCTAGGTTTAGACTAGGGCACCCCCAGAAATAGCCTAAGGCTAGGGCTCCCCTAGCGTAAGGCTATGACACCCCTAGGCTTAGGCTAGGGTACCCCTAGGCTTAGACTAAGGCTACGGCTCGACTAGCATAAGGCTAGGGAACCCCTAGGCTTAGGCTAGGACACCCCTAGGCATAGGGTAGGGCACCCTTAGGCTTAGGCTAAGGCTAGGGCTCCCCTCGCCTAAGTCTAGGGCACCCCTAGCCTTAGGCTAGGGCACCCCTAGGCTTAGGCTAGGGCACCAGTAGCCTTCGGCTAGAGCACCCCAAGGCTTAGGCTAAGGCTAGGGCTCCCCTAGCCCAAGGCTAGGGCACCCCTAGGCTTAGGTTAGGGCACCCCTAGGCCAGGCTAGGGCACCCCTAGTCTTAGGCTAGGGCACCCCAAGGCTTAGGCTAAGGCTAGGGCTTCCATAGCCTAAGGCTAGGGCACCCCTAGGCTTAGGATAGGGCACCCCTAGGCTTAGGCTATGGCACCCCTAGGCTTAGGCTAGGGCACCCCTAAGCTTAGGCTAGGCCACCCATAGGCTTAGGATAGGGCACCCCTAGGATTAGGATAGGGCACCCCTAGGCTTAGGCTATGGCACCCCTAAACTTAGGCTATGCCACCCCTAGGCTTAGGCTAGGGCACCCCTAGGCATAGGCTAGGGCACCCCTAGGCTTAGACTAAATCTAGGGTCCCATAGCCTAAGGTTAGGGCACCCCTAGGCTTAGGCTAAGGCATACCTAGGCTTAGGCTGGGGCACCCCAAGGCTTAGGCTAGGGCACCCCCCGGCTATGGCTAAGGCTAGGACTCCCCTAGCCTAATGCTAGGGCACCCCTACGCTTAGGCTAGGGTACCCCTAGGCTTAGGCTAGGTAACCCTAGGCTTAGGCTAGGGCACCACTAGGCTTAGGCTAAGGCTAGGACTCCCGTAGCCTAAGGCTAGGGCACCCCTAGGCTTAGGCTATGACACCCTAAGGCTTAGGCTAGGGCACCACTAGGCTTAGGCTAGGGCACCCCTAGGCTTAGGCTAAGGTTAGGGCTCCCCTAACCAAAGGCTAGGGCACCCCTAGGCTTATGCTATGGCACCCCTAGGCTTAGGCTAAGGCTAGGCCTCCCCTAGCCTAAGGCTAGGGCACCCCTAGGCTTAGGCTAGGGCACCCCTTGGCTTCGGCTTTGACACCCCTACGCTTAGGCTAGGGCACCCCTAGGCTAAGACCAAGGCTAGGGCTCTCATAGCCTAAGGCAAGGGTACCCCTAGCCTTAGGCTAGGGCACCTCTTGGCTTCGGCTAGGGCATCCTTAGGCTTAGGCTAGGGCACACCTAGGCTTAGGCTAAGGCTTGGGCTCCCAGAGCCTAAGGCTAGGGCACCGCTAGGCTTAGGCTAGGGTAACCCTAGGCTTAGGCTAGGGCACCCCTAGACTAGGGCTAGGGCACCCCTAGCTTAGGCTAAGGTTAGGGCTCCCCTATCCTAAGGCTAGGGCACCCCTAGGTTTAGGCTAGGGCACCCCTAGGCTTAGGCTAGGGCACCCCAAGGCTTAGGATAGGGCACCCCTAGGCTTAGGATTGGGCACCCCTAGGCTTAGGATACGGCACCCCTAGGTTAGGCTAGGGCACCCCTATGCTTAGGCTAGGGCACCCCTAGGCTTAGGCTAGGGCACCCCTAGGCTTAGGTTAGGGCACCCCTAGGCTTAGGCTAGGGCACCCCTAAGCTTAGGCTAGGGCACCCCTAGGCTTAGGCTAGGGCACCCCTAGGCATAGGCTAGGGCACCACTAGGCTTAGGCTAAGGCTAGGACTCCCCTAGCCTAAGGCTAGGGCACCCCTAGGCTTAGGCTAGGGCACGCCTAGGCTTAGGCTAGGGCACCCCTAGGCTTAGGCTAAGGCTATGGCTCCCCTAGCCTAAGGCAAGAGCACCCCTAGGCTTAGACTAGGGCACCCCTAGGCTTAGGCTTGGACACCCCTAGGCGTAGGCTAGGGCACCCCTAACTTAGGCTAAGGCTAGGGCTCCCCTAGCCTAAGGCTAGGGCACCCCTAATCTTAGGCTAGGATACCCCTAGGCTTAGGCTAAGGCTAGGGCTCCCCTAGCCTAAGGCTAGGGCACCCCTAGGATTAGGCTAGGGCACCCCTAGGCTTAGGCTAAGGCACCCCTAGGCTTAGGCTAGGGCACACCTAGGATTTGGCTAGGGCACCCCTAGGCTTAGGCTAAGGCTAGGGCTTCCCTAGCCTAAGGCAAGGGCACCCCTAGGCTTAGGCGAGGGCACCCCTAGGGTTAGGCTAGGGCACCCCTTGGCTTAGGATAGGGCACGCCTAGGCTTAGGCTAAGGCTAGGGCACACCTAGGCTTAGGCTAGGGCACCCCTAGGCCTAGGCTAGGGCACCCCTAGGCTTAGGCTAAGACTAGGGCTCCCATAGCCTAAGGCTAGGGCACCCCTAGGCATAGGCTAGGGCACCCCTAGGCTTAGACTAAATCTAGGGTCCCATAGCCTAAGGTTAGGGCACCCCTAGGCTTAGGCTAAGGCATACCTAGGCTTAGGCTGGGGCACCCCAAGGCTTAGGCTAGGGCACCCCCCGGCTATGGCTAAGGCTAGGACTCCCCTAGCCTAATGCTAGGGCACCCCTACGCTTAGGCTAGGGTACCCCTAGGCTTAGGCTAGGTAACCCTAGGCTTAGGCTAGGGCACCACTAGGCTTAGGCTAAGGCTAGGACTCCCGTAGCCTAAGGCTAGGGCACCCCTAGGCTTAGGCTATGACACCCTAAGGCTTAGGCTAGGGCACCACTAGGCTTAGGCTAGGGCACCCCTAGGCTTAGGCTAAGGTTAGGGCTCCCCTAACCAAAGGCTAGGGCACCCCTAGGCTTATGCTATGGCACCCCTAGGCTTAGGCTAAGGCTAGGCCTCCCCTAGCCTAAGGCTAGGGCACCCCTAGGCTTAGGCTAGGGCACCCCTTGGCTTCGGCTTTGACACCCCTACGCTTAGGCTAGGGCACCCCTAGGCTAAGACCAAGGCTAGGGCTCTCATAGCCTAAGGCAAGGGTACCCCTAGCCTTAGGCTAGGGCACCTCTTGGCTTCGGCTAGGGCATCCTTAGGCTTAGGCTAGGGCACACCTAGGCTTAGGCTAAGGCTTGGGCTCCCAGAGCCTAAGGCTAGGGCACCGCTAGGCTTAGGCTAGGGTAACCCTAGGCTTAGGCTAGGGCACCCCTAGACTAGGGCTAGGGCACCCCTAGCTTAGGCTAAGGTTAGGGCTCCCCTATCCTAAGGCTAGGGCACCCCTAGGTTTAGGCTAGGGCACCCCTAGGCTTAGGCTAGGGCACCCCAAGGCTTAGGATAGGGCACCCCTAGGCTTAGGATTGGGCACCCCTAGGCTTAGGATACGGCACCCCTAGGTTAGGCTAGGGCACCCCTATGCTTAGGCTAGGGCACCCCTAGGCTTAGGCTAGGGCACCCCTAGGCTTAGGTTAGGGCACCCCTAGGCTTAGGCTAGGGCACCCCTAAGCTTAGGCTAGGGCACCCCTAGGCTTAGGCTAGGGCACCCCTAGGCATAGGCTAGGGCACCACTAGGCTTAGGCTAAGGCTAGGACTCCCCTAGCCTAAGGCTAGGGCACCCCTAGGCTTAGGCTAGGGCACGCCTAGGCTTAGGCTAGGGCACCCCTAGGCTTAGGCTAAGGCTATGGCTCCCCTAGCCTAAGGCAAGAGCACCCCTAGGCTTAGACTAGGGCACCCCTAGGCTTAGGCTTGGACACCCCTAGGCGTAGGCTAGGGCACCCCTAACTTAGGCTAAGGCTAGGGCTCCCCTAGCCTAAGGCTAGGGCACCCCTAATCTTAGGCTAGGATACCCCTAGGCTTAGGCTAAGGCTAGGGCTCCCCTAGCCTAAGGCTAGGGCACCCCTAGGATTAGGCTAGGGCACCCCTAGGCTTAGGCTAAGGCACCCCTAGGCTTAGGCTAGGGCACACCTAGGATTTGGCTAGGGCACCCCTAGGCTTAGGCTAAGGCTAGGGCTTCCCTAGCCTAAGGCAAGGGCACCCCTAGGCTTAGGCGAGGGCACCCCTAGGGTTAGGCTAGGGCACCCCTTGGCTTAGGATAGGGCACGCCTAGGCTTAGGCTAAGGCTAGGGCACACCTAGGCTTAGGCTAGGGCACCCCTAGGCCTAGGCTAGGGCACCCCTAGGCTTAGGCTAAGACTAGGGCTCCCATAGCCTAAGGCTAGGGCACCCCTAGGCTTAGTCTAGGGCACGGCAAGGCTTATGCTAAGGGTAGGGCTTCCCTAGCCTAAGGCTAGGGCACCCCTAGGCTTTGGCTAAGGCACCCCTAGGCTTACTACGGCACCCCTTGACTTAGGCTAGGGCACCCCTAGGCTTAGGCTACGGCACCCCTAGGCTTAGCTAGGGCACCCCTAGACTTAGGCTAGGGCACCCCAAGGCTTAGGTTAAGGCTAGGGCTACCCTAGCCTAAGGTTAGGGCAACCCTAGGCTTAGGCTAGGGCACCCCTAAGCTTAGGCTAAGGCTAGGGCTCCCCTAGCCTAAGGCTAGGGCACACCTAGGCTTAGGTTAGGGCACCCCTAAGCTTAGGCTAGGGCACCCCTAGGCTTAGTCTAGGGCACCCCTAGGCTTAGGCTAGGGCAGTCCTAGGCTTAGGCTAAGGCTAGGGCTCCCTTAGCCTAAGGCTAGGGCACCCCTAGGCTTAGGCTAGGGCAGTCCTAGGCTTAGGCTAAGGCTAGGGCTCCCTTAGCCTAAGGCTAGGGCACCCCTAGGCTTAGGCTAGGGCACCCCTAGGCTTACTACGGCACCCCTTGGCTTAGGCTAGGGCACCCCTAGTCTTAGGCAACAGCACCCCTAGGCTTATACTAGGACAGCCCTAGGCTTAGGCTAAGGCTAGGGCTCCCATAGCCAAAGGCTAGGGCACCCCTAGGCTTAGGCTACGGCACCCCAAGGCTTAGGGTAAGTCTAGGGCTCCCCTAGCCTAAGGCTAGGGCACCCCTAGGCATAGGCTAGGGCACCCCTAGGCATAGGCTAGGGCACCCCTAGGCTTAGGCTAAGGCTAGGGCTCCCCTAGCCTAAGGGTAGGGCTCCCCTAGCCTAAGGCTAGGGCACCTCTACTCTTAGGCTAGGGCACCCCTAGGCTTTGGCTAAGGCTAGGGCTCCCCGAGCCTAAGGCTAGGGCACCCTTAGGCTTAGGCTTGGGAACCCCTAGGCTTAGGCTAGGGCACCCCTAGGCTTAGGCTAAGGCTAGGGCTCCCCTAGTCTAAGGTTAGGGCATCCCTAGGCTTAGGCTAGGGCACCCCTAGGCTTAGGCTAGGGCACCCCTTGGCTTAGGCTAGGGCACCCCTAGGCTTAGGCAAAGGCTAGGGCTCCCAAAGCCTAAGGCTAGGGCACCCCTAGGCTTAGGCTAGAGCACACCAAGGCTTAGGCTAGGGCACCCCAAGGCTTAGGCTAAGGCTAGGGCTCCCATAGTCTAAGGCTAGCGCACCCCTAGGCTTAGGCCAGGGCACCCCTAGGCTTATACTAGGACAACCCTAGGCTTAGGCTAAGGCTAGGGCTCCCATAGCCTAAGGCTAGGGCACCCCAAGGCTTAGGGTAAGTCTAGGGCTCCCCTAGCCTAAGGCTAGGGCACCCCAAGCATAGGCTAGGGCACCCCTAGGCTTAGGCTAAGGCTAGCGCTCCCCTAGCCTAAGGCTAGGGCACCTCTAAGCTTAGGCTAGGGCACCCCTAGGCTTAGGCTAGGGCACCCCAAGGCTTTGGCTAAGGCTAGGGCTCCCCTAGCCTAAGGCTAGGGCACCCCTAGGCTTAGGCCAGGGCACACCTAGGCTTAGGCTAAGGCTAGGTCTCCCCTACTCTAAGGCTAGGGCACCCCTAGACTTAGGCTAGGGCACCCCTAGACTTAGGCTAGGGCACCCCTAGGCTGATACTAGGACAACCCTAGGCTTAGGCTAAGGCTAGGGCTCCCATAGCCTAAGGCTAGGGCACCCCTAGGCTTAGGCTAGGGCACGCCTAGGCTTAGGTTAGGGGACCCCTAAGCTTAGGCATGGGCACCCCTAGGCTTAGGCTAAGGCTAGGGATCCCCTAGCCTAAGACTAGGGCACCCCTAGGCTTAGGCCACGACACCCCTAGGCGTAGGCCAGGGCACCCATAGGCTTAGGCTAAGGCTAGGTCTCCCCTACTCTAAGGCTAGGGCACCCCTAGGCTGATACTAGGACAACCCTAGGCTTAGGCTAAGGCTAGGGCTCCCATAGCCTAAGGCTAGGGCACCCCTAGGCTTAGGCTAGGGCACCCATGGCTTAGGCATGGGCACCGCTAGGCTTAGGCTAGGGCACCCCTAGGCTTAGCCTAAGGCTAGGATTCTCCAAGCCTAATGCTAGGGCACCCCTAGGCTTAGGTTAGGGCACCCCTAGACTAAGGCAAGGGCAACCCTAGGCTTTGGCTAGGGCACCCCTAGGCTTAAGCTAGGGCACCCCTAGCTTAGGCTAAGGCTAGGGCTCCCCTAGCCTAAGGCTAGGGCACCCCTAGGCTTAGGCTAGAGCACCCCTAGGCTTAGGCTAGGGCACCCCTAGCTTAGGCTAGGACACCCCTCGGCTTAGGCTAGGACACCCCTAGGCTTAGTCTAAGGTTAGGGCTCCCCTAGCAAAAGGCTAGGGCACCCCTAGGCTTAGGCAAGGTCACCCCTAGGCTTATGCTAAGGCTAGGGCTCCCCTAGCCTAAGGCTAGGGCAACCCTAGGCGTAGGCTAGGGCACCCCTAGGCCTAGGCTAAGGCTACGGCTCCCCTAGCCCAAGGCTAGGGCACCCCTAGGCTTAGGCTAGAGCACACCTAGGCTTAGGTTAAGGCTAGGGCTCCCCTAGCCTAAGGCTAGGGCACCCCTAGGCTTAGGCTAGTGCACCCCTAGGCTTAGGTTAAGGCTAGGGCTCTCCTTGCCTAAGGCTAGGGTTCCCCTAGGCTTAGGCTAAGGCACCCCTAGGCTTAGGCTAGGGCACCACTAGGCCTAGGCTTAGGCTAGGGCTCCCCTACCTAAGGCTAGGGCACTCTTAGGCTTAGGCTTGGGCACCCCTAGGCTTAGGATATGGCACCCCTAGGCTTAGGCTACGGCACCCCTAGGCTTAGGCTAAGGCTAGGTCTCCCGTAGCCTAAGGCTAGCCCACCCCTAAGCTTAGGCTAAGGCACCCCTAGGCTTAGGCTAGGGCACCCCTAGGCTTAGGCTAGGGCACTCTTAGGCTTAGGCTTGGGCACCCCTAGGCTTAGGATATGGCACCCCTAGGCTTAGGCTACGGCACCCCTAGGCTTAGGCTAAGGCTAGGGCTCCCGTAGCCTAAGGCTACGGCAACCCTAGGATTAGGCTACGGCACCCCTGGGCTTAGGCTAGGGCACCCCTAGGCATGGCTAAGGCTAGGACTACAGTAGCCTAAGGCTAGGGCACCCCTAGGCTTTGGCAAGGGCACCCCTAGGCTTAGGCTAGGGCACCCATGTCTTAGGCTAAGGCTAGGGCTCCCCCAGCCAATGGCTAGAGCACGCCTAGGCTTAGGCTAGGTAACCCTAGGCTTAGGCTAGGGCACCCCTGGTCTTAGGCTAAGGCTAGGACTCCCCTAGCCTAATGCTTGGGAACCCTAGGCTTAGGCTAGGGCAACCCTAGGCTTAGGCTAGGGCACCCCAAGGCTTACTAGGGCAACCCTAGGCTTAGGCTAGGGCACCCCTAGGTTTAGGCTAGGGCACTTCTAGAATTAGCCTAAGGCTAGGGATCCCCTAGCCTAAGGTTAGGGCACCCCTAGGCTTAGACTAGGGCACCCCTAGGCTTAGGCTAGGGCACCCCTAGTCTTAGGCTATGGCTGCGGCTCGACTAGCCTAATGCTTGGGAACCCTAGGCTTAGGCTAGGACATCCCTAGGCTTAGGCTAAGGCTAGGGCTCCCCTAGCGTAAGACTAGGACACCCCTAGGCTTAAGCTAGGGCACCCCTAGGCTTAAGCTAGGGCACCCCCAGCCCTAGGTTAGGGCACCCCGAGGCTTAGGCTAAGGCTAGGGCTCCCCTAGCCTAAGGCTAGGGCACCTCTAGGCTTAGGCTAGGGCACCCCAAGGCTTCGACTAAGGCTATGGCTCGACTAGCCTAAGGCTAGGGAACCCCAAGGCTTAGGCTACAGCACCCCTAGGCTTAGGCTAGGGCACCCCTAAACTTAGGCTAAGGGTAGGGCTCCCCTAGCCTAAGGTTAGGGCACCCCTAAGCTTAGGCTAGGGCACCCATAGGCTTAGGCTAAGGCACCCCTAGGCTTAGGCTAGGGCACCCCTAGGCTTAGGCTAAGACCCCCCTAAGCTTAGGCAAGGGCACCCCTAGGCTTAGGCTAAGGCTAAGGCTCCCCTAACCTATGGCTAGGGCACCCCTAAGCTTAGGCTAGGGCACCCCTAGGCTTAGGCTAAGGCACCCCTAGGCTTAGGCTAAGGGCAACCCTAGGATTAGGCTAAGGCTAGGGCACCCCTAGGCTTAGGCTAGGGCACCCCTAGGCGTAGGCTAGGGCACCCCTAGGCTTAAGCTAAGGCTAGAGCTCCCCTAGCCTAAGACTAGGGCACCTCTAGGCTTAGGCTAGGGCACCCCAAGGCTTAGGCTAGGGCACCCCTAGGCTTAGGCTAGGGCTCCCCTAGGCTTAGGCTAAGGCTAGGGCTCCCCTAGCCTAAGACTAGGGCATCCCTAGGCTTAGGCTATGGCACTCCTAGGCTTAGGCTAGAGCACCCCTAGGCTTAGGTTAAGCTTAGGGCTCCCCTAGTCTAAGGCTAGGACACCCCTAGGCTTAGGCTAGGGCACCCCTAGGGTTAGACTAGGGTATCCCTAGGCTTAGGCTAAGGCTAGGACTCCCATAGCCTAAGGCTAGGGCACCCCTAGGATTAGGCTAGGGCACCACTAGGATTAGGCTAGGGCACACCTAGGCTTAGGCTAAGGCTAAGGCTCCCCTAGCCTAAGGCTAGTGCACCCCTAGCCTTAAGCTACGGCTCCCCTAGCCTAAGGCTAGGGCACCCCTAGGCTTAGGCTAAGGCTAGGGCTCCCATAGCGTAAGGCTAGGACACCCGAACGCTTAAGCTAGGGCACCCATAGGCTTAGGCTAGGGCACCCCTAGGCTTAGGCTACGGGTATGGCTCCCCTAGCCTAAGACTAGGGCACCCCTAGCCGAAGGCTAGGGCACCCCTAGGCTTAGGCTAGGGCATCCCTAGGCCTAGGCGAAGGCTAGGGCTCCCATATTCCAACTCTAGGGCACCCATAGGCTTAGGCTAGGGCACCCCTAGACTTAGGATAAGGGTAGGGCTCCCCTAGCCTAAGGTTAGGGCACCCCTAAGCTTAGGCTTGGGCACCCCTAGGCTTAGGCTAAGGCACCTCTAGGCTTAGGCTAGGGCACCCCTAGGCTTAGGCTAGGACCCCCCTAAGCTTAGGCAAGGGCACCCCTAGGCTTAGGCTTAGGCTAAGGCTCCCCTAGCCTAAGGCTAGGGCACCCCTAAGCTTAGGCTAGGGTACCCCTAGGCTTAGGCTAAGGCACCCCTAGGCTTAGGTTAGGGCACCCCTAGGATTAGGCTAAGGCTAGGGCACCCCTAGGCTTAGGCTAGGGCACCCCTAGGTTTAGGCTAGGGCACCCCTAGGCTTAGGCTAAGGCTAGAGCTCCCCTAGCCTAAGACTAGGGCACCTCTAGGCTTAGGCTATGGCACCCCAAGGCTTAGGCTAGGGCACCCCTAGACTTAGGCTAGGGCTCCCCTAGGCTTAGGCTAAGGCTAGGGCTCCCCTAGCCTAAGGCTAGGGCATCCCTAGGCTTAGGCTATGGCACTCCTAGGCTTAGGCTAGAGCACCCCTAGGCATAGGTTAAGCTTAGGGCTCCCCTAGCCTAAGGCTAGGACACCCCTAGGCTTAGGCTAGGGCACCCCTAGGCTTAGACTAGGGTATCCCTAGGCTTAGGCTAAGGCTAGGACTCCCATAGCCTAAGGCTAGGGCACCCCTAGGATTAGGCTAGGGCACCCTTAGGCTTAGGCTAAGGCACCCCTAGGCTTATGATAGGGCACCCCTAGGCTTAATCTAAGACTAGGGCTCCCATAGCCCAAGGATAGGGCACCCCTAGGCTAGGCTGGGGCACCCCTAGGCTTAGGCTAGGGCACCCCTAGGCTTAGGCTAAGGCTAGGGCTCCCATAGCCTAAGGCTAGGGCACCCCTAGGATTAGGCTAGGGCACCCCTAGGCTTAGGCTAAGGCACCCCTAGGCTTAGGCTAGGGCACACCTAGGCTTAGGCTAAGGCTAAGGCTCCCCTAGCCGAAGGCTAGTGCACCCCTAGCCTTAAGCTACGGCTCCCCTAGCCTAAGGCTAGGGCACCCCTAGGCTTAGGCTAAGGCTAGGGATCCCCTAGCGTAAGGCTAGGACACCCCAACGCTTAAGCTAGGGCACCCATAGGCTTAGGCTAGGGCACCCCTAGGCTTAGACTAAGGCTATGGCTCGACTAACCTAAGGCTAGGGCACCCCTAGGCTTAGGATAGAGCACCCCTAGGCTTAGGCTAGGGCACCCTGAGGCTTAGGCTTAGGCTAGGGCTCCCCTAGCCTAAGGCTAGGGCACCTCTAGGCTTAGGCTAGGGCACCCCTAGGCTTAGACTAAGGCTACGGCTCGACTAGCCTAAGGCTAGGGAACCCCTTCGCATAGGCTAGGGCACCCCTAGGCTTAGGTTAAGGTTAGGGCTCCCCTAGCCTAAGGCTGGGACACCCCTAGGCTTAGGCTAGGGCACCCGTAGGCTTAGGCTAGGGCACCGCTAGGCTTAGGTTAAGGTTAGGGCTCCCCTAGCCTAAGGCTGGGACACCTCTAGGCTTAGGCTAGGGTACCCCTAGGCTTAGGCTAGGGCACCCCTAGGCTTAGGCTAGGGCACCCCTAGGCTTAGGCTAAGGCTAGGGCTCCCCTAGCCTAAGGATAGGGCATCCCTAGGCTTAGGCTAGGGCACCCCTAGGCTTAGGCTAGGGCACCGCTAGGCTTAGGTTAAGGTTAGGACTCCCCTAGCCTAAGGCTAGGGCACCCCTAGGCTTACGCTAGGGCACCCCTAGGTTAAGGCTAAGCCTAGCACTCCCCTAGCCTATGGCTAGGGCACCCCTAGGCTTAGGCTAGGGCACCCATAGGCTTAGGCTAGGGCACCCCTAGGCTTAGGGAAGGGCACCCCTAGGCTTAGGCTAGGGCACCCCTAGGCTTAGGCTAAGGCTAGGGCTCCCCTAACCTATGGCTAGAGCACGCCTAGGCTTAGGCTAGGTAACCATAGGCTTCGGCTAGGCAACCCCTAGGCTTAGGCAAAGGCTAGGACTCCCCTAGCCTAAGGCAAGGGCAACCCTAGGCTTAGGCTAGGGCACCCCTAGGCTTAGGCTACGGCTAGGGATCCCCTAGCCTAGGGCTAGGGCACGCCTAGGCTTAGGCTAGGTAACTCTAGGCTTAGGCTAGGGCACCCCTAGGCTTAGGCTAAGGCTAGGGCTCCCCTAGCCCAAGGCTAGGGCACCCCTAGGCTTAGGCTCGGGCACTCCTAGGCTTAGGCTAGGGCACCACTAGGCTTAGGCTACGGCTATGGCTACCCTAGCCTAAGGCTAGGGCACCCCTAGCCGAAGGATAAGGCACCCCTAGGCTTAGGCTAGGGCACCCCTAGGGCTAGGCGAAGGCTAGGGCTCCCATAGTCCAAGTCTAGTGCACCACTAGGCTTAGGCTAGGGCATCCCTAGGCTTAGGCAAAGGCTAGGGCTCCCATAGCCTAAGGCTAGGGCACCCCTAGGCTTAGGCTAGGGCACCACTAGGCTTAGGCTAGGGCACCCCTAGGCTTAGGCTAAGTCTAGGGCTTCCCTAACCTAAGGCTAGGGCATCCCTAGGCTTAGGGTAGGGCACCCCTAGGCTTAGGCTAGGGAACCCTAGGCTTAGGCTAAGGATAAGGCTCCCCTAGCCTAAGGCTAGGGCACCCCTAAGCTTAGGCTAGGGCACCCCTAGGCTTAGGCTAAGGCACCCCTAAGCTTAGGCAAGGGCACCCCTAGGATTAGGCTAAGGCTAGGGCACACCTAGGCTTAGCCTAGGGCACCCCTAGCTTAGGCTAAGGCTAGGGCACCCCTAGGCTTAGGCTAGGGCTCCCCTAGGCTTAGGCTGCGCACCCCTAGGCTTAGGCTAAGGCTAGAGCTCCCCTAGCCTAAGACTAGGGCACCTCTAGGCTTAGGCTAGGGCACCCCAAGGCTTAGGCTAGGGCACCCCTAAGCTTAGGCTATGGCTAGGGCTCCCCAAGCCTAAGGCTAGGTCATCCCTAGGCTTAGGCTATGGCACTCCTAGGCTTAGGCTAGGGCACCCCTAGGCTTAGGTTAAGCTTAGGGCTCCCCTAGCCTAAGGCTTGGACACCCCTAAGCTTAGGCTAGGGCACCCCTAGGCTTAGACTAAGACTAGGGCTCCCATAGCCCAAGGATAGGGCAGCCCTAGGCTAGGCTGGGGCACCCCTAGGCTTAGGCTTGGGCACCCCTAGGCTTAGGCTAAGGCTAGGGCTCCCATAGGCTAAGGCTAGGGCACCCCTAGGATTAGGCTAGGGCACCCCTAGGCTTAGGCTAAGGCACCCCTAGGCTTAGGCTAGGGCACACCTAGGCTTAGGCTAAGGCTAGGGCTCCCCTAGCCTAAGGCTAGGGCACCCCAAGCCTTAAGCTACGGCTCCCCTAGCCTAACGCTAGGGTACCCCTAGGCTTAGGCTAAGGCTTGGGCTCCCCTAGCGTAAGGCTAGGACACCCCTACGCTTAAGCTAGGGCACCCATAGGCTTAGGCTAGGGCACCCCTAGGTTGAGACTAAGGCTATGGCTCGACTATCCTAAGGCTAGGGCACCCCTAGGCTTAGGATAGAGCACCCCTAGGCTTAGGCTAGGGCACCCTGAAGCTTAGGCTAAGGCTAGGGCTCCCCTAGCCTAAGGCTAGGGCACCTCTAGGCTTAGGCTAGGGCACCCCTAGGCTTAGACTAAGGCTACGGCTCGACTAGCCTAAGGCTAGGGAACCCCTTGGCTTAGGCTAGGGCACCCCTATGCTTAGGCTAGGGCACCCCTAGGCTTAGGCTAAGGCTAGAGCTCCCCTAGCCTAAGGCTAGGGCACCTCTAGGCTTTGGCTAGGGCACCCCTAGGCTTAGGCTAGGGCACCCCTAGGCTTAGGCTAGGGCACCGCTAGGCTTAGGTTAAGTTTAGGGCTCCCCTAGCCTAAGGTTGGGACACCCCTAGGCTTAGGCTAGGGCACCCCTAGGCTTAGGCTAGGGCACCCCTAGGCTTAGGCTTGGGCACCGCTAGGCTTAGGTTAAGGTTAGGGCTCCCCTAGCCTAAGCCTGAGACACCCCTAGGCTTAGGCTAGAGCACCCCTAGGCTTAGGCTAGGGCACCCCTAGGCTTAGGCTAGGGCACCCCTAGGCTTAAGCTAGGGCACCCCTAGGCTTAGGCTAAGGGTAGGGATCCCCTAGCCTAAGGATAGGGCATCCCTAGGCTTAGGCTAGGGTACCCCTAGGCTTAGGCTAGGGCACCGCTAGGCTTAGGTTAAGGTTAGGACTCCCCTAGCCTAAGGCTAGGGCACCCCTAGGCTTAGGCTAGGGCACCCCTAGGCTTACGCTAGAGCACCCCTAGGCTTAGGCTAGGGTAACCCTAGGCTTAGGCTAAGGCTAGGGCTCCCCTAGCCTATGGCTAGGGCATGCCTAGGCTAGGCTAGGTAACCCTAGGCTTAGGCTAGGGCACCCTAGGCTTAGGCTAGGGCACCCCAAGGCTTAGGATAGGGCACCCCTAGGCTTAGGATAGGGAACCCTTAGGATTAGGATAGGGAACCCCTAGGCTTAGGCTAAGTCTAGGGCTTCCCTAGCCTAAGGCTAGGGCACCCCTAGGCTTAGGCTAGGGCACCCCTAGGCTTAGCCTAGGGCACCCCTAGGCTTAGGGAAGGGCACCCCTAGGCTTAGGCTAGGGCACCCCTAGCTTAGGCTAGGGCTAGGGCACCCCTAGACTTGGCTAGGGCACCCCTAGGCTTAGGCTTAGGCTAGGGCTCCCCTAGCCTAACGCTATGGCACCCCTAATCTTAGGCTAGGGCACCCCTAGGCTTAGGCTAGGGCACGCCTAGGCTTGGGCTAAGGCTAGAGCTCCCCTAGCCTAAGGCTAGGGCATCCCTAGGCTTAGGCTAGGGCACCCGTAGTCTTAGGCTACGGCACCACTAGGCTTAGGCTAGGGCACCGCTAGGCTTAGGCTAGGGCACCCATAGGCTTAGGCTAGGGCACCCCTAGGCTTAAGCTAAGGCTAGGGCACCCCTAGGCTAAGGCTAGGGCACCCCTAGGCTTAGGCTAGGGCACCCCTATGCTTACGCTGGGGCAACCCTAGTCTTAGGCTAAGGCTTGGTCTCCCCTAGCCTACGGCTAGGGCACCTCTATGTTTAGGCAAGGGCACCCCTAGGGTTAGGCTTAGGCTAGGGCTCCCATGGCCTAAGGCTAGGGCACCCTTAGGCTTAGGCTTGGGCACCCCTAGGCTTAGGCTATGGCACCCCTAGGCTTAGGCTAGGGAACCCCTAGGCTTAGGCTATGGCACTCCTAGGCTTAGGCTATGGCTAGGGCTCCCCAAGCCTAAGGCTAGGTCATCCCTAGGCTTAGGCTATGGCACTCCTAGGCTTAGGCTAGGGCACCCCTAGGCTTAGGTTAAGCTTAGGGCTCCCCTAGCCTAAGGCTTGGACACCCCTAGGCTTAGGCTAGGGCACCCCTAGGCTTAGACTAAGACTAGGGCTCCCATAGCCCAAGGATAGGGCAGCCCTAGGCTAGGCTGGGGCACCCCTAGGCTTAGGCTTGGGCACCCCTAGGCTTAGGCTAAGGCTAGGGCTCCCATAGGCTAAGGCTAGGGCACCCCTAGGATTAGGCTAGGGCACCCCTAGGCTTAGGCTAAGGCACCCCTAGGCTTAGGCTAGGGCACACCTAGGCTTAGGCTAAGGCTAGGGCTCCCCTAGCCTAAGGCTAGGGCACCCCAAGCCTTAAGCTACCTGCTCCCCTAGCCTAAGGCTAGGGTACCCCTAGGCTTAGGCTAAGGCTTGGGCTCCCCTAGCGTAAGGCTAGGACACCCCTACGCTTAAGCTAGGGCACCCATAGGCTTAGGCTAGGGCACCCCTAGGTTGAGACTAAGGCTATGGCTCGACTATCCTAAGGCTAGGGCACCCCTAGGCTTAGGATAGAGCACCCCTAGGCTTAGGCTAGGGCACCCTGAAGCTTAGGCTAAGGCTAGGTCTCCCCTAGCCTAAGGCTAGGGCACCTCTAGGCTTAGGCTAGGGCACCCCTAGGCTTAGACTAAGGCTACGGCTCGACTAGCCTAAGGCTAGGGAACCCCTTGGCTTAGGCTAGGGCACCCCTATGCTTAGGCTAGGGCACCCCTAGGCTTAGGCTAAGGCTAGAGCTCCCCTAGCCTAAGGCTAGGGCACCTCTAGGCTTTGGCTAGGGCACCCTTAGGATTAGGCTAGGGCACCCCTAGGCTTAGGCTAGGGCACCGCTAGGCTTAGGTTAAGTTTAGGGCTCCCCTAGCCTAAGGCTGGGACACCCCTAGGCTTAGGCTAGGGCACCCCTAGGCTTAGGGAAGGGCACCCCTAGGCTTAGGCTAGGGCACCCCTAGCTTAGGCTAGGGCTAGGGCACCCCTAGACTTAGGCTAGGGCACCCCTAGGCTTAGGCTTAGGCTAGGGCTCCCCTAGCCTAACGCTATGGCACCCCGAATCTTAGGCTAGGGCACCCCTAGGCTTAGGCTAGGGCACGCCTAGGCTTGGGCTAAGGCTAGGGCTCCCCTAGCCTAAGGCTAGGGCATCCCTAGGCTTAGGCTAGGGCACCCGTAGGCTTAGGCTACGGCACCCCTAGGCTTAGGCTAGGGCACCGCTAGGCTTAGGCTAGGGCACCCATAGGCTTAGGCTAGGGCACCCCTAGGCTTAAGCTAAGGCTAGGGCACCCCTAGGCTAAGGCTACGGCACCCCTAGGCTTAGGCTAGGGCACCCCTATGCTTATGCTGGGGCAACCCTAGTCTTAGGCTAAGGCTTGGTCTCCCCTAACCTACGGCTAGGGCACCTCTATGTTTAGGCAAGGGCACCACTAGGGTTAGGCTTAGGCTAGGGCTCCCATGGCCTAAGGCTAGGGCACCCTTAGGCTTAGGCTTGGGCACCCCTAGGCTTAGGCTATGGCACCCCTAGGCTTAGGCTAGGGAACCCCTAGGCTTAGGCTATGGCACCCCTAGGCTTAGGCTAAAGCTACGGCTCGACTAGCCTAAGGCTAGGGCACCCCTAGACTTAGGCTAGGGCACCCCTAGGCTTAGGCTTAGGCTAGGGCTCCCCAGGCTTAAGGCCAGGGAACCCCTACCCTTAGGCTAGGGCACCCGTAGGCTTGGGCTAAGGCTAGGGCTCCCCTAGTCTAAAGCTAGGGCATCCCTAGGCTTAGGGTAGGGCAATCCTAGGCTTAGGCTACGGCACCCCTACCTTAGGCTAGGGCACCCCTAGGCTTACAATAGGGCACCCCTAGGCTTAGGTTAAGGCTAGGGCTCCCCTAGCCTAAGGCTAGGGCACCCCTAGGCTTAGGCTAGGGCACCCCAGACTTAGGCTAGGGCACCCCTAGGCTTAAGCTAAGGCTAGGGCTCCCCTGGCCTAAGGCCAGGGAACCCCTACCCTTAGGCTAGGGCACACGTAGGCTTGGGCTAAGGCTAGGGCTCCCCTAGCTTAAGGCTAGGGCATCCCTAGGCTTAGGCTAGGGCACCCCTAGGCTTAGGCTACGGCAACCCTACCTTAGGCTAGGGCACCTATAGGCTTAGGCTAGGGCACCCCTACGCTTAAGCTAATGCTAGGGCTCCCCTAGCCTAAGGCTAGGGCACCCCTAGGTTTAGGGTAGGGCACCCCTAGGCTTAGGCTACGGCACCCCTACCTTAGGCTAGGGCACCCATAGGCTTAGGCTTGGGCACCCCTAGTCTTAAGCTAAGGCTATGGCTCCCCTAGCCTAAGGCTAGGGCACCCCGAGGCTTACGGTAGGGTACCTCTAGGCTTAGGCCAAGGCTAGGGCTCCACTAGCCTAATGCTAGGGCACCTCTAGGCTTAGGCTAGGGCACCCCTAGGCTTAGACTAAAGCTACGGCTCGAATAGCCTAAGGCTAGGGCACCCTTAGGCTTAGGCTTGGGCACCCCTAGGCTTAGGCTATGGCACCCTTAGGCTTAGGCTAGGGCAGCCCTAGGCTTAAGCTAAGGCTAGGGCTCCCCTAACCTAAGGCTAGGTCACCCCTAGGCGTAGGCTAGGGCACCCCAGGCTTCGGATAGGTCACCCCTAGCCTTAAGCTAAGGCTAGGGATCGCCTAGCCTAAGGCTAGGGAACCCCTACCCTTAGGCTAGGGCACCCCTAAGCTTAGGCTAGGGCACCCCTAGGCTTGGGCTAAGGCTAGGGCTCCCCTAGCCTAAGGTTAGGGCACCCCTAGGCTTAGGCTAGGGCACCGCTAGGCTTAGGTTAAGGTTAGGACTCCCCTAGCCTAAGGCTAGGGCACCCCTAGGCTTAGGCTAGGGCACCCCTAGGCTTACGCTAGAGCACCCCTAGGCTTAGGCTAGGGTAACCCTAGGCTTAGGCTAAGGCTAGGGCTCCCCTAGCCTATGGCTAGGGCATGCCTAGGCTAGGCTAGGTAACCCTAGGCTTAGGCTAGGGCACCCCTAGGCTTAGGCTAGGGCACCCCAAGGCTTAGGATAGGGCACCCCTAGGCTTAGGATAGGGAACCCTTAGGATTAGGATAGGGCACCTCTAGGCTTAGGCTAAGTCTAGGGCTTCCCTAGCCTAAGGCTAGGGCACCCCTAGGCTTAGGCTAGGGCACCGCTAGGCTTAGGCTAGGGCACCGCTAGGCTTAGGGAAGGGCACCCCTAGGCTTAGGCTAGGGCACCCCTAGCTTAGGCTAGGGCTAGGGTACCCCTAGACTTAGGCTAGGGCACCCCTAGGCTTAGGCTTAGGCTAGGGCTCCCCTAGCCTAACGCTATGGCACCCCTAATCTTAGGCTAGGGCACGCCTAGGCTTAGGCTAGGGCACGGCTAGGCTTGGGCTAAGGCTAGGGCTCCCCTAGCCTAAGGCTAGGGCATCCCTAGGCTTAGGCTAGGGCACCCGTAGGCTTAGGCTACGGCACCCCTAGGCTTAGGCTAGGTCACCGCTAGGCTAAGGCTAGGGCACACCTAGGCTTAGGGTAAGGCTAGGGCTCCCCTAGCCTAAGGCTAGGGCACCCCTAGCCTTAAGCTAGGACTCCCCTAGCCTAAGACTAGGGCACACCTAGGCTTAGGCTAGGGCACCACTAGCTTAGGCTAAGGCTAGGGCATCCCTAGCCTAGGCTAAGGCTAGGGCACCCCTAGTTTAAGGCTAGGGCACCCCTAGGCTTAGGCTAGGGCACCCCTAGACTTAGGTTTAGGCTAGGGCTCCCCTAGCCTAACGCTATGGCACCCCTAATCTTAGCTAGGGCACCCATAAGCTTAGGCTAGGGCACCCCTAGTCTTAGCCTAGGGCACCCCTAGCTTAGGCTAGGGGACCCCTAGGCTTAGGCTATGGCACCCCTAGGCTTAGGCTAGGGCACCCCTAGGCTTAGGATATGGCTAGGGCTCCCCTAGCCTATGGCTAGAGCACGCCTAGGCTTAAGCTAGGTAACTCTAGGCTTAGGCTACGGCACCCCTAGGCTTAGTCTAAGGCTAGGGCTCCCCTAGCCTAAAGCTTGGGAACCCCTAGGCTTAGGCTAGGGCACCCCTAGGCTTAGGCTAAGGCTAGGTCTCCCCTAGCCTAAGGCTAGGGAACCCCTAGGCTTAGGCTAGGGCACCCCTAGGATTAGGCTACGGCTAGGGCTCCCCTAGCCTTAGGATAGGGCACCTCTAGGCTTAGGCTAGGGCACCCCTAGGCTTAGGCTAGGGCACCCCTAGGCTTAGGCTAGCGCACACCTTGGCTTAGGCTAGGGCACCCCTAGGCTTAGGCTAGGGCACCCCTAGGCTTAGGCTAGGGCACCCCTAGGCTTAGGCTAAGGCTAGGGCTCCCCTAGCCTATGGCTAGGGCACGCCTAGGCTTAGGCTAGGTAACTCTAGGCTTAGACTGGGGCACCCCTAGGCTTAGGCTAGGGCACCCCTAGGCTTAGGCTAAGGCTAGGGCTACCCTAGCCTAATGTTTTGGCACCCCTACGCTTAGGCTAGGGCACCCCTAGGCTTAGGCTAAGGCTAGGGCTCACCTAGCCTAAAGCAAGGGCACCCCTAGGCTTAGGCTTGGACACCCGTAGGCTTAGGCTAGGGCACCCCTAGCTTAGGCTAAGGCTAGGGCTACCCGAGCCTAATGTTTGGGCACCCCTAGGCTTAGGCTAGGGCACCCCTAGGCTTAGGCTAAGGCTAGGGCTGCCCTAGCCTAAGGCTAGGGCACCCCTAGGCTTAGGTTAGTGCACCCCTAGTCTTAGGCTAGGGCACCGCTAGGCTTAGGCTAGGACACCCCTAGGCTTAGGTTAGGGCACCCCTAGGCTTAGGATAAGGCACCCCTAGGCTTAGGATAGGGAACCCCTAGGATTAGGATAGGGCACCCCTAGGCTTAGGCTAAGGCTAGGGCTTCCCTAGCCTAAGGCTAGGGCACCCCTAGGCTTAAGCTAGGGCACCCCTAGGCTTAGGCTAAGGCTAGGGCTCCCCTAGCCTATGGCTAGGGCACGCCTAGGCTTAGGCTAGGTAACCCTAGGCTTAGGCTTGGGCACCCCTAGGCTTAGGCTAGGGCACCCCCAGTATTAGGCTAAGGCTAGGGTTCCCATAGCCTAAGGCTAGGGCACCCCTTGGCTTACGATAGGGCACCCCTAGGCTTAGGCTTGGGCACCCCTAGGCTTAGGTTAAGGCTAGGGCTCCCCTAGCCTAAGGCTTGGGCACCCCAAGGCTTAGGCTAAGGCTAGGGCTCCCCTAGCCTAAGGCTAGGGCACCCCAACCATACGATAGGGCACCCCTAGGCTTAGGTTAAGGTTAGGGCTCCCCTAGCCTAAGGCTAGGGCACCACTAGGCTTAGGCTAGGGCACCCCAGACTTAGGCTTGGGCACCCCTAGTCTTAAGCTAAGGCTATGGCTCCCCTAGCCTAAGGCTAGGGCACCCCTAGGCTTACGGTAGGGTACCCCTAGGCTTAGGCTAAGGCTAGGGCTCCCCTAGCCTAAGGCTAGGGCACCTCTAGGCTTAGGCTAGGGCACCCCTAGGCTTAGACTAAAGCTACGGCTCGAATAGCCTAAGGCTAGGGCACCCTTAGGCTTAGGCTTGGGCACCCCTAGGCTTAGGCTATGGCACCCTTAGGCTTAGGCTAGGGCAGCCCTAGGCTTAAGCTAAGGCTAGGGCTCCCCTAACCTAAGGCTAGGTCACCCCTAGGCGTAGGCTAGGGCACCCCAGGCTTCGGATAGGTCACCCCTAGCCTTAAGCTAAGGCTAGGGATCCCCTAGCCTAAGGCTAGGGAACCCCTACCCTTAGGCTAGGGCACCCCTACGCTTAGGCTAGGGCACCCCTAGGCTTAGGCTAGGGCACCCCATGGCTTAGGAAAAGGCACCCCTAGGCTTAGGATAGGGAACCCTTAGTATTAGGATAGGGCACCTCTAGGCTTAGGCTAAGTCTAGGGCTTCCCTAGCCTAAGGCTAGGGCACCCCTAGGCTTAGGCTAGGGCACCCCTAGGCTTAGGCTAGGGCACCCCTAGGCTTAGGGAAGGGCACCCCTAGGCTTAGGCTAGGGCACCCCTAGCTTAGGCTAGGGCTAGGGCACCCCTAGACTTAGGCTAGGGCACCCCTAGGCTTAGGCTTAGGCTAGGGCTCCCCTATCCTAACGCTATGGCACCCCTAATCTTAGGCTAGGGCACCCCTAGGCTTAGGCTAGGGCACGCCTAGGCTTGGGCTAAGGCTAGGGCTCCCCTAGCCTAAGGCTAGGGCATCCCTAGGCTTAGGCTAGGGAACCCGTAGGCTTAGGCTACGGCACCCCTAGGCTTAGGCTAGGGCACCGCTAGGCTTAGGCTAGGGCACCCATAGGCTTAGGCTAGGGCACCCCTAGGCTTAAGCTAAGGCTAGGGCACCCCTAGGCTAAGGCTAGGGCACCCCTAGGCTTAGGCTAGGGCACCCCTATGCTTATGCTGGGGCACCCCTAGTCTTAGGCTAAGGCTAGGGCTCCCGTAGCCTACGGCTACGGCACCTCTATGTTTAGGCAAGGGCACCCCTAGGGTTAGGCTTAGGCTAGGGCTCCCATGGCCTAAGGCTAGGGCACCCTTAGGCTTAGGCTTGGGCAACCCTAGGCTTAGGCTATGGCACCCCTAGGCTTAGGCTAGGGAACCCCTAAGCTTAGGCTATGGCACCCCTAGGCTTAGGCTAAGGCTACGGCTCGACTAGCCTAAGGCTAGGGCACCCCTAGGCTTAGGCTAGGGGACCCCTAGGCTTAGGCTAGGACATCCCTAGGCTTAGGCTAAGGCTAGGGCACCCCTAGGCTTAGGCTAGGACACCCGTAGGCTTAGTCTAGGTCACCCCTAGGCTTAGGCTAAGGCTAGGGCACCCATAGCCTAAGGCTGGGGCACCCCTAGGCTTAGGCTAGGGCAACCTTAGGCTTAGGCTACGGCACACCTAGGCTTAGGCTAAGGCTAGGGCTCCCCTAGCCTAAGGCTAGGGCACACCTAGGCTTAGCCTAGGTCACCCCTAGCTTAGGCTAAGGCTAGGGCACCCCTAGGCTTAGGCTAGGGCACCCCTAGGCTTAGGCTAGGGCACCCCTAGGCTTAGGCTAGGGCACCCCTAGGCTTAGGCTAATGCTAGAACTCCCCTAGCCTAAGACTAGGGCACCTCTAGGCTTAGGCTAGGGCACCCCTAGGATTAGGCTAGGGCACCCCTAGGCTTAGGCTAGGGAACCCCTAGGCTTAGACTAAGGCTAGGGCTCCCCTAGCCTAAGGCTAGGTCATCCCTAGGCTTAGGCTATGGCACCCCTAGGCTTAGGCTAGGGCACCCCTAGGCTTAGGTTAAGCTTAGGGCTCCTCTAGCCTTAGGCTAGGACACCCCTAGGCTTAGGCTAGGGCACCCCTAGGCTTAGGCTAGGGTATCCCTAGGCTTAGGCTAAGGCTAGGGCTCCCATAGCCTAAGGCTAGGGCACCCCTAGGATTAGGCTAGGGCACTCCTAGGCTTAGGCTAAGGCACCCCTAGGCTTAGGCTAGGGCACCCCTAGGCTTAGGCTAAGGCTAGGGCTCCCATAGTCTAGGGCACTCCTAGGCTTAGGCTAAGGCACCCCTAGGCTTAGGCTGGGGCACCCCTAGGCTTAGGCTAGGGCACCCCTAGGCTTAGGCTAAGGCTAGGGCTCCCATAGCCTAAGGCTAGGGCACCCCTAGGATTAGGCTAGGGCACCCCTAGGCTTAGGCTAAGGCACCCCTATGCTTAGGCTAGGGCACACCTAGGCTTAGGGTAAGGCTAGGGCTCCCCTAGCCTAAGGCTAGGGCACCCCTAGCCTTAAGCTAGGACTCCCCTAGCCTAAGACTAGGGCACACCTAGGCTTAGGCTAGGGCACCACTAGCTTAGGCTAAGGCTAGGTCACCCCTAACCTAGGCTAAGGCTAGGGCACCCCTAGTTTAAGGCTAGGGCACCCCTAGACTTAGGCTATGGCACCCCTAGGCTTAGGCTTAGGCTAGGGCTCCCCTAGCCTAACGCTATGGCACCCCTAATCTTAGGCTAGGGCACCCATAAGCTTAGGCTAGGGCACCCCTAGTCTTAGCCTAGGGCACCCCTAGCTTAGGCTAGGGGACCCCTAGGCTTAGGCTATGGCACCCCTAGGCTTAGGCTAGGGCACCCCTAGGCTTAGGATACGGCTAGGGCTCCCCTAGCCTATGGCTAGAGCACGCCTAGGCTTAGGCTAGGTACCTCTAGGCTTAGGCTAGGGCACCCCTAGGCTTAGGTTAAGGCTAGGGCTCCCCTAGCCTAATGCTTGGGAACCCCTAGGCTTAGGCGAGGGCACCCCTAGGCTTAGGCTAAGGCTAGGGCTCCCCTAGCCTAAGGCTAGGGAATCCCTAGGCTTAGACTAAGGCTAGGGCTCCCCTAGCCTAAGGCTAGGTCATCCCTAGGCTTAGGCTATGGCACCCCTAGGCTTAGGCTAGGGCACCCCTAGGCTTAGGTTAAGCTTAGGGCTCCTCTAGCCTTAGGCTAGGACACCCCTAGGCTTAGGCTAGGGCACCCCTAGGCTTAGGCTAGGGTATCCCTAGGCTTAGGCTAAGGCTAGGGCTCCCATAGCCTAAGGCTATGGCACCCCTAGGATTAGGCTAGGGCACTCCTAGGCTTAGGCTAAGGCACCCCTAGGCTTAGGCTAGGGCACCCCTAGGCTTAGGCTAAGGCTAGGACTCCCATAGTCTCGGGCACTCCTAAGCTTAGGCTAAGGCACCCCTAGGCTTAGGCTGGGGCACCCCTAGGCTTAGGCTAGGGCACCCCTAGGCTTAGGCTAAGGCTAGGGCTCCCATAGCCTAAGGCTAGGGCACCCCTAGGATTAGGCTAGGGCACCCCTAGGCTTAGGCTAAGGCACCCCTATGCTTAGGCTAGGGCACACCTAGACTTAGGGTAAGGCTAGGGCTCCCCTAGCCTAAGGCTAGGGCACCCCTAGCCTTAAGCTAGAACTCCCCTAGCCTAAGACTAGGGCACACCTAGGCTTAGGCTAGGGCACCACTAGCTTAGGCTAAGGCTAGGGCACCCCTAGCCTAGGCTAAGGCTAGGGCACCCTGAGTTTAAGGCTAGGGAACCCCTAGGCTTAGGCTAGGGCACCCCTAGGCTTAGGCTTAGGCTAGGGCTCCCCTAGCCTAACGCTATGGCACCCCTAATCTTAGGCTAGGGCACCCATAAGCTTAGGCTAGGGCACCCCTAGGCTTAGCCTAGGGCACCCCTAGCTTAGGCTAGGGGACCCCTAGGCTTAGGCTATGGCACCCCTAGGCTTAGGCTAGGGCACCCCTAGGCTTAGGATACGGCTAGTGCTCCCGTAGCCTATGGCTAGAGCACGCCTAGGCTTAGGCTAGGTACCTCTAGGCTTAGGCTAGGGCACCCCTAGGCTTAGGTTAAGGCTAGGGCTCCCCTAGCCTAATGCTTGGGAACCCCTAGGCTTAGGCGAGGGCACCCCTAGGCTTAGGCTAAGGCTAGGGCTCCCCTAGCCTAAGCCTAGGGAACCCCTAGGCTTAGGCTAGGGCACCCCTAGGATTAGGCTAAGGCTAGGGCTCCCCTAGCCTTACGATAGGGCACCTCTAGGCTTAGGCTAGGGCAACCCTAGGCTTTGGCTAGGGCACCCCTAGGCTTAGGCTAGCGCACACCTTGGCTTAGGCTAGGGCACCCCTAGGCTTAGGTTAGGGCACCCCTAGGCTTAGGCTAAGGCTAGGGCTCCCCTAGCCTATGGCTAGGGCACGCCTAGGCTTAGGCTAGGTAACTCTAGGCTTAGACTGGGGCACCCCTAGGCTTAGGCTAGGGCACCCCTAGGCTTAGGCTAAGGCTAGGGCTCCCATAGCCTAAGGCTAGGGCACCCCTAGGCTTAGGCTAGGGCACCCCTAGGCTTAGGCTAGGGCACCCCTAGGCTTAGGCTAATGCTAGAACTCCCCTAGCCTAAGACTAGGGCACCTCTAGGCTTAGGCTAGGGCGCCCCTAGGATTAGGCTAGGGCACCCCTAGGCTTAGGCTAGGGAACCCCTAGGCTTAGACTAAGGCTAGGGCTCCCCTAGCCTAAGGCTAGGTCATCCCTAGGCTTAGGCTATGGCACCCCTAGGCTTAGGCTAGGGCACCCCTAGGCTTAGGTTAAGCTTAGGGCTCCTCTAGCCTTAGGCTAGGACACCCCTAGGCTTAGGCTAGGGCACCCCTAGGCTTAGGCTAGGGTATCCCTAGGCTTAGGCTAAGGCTAGGGCTCGCATAGCCTAAGGCTAGGGCACCCCTAGGATTAGGCTAGGGCACTCCTAGGCTTAGGCTAAGGCACCCCTAGGCTTAGGCTAGGGCACCCCTAGGCTTAGGCTAAGGCTAGGGCTCCCATAGTCTAGGGCACTCCTAGGCTTAGGCTAAGGCACCCCTAGGCTAAGGCTGGGGCACCCCTAGGCTTAGGCTAGGGCACCCCTAGGCTTAGGATACGGCTAGGGCTCCCCTAGCCTATGGCTAGAGCACACCTAGGCTTAGGCTAGGTACCTCTAGCCTTAGGCTAGGACACCCCTAGGCTTAGGCTAGGGCACCCCTAGGCTTAGGCTAGGGTATCCCTAGGCTTAGGCTAAGGCTAGGGCTCCCATAGCCTAAGGCTATGGCACCCCTAGGATTAGGCTAGGGCACTCCTAGGCTTAGGCTAAGGCACCCCTAGGCTTAGGCTAGGGCACCCCTAGGCTTAGGCTAAGGCTAGGGCTCCCATAGTCTAGGGCACTCCTAGGCTTAGGCTAAGGCACCCCTAGGCTTAGGCTGGGGCACCCCTAGGTTTAGGCTAGGGCACCCCTAGGCTTAGGCTAAGGCTAGGGCTCCCATAGCCTAAGGCTAGGGCACCCCTAGGATTAGGCTAGGGCACCCCTAGGCTTAGGCTAAGGCACCCCTATGCTTAGGCTAGGGCACACCTAGACTTAGGGTAAGGCTAGGGCTCCCCTAGCCTAAGGCTAGGGCACCCCTAGCCTTAAGCTAGAACTCCCCTAGCCTAAGACTAGGGCACACCTAGGCTTAGGCTAGGGCACCACTAGCTTAGGCTAAGGCTAGGTCACCCCTAGCCTAGGCTAAGGCTAGGGCACCCTTAGTTTAAGGCTAGGGCACCCCTAGGCTTAGGCTAGGGCACCCCTAGGCTTAGGCTTAGGCTAGGGCTCCCCTAGCCTAACGCTATGGCACCCCTAATCTTAGGCTAGGGCACCCATAAGCTTAGGCTAGGGCACCCCTAGGCTTAGCCTAGGGCACCCCTAGCTTAGGCTAGGGGACCCCTAGGCTTAGGCTATGGCACCCCTAGGCTTAGGCTAGGGAACCCCTAGGCTTAGGATACGGCTTGGGCTCCCCTAGCCTATGGCTAGAGCACGCCTAGGCTTAGGCTAGGTACCTCTAGGCTTAGGCTAGGGCACCCCTAGGCTTAGGTTAAGGCTAGGGCTCCCCTAGCCTAATGCTTGGGAACCCCTAGGCTTAGGCGAGGGCACCCCTAGGCTTAGGCTAAGGCTAGGGCTCCCCTAGCCTAAGGCTAGGGAACCCCTAGGCTTAGGCTAGGGCACCCCTAGGATTAGGCTAAGGCTAGGGCTCCCCTAGCCTTAGGATAGGGCACCTCTAGGCTTAGGCTAGGGCACCCCTAGGCTTTGGCTAGGGCACCCCTAGGCTTAGGCTAGCGCACACCTTGGCTTAGGCTAGGGCACCCCTAGGCTTAGGTTAGGGCACCCCTAGGCTTAGGCTAAGGCTAGGGCTCCCCTAGCCTATGGCTAGGGCACGCCTAGGCTTAGGCTAGGTAACTCTAGGCTTAGACTGGGGCACCCCTAGGCTTAGGCTAGGGCACCCCTAGGCTTAGGCTAAGGCTAGGGCTCACCTAGCCTAAAGCAAGGGCACCCCTAGGCTTAGGCTTGGACACCCGTAGGTTTAGGCTAGGGCACCCCTAGGCTTAGGCTAAGGCTAGCGCTTCCCTAGCCTAATGTTTGGGCACCCCTAGGCTAAGGCTAGGACACCCCTAGGCTTAGGTTAGTGCACCCCTAGTCTTAGGCTAGGGCACCGCTAGGCTTAGGCTAGGTAACCCTAGGCTTAGGCTTGGGCACCCCTAGGCTTAGCCTAGGGCACCCACAGTATTAGGCTAAGGCTAGGGTTCCCATAGCCTAAGGCTAGGGCACCCCTTGGCTTACGATAGGGCACCCCTAGGCTTAGGCTTGGGCACCCCAAGGCTTAGGCTAAGGCTAGGGCTCCCCTAGCCTAGGCTAAGGCTAGGGCACCCTTAGTTTAAGGCTAGGGAACCCCTAGGCTTAGGCTAGGGCACCCCTAGGCTTAGGCTTAGGCTAGGGCTCCCCTAGCCTAACGCTATGGCACCCCTAATCTTAGGCTAGGGCACCCATAAGCTTAGGCTAGGGCACCCCTAGGCTTAGCCTAGGGCACCCCTAGCTTAGGCTAGGGGACCCCTAGGCTTAGGCTATGGCACCCCTAGGCTTAGGCTAGGGCACCCCTAGGCTTAGGATACGGCTAGGGCTCCCCTAGCCTATGGCTAGAGCACGCCTAGGCTTAGGCTAGGTACCTCTAGGCTTAGGCTAGGGCACCCCTAGGCTTAGGTTAAGGCTAGGGCTCCCCTAGCCTAATGCTTGGGAACCCCTAGGCTTAGGCGAGGGCACCCCTAGGCTTAGGCTAAGGCTAGGGCTCCCCTAGCCTAAGGCTAGGGAACCCCTAGGCTTAGGCTAGGGCACCCCTAGGATTAGGCTAAGGCTAGGGCTCCCCTAGCCTTAGGATAGGGCACCTCTAGGCTTAGGCTAGGGCAACCCTAGGCTTTGGCTAGGGCACCCCTAGGCTTAGGCTAGCGCACACCTTGGCTTAGGCTAGGGCACCCCTAGGCTTAGGTTAGGGCACCCCTAGGCTTAGGCTAAGGCTAGGGCTCCCCTAGCCTATGGCTAGGGCACGCCTAGGCTTAGGCTAGGTAACTCTAGGCTTAGACTGGGGCACCCCTAGGCTTAGGCTAGGGCACCCCTAGGCTTAGGCTAAGGCTAGGGCTCCCATAGCCTAAGGCTAGGGCACCCCTAGGCTTAGGCTAGGGCACCCCTAGGCTTAGGCTAGGGCACCCCTAGGCTTAGGCTAAGGCTAGAACTCCCCTAGCCTAAGACTAGGGCACCTCTAGGCTTAGGCTAGGGCACCCCTAGGATTAGGCTAGGGCACCCCTAGGCTTAGGCTAGGGAACCCCTAGGCTTAGACTAAGGCTAGGGCTCCCCTAGCCTAAGGCTAGGTCATCCCTAGGCTTAGGCTATGGCACCCCTAGGCTTAGGCTAGGGCACCCCTAGGCTTAGGTTAAGCTTAGGGCTCCTCTAGCCTTAGGCTAGGACACCCCTAGGCTTAGGCTAGGGCACCCCTAGGCTTAGGCTAGGGTATCCCTAGGCTTAGGCTAAGGCTAGGGCTCCCATAGCCTAAGGCTAGGGCACCCCTAGGATTAGGCTAGGGCACTCCTAGGCTTAGGCTAAGGCACCCCTAGGCTTAGGCTAGGGCACCCCTAGGCTTAGGCTAAGGCTAGGGCTCCCATAGTCTAGGGCACTCCTAGGCTTAGGCTAAGGCACCCCTAGGCTAAGGCTGGGGCACCCCTAGGCTTAGGCTAGGGCACCCCTAGGCTTAGGATACGGCTAGGGCTCCCCTAGCCTATGGCTAGAGCACACCTAGGCTTAGGCTAGGTACCTCTAGCCTTAGGCTAGGACACCCCTAGGCTTAGGCTAGGGCACCCCTAGGCTTAGGCTAGGGTATCCCTAGGCTTAGGCTAAGGCTAGGGCTCCCATAGCCTAAGGCTATGGCACCCCTAGGATTAGGCTAGGGCACTCCTAGGCTTAGGCTAAGGCACCCCTAGGCTTAGGCTAGGGCACCCCTAGGCTTAGGCTAAGGCTAGGGCTCCCATAGTCTAGGGCACTCCTAGGCTTAGGCTAAGGCACCCCTAGGCTTAGGCTGGGGCACCCCTAGGCTTAGGCTAGGGCACCCCTAGGCTTAGGCTAAGGCTAGGGCTCCCATAGCCTAAGGCTAGGGCACCCCTAGGATTAGGCTAGGGCACCCCTAGGCTTAGGCTAAGGCACCCCTATGCTTAGGCTAGGGCACACCTAGACTTAGGGTAAGGCTAGGGCTCCCCTAGCCTAAGGCTAGGGCACCCCTAGCCTTAAGCTAGAACTCCCCTAGCCTAAGACTAGGGCACACCTAGGCTTAGGCTAGGGCACCACTAGCTTAGGCTAAGGCTAGGGCACCCCTAGCCTAGGCTAAGGCTAGGGCACCCTTAGTTTAAGGCTAGGGCACCCCTAGGCTTAGGCTAGGGCACCCCTAGGCTTAGGCTTAGGCTAGGGCTCCCCTAGCCTAACGCTATGGCACCCCTAATCTTAGGCTAGGGCACCCATAAGTTTAGGCTAGGGCACCCCTAGGCTTAGCCTAGGGCACCCCTAGCTTAGGCTAGGGGACCCCTAGGCTTAGGCTATGGCACCCCTAGGCTTAGGCTAGGGCACCCCTAGGCTTAGGATACGGCTAGGGCTCCCCTAGCCTATGGCTAGAGCACGCCTAGGCTTAGGCTAGGTACCTCTAGGCTTAGGCTAGGGCACCCCTAGGCTTAGGTTAAGGCTAGGGCTCCCCTAGCCTAATGCTTGGGAACCCCTAGGCTTAGGCGAGGGCACCCCTAGGCTTAGGCTAAGGCTAGGGCTCCCCTAGCCTAAGGCTAGGGAACCCCTAGGCTTAGGCTAGGGCACCCCTAGGATTAGGCTAAGGCTAGGGCTCCCCTAGCCTTAGGATAGGGCACCTCTAGGCTTAGGCTAGGGCACCCCTAGGCTTTGGCTAGGGCACCCCTAGGCTTAGGCTAGCGCACACCTTGGCTTAGGCTAGGGCACCCCTAGGCTTAGGTTAGGGCACCCCTAGGCTTAGGCTAAGGCTAGGGCTCCCCTAGCCTATGGCTAGGGCACGCCTAGGCTTAGGCTAGGTAACTCTAGGCTTAGACTGGGGCACCCCTAGGCTTAGGCTAGGGCACCCCTAGGCTTAGGCTAAGGCTACGGCTCACCTAGCCTAAAGCAAGGGCACCCCTAGGCTTAGGCTTGGACACCCGTAGGCTTAGGCTAGGGCACCCCTAGGCTTAGGCTAGCGCACACCTTGGCTTAGGCTAGGGCACCCCTAGGCTTAGGTTAGGGCACCCCTAGGCTTAGGCTAAGGCTAGGGCTCCCCTAGCCTATGGCTAGGGCACGCCTAGGCTTAGGCTAGGTAACTCTAGGCTTAGACTGGGGCACCCCTAGGCTTAGGCTAGGGCACCCCTAGGCTTAGGCTAAGGCTAGGGCTCACCTAGCCTAAAGCAAGGGCACCCCTAGGCTTAGGCTTGGACACCCGTAGGTTTAGGCTAGGGCACCCCTAGGCTTAGGCTAAGGCTAGCGCTTCCCTAGCCTAATGTTTGGGCACCCCTAGGCTAAGGCTAGGACACCCCTAGGCTTAGGTTAGTGCACCCCTAGTCTTAGGCTAGGGCACCGCTAGGTTTAGGCTAGGTAACCCTAGGCTTAGGCTTGGGCACCCCTAGGCTTAGGCTAGGGCACCCACAGTATTAGGCTAAGACTAGGGTTCCCATAGCCTAAGGCTAGGGCACCCCTTGGCTTACGATAGGGCACCCCTAGGCTTAGGCTTGGGCACCCCAAGGCTTAGGCTAAGGCTAGGGCTCCCCTAGCCTAGGCTAAGGCTATGGCACCCTTAGTTTAAGGCTAGGGAACCCCTAGGCTTAGGCTAGGGCACCCCTAGGCTTAGGCTTAGGCTAGGGCTCCCCTAGCCTAACGCTATGGCACCCCTAATCTTAGGCTAGGGCACCCATAAGCTTAGGCTAGGGCACCCCTAGGCTTAGCCTAGGGCACCCCTAGCTTAGGCTAGGGGACCCCTAGGCTTAGGCTATGGCACCCCTAGGCTTAGGCTAGGGCACCCCTAGGCTTAGGATACGGCTAGGGCTCCCCTAGCCTATGGCTAGAGCACGCCTAGGCTTAGGCTAGGTACCTCTAGGCTTAGGCTAGGGCACCCCTAGGCTTAGGTTAAGGCTAGGGCTCCCCTAGCCTAATGCTTGGGAACCCCTAGGCTTAGGCGAGGGCACCCCTAGGCTTAGGCTAAGGCTAGGGCTCCCCTAGCCTAAGGCTAGGGAACCCCTAGGCTTAGGCTAGGGCACCCCTAGGATTAGGCTAAGGCTAGGGCTCCCCTAGCCTTAGGATAGGGCACCTCTAGGCTTAGGCTAGGGCAACCCTAGGCTTTGGCTAGGGCACCCCTAGGCTTAGGCTAGCGCACACCTTGGCTTAGGCTAGGGCACCCCTAGGCTTAGGTTAGGGCACCCCTAGGCTTAGGCTAAGGCTAGGGCTCCCCTAGCCTATGGCTAGGGCACGCCTAGGCTTAGGCTAGGTAACTCTAGGCTTAGACTGGGGCACCCCTAGGCTTAGGCTAGGGCACCCCTAGGCTTAGGCTAAGGCTAGGGCTCCCATAGCCTAAGGCTAGGGCACCCCTAGGCTTAGGCTAGGGCACCCCTAGGCTTAGGCTAGGGCACCCCTAGGCTTAGGCTAATGCTAGAACTCCCCTAGCCTAAGACTAGGGCACCTCTAGGCTTAGGCTAGGGCACCCCTAGGATTAGGCTAGGGCACCCCTAGGCTTAGGCTAGGGAACCCCTAGGCTTAGACTAAGGCTAGGGCTCCCCTAGCCTAAGGCTAGGTCATCCCTAGGCTTAGGCTATGGCACCCCTAGGCTTAGGCTAGGGCACCCCTAGGCTTAGGTTAAGCTTAGGGCTCCTCTAGCCTTAGGCTAGGACACCCCTAGGCTTAGGCTAGGGCACCCCTAGGCTTAGGCTAGGGTATCCCTAGGCTTAGGCTAAGGCTAGGGCTCCCATAGCCTAAGGCTAGGGCACCCCTAGGATTAGGCTAGGGCACTCCTAGGCTTAGGCTAAGGCACCCCTAGGCTTAGGCTAGGGCACCCCTAGGCTTAGGCTAAGGCTAGGGCTCCCATAGTCTAGGGCACTCCTAGGCTTAGGCTAAGGCACCCCTAGGCTAAGGCTGGGGCACCCCTAGGCTTAGGCTAGGGCACCCCTAGGCTTAGGATACGGCTAGGGCTCCCCTAGCCTATGGCTAGAGCACACCTAGGCTTAGGCTAGGTACCTCTAGCCTTAGGCTAGGACACCCCTAGGCTTAGGCTAGGGCACCCCTAGGCTTAGGCTAGGGTATCCCTAGGCTTAGGCTAAGGCTAGGGCTCCCATAGCCTAAGGCTATGGCACCCCTAGGATTAGGCTAGGGCACTCCTAGGCTTAGGCTAAGGCACCCCTAGGCTTAGGCTAGGGCACCCCTAGGCTTAGGCTAAGGCTAGGGCTCCCATAGTCTAGGGCACTCCTAGGCTTAGGCTAAGGCACCCCTAGGCTTAGGCTGGGGCACCCCTAGGCTTAGGCTAGGGCACCCCTAGGCTTAGGCTAAGGCTAGGGCTCCCATAGCCTAAGGCTAGGGCACCCCTAGGATTAGGCTAGGGCACCCCTAGGCTTAGGCTAAGGCACCCCTATGCTTAGGCTAGGGCACACCTAGACTTAGGGTAAGGCTAGGGCTCCCCTAGCCTAAGGCTAGGGCACCCCTAGCCTTAAGCTAGAACTCCCCTAGCCTAAGACTAGGGCACACCTAGGCTTAGGCTAGGGCACCACTAGCTTAGGCTAAGGCTAGGGCACCCCTAGCCTAGGCTAAGGCTAGGGCACCCTTAGTTTAAGGCTAGGGCACCCCTAGGCTTAGGCTAGGGCACCCCTAGGCTTAGGCTTAGGCTAGGGCTCCCCTAGCCTAACGCTATGGCACCCCTAATCTTAGGCTAGGACACCCATAAGTTTAGGCTAGGGCACCCCTAGGCTTAGCCTAGGGCACCCCTAGCTTAGGCTAGGGGACCCCTAGGCTTAGGCTATGGCACCCCTAGGCTTAGGCTAGGGCACCCCTAGGCTTAGGATACGGCTAGGGCTCCCCTAGCCTATGGCTAGAGCACGCCTAGGCTTAGGCTAGGTACCTCTAGGCTTAGGCTAGGGCACCCCTAGGCTTAGGTTAAGGCTAGGGCTCCCCTAGCCTAATGCTTGGGAACCCCTAGGCTTAGGCGAGGGCACCCCTAGGCTTAGGCTAAGGCTAGGGCTCCCCTAGCCTAAGGCTAGGGAACCCCTAGGCTTAGGCTAGGGCACCCCTAGGATTAGGCTAAGGCTAGGGCTCCCCTAGCCTTAGGATTGGGCACCTCTAGGCTTAGGCTAGGGCACCCCTAGGCTTTGGCTAGGGCACCCCTAGGCTTAGGCTAGCGCACACCTTGGCTTAGGCTAGGGCACCCCTAGGCTTAGGTTAGGGCACCCCTAGGCTTAGGCTAAGGCTAGGGCTCCCCTAGCCTATGGCTAGGGCACGCCTAGGCTTAGGCTAGGTAACTCTAGGCTTAGACTGGGGCACCCCTAGGCTTAGGCTAGGGCACCCCTAGGCTTAGGCTAAGGCTACGGCTCACCTAGCCTAAAGCAAGGGCACCCCTAGGCTTAGGCTTGGACACCCGTAGGCTTAGGCTAGGGCACCCCTAGGCTTAGGCTAAGGCTAGGGCTACCCTAGCCTAATGTTTGGGCACCCCTAGGCTAAGGCTAGGGCACCCCTAGGCTTAGGTTAGTGCACCCCTAGTCTTAGGCTAGGGCACCGCTAGGCTTAGGCTAGGTAACCCTAGGCTTAGGCTTGGGCACCCCTAGGCTTAGGCTAGGGCACCCACAGTATTAGGCTAAGGCTAGGGTTCCCATAGCCTAAGGCTAGGGCACCCCTTGGCTTACGATAGGGCACCCCTAGGCTTAGGCTTGGGCACCCCAAGGCTTAGGCTAAGGCTAGGGCTCCCCTAGCCTAAGGCTAGGGCACCCCAAGCATACGATAGGGCACCCCTAGGCTTAGGTTAAGGTTAGGGCTCCCCTAGCCTAAGGCTAGGGCACCACTAGGCTTAGGCTAGGGCACCCCAGACTTAGGCTAGGGCACCCCTAGGCTTAAGCTAAGGCTAGGGCTCCCCAGGCCTAAGGCCAGGGATCCCCTACCCTTAGGCTAGGGCACCCGTAGGCTTGGGCTAAGGCTAGGGCTCCACTAGCCTAAGGCTAGGGCATCCCTAGGCTTAGGCTAGGGCACCCCTAGGCTTAGGCTACGGCAACCCTACCTTAGGCTAGGGCACCCATAGGCTTAGGCTAGGGCACCCCTACGCTTAAGCTAATGCTAGGGCTCCCCTAGCCTAAGGCTAGGGCACCCCTAGGTTTAGGGTAGGGCACCCCTAGGCTTAGGCTACGGCACCCCTACCTTAGGCTAGGGCACCCATAGGCTTAGGCTAGGGCACCCCAGGCTTCGGATAGGTCACCCCTAGCCTTAAGCTAAGGCTAGGGATCCCCTAGCCTAAGGCTAGGGAACCCCTACCCTTAGGCTATGGCACCACTACGCTTAGGCTAGGGCAACCCTAGGCTTGTGCTAAGGCTAGGGCTCCCCTAGCCTAAGGTTAGGGCACCCCTAGGCTTAGGGTAGGGCACCCCTAGGCTTAGGCTACGGCACCCCTACCTTAGGCTAGGGCACCCATAGGCTTAGGCTAGGGCACCCTTAGGCTTAAGCTAAGGCTAGGGCTCCCCTAGCCTAAGGCTAGGGCACCCCTAGGCTTACGGTAGGGCACCCCTAGCCTTAGGCTAAGGCTAGGGCTCCCCTTGCCTAAGGCTAGTGCACCTCTAGGCTTAGGCTAGGGCACCCCTAGGCTTAGACTAAGGCTACGGCTCGACTCGCCTAAGGCTAGGGCACCTCTAAGCTTAGGCAAGGGCACCCCTAGGCTTAGGCTATGGCACCCTTAGGCTTAGGCTAGGGCAGCCCTAGGCTTAAGCTAAGGCTAGGGCTCCCCTAACCTAAGGCTAGCGCATCCCTAGGCTTAGGCTAGGGCACCCCAGGCTTCGGATAGGTCACCCCTAGCCTTAAGCTAAGGCTAGGGCTCCCCTAGCCTAAGGCTAGGGAACCCCTACCCTTAGGCTAGGGCACCCCTACGCTTAGGCTAGGGCACCCCTAGGCTTGGGCTAAGGCAAGGGCTCCCCTAGCCTAAGGCTAGGGCACCCCACAGCTTAGGCTAGGGCACCCCTAGGCTTAGGCTACGGCACCACTAGGCTTAGGCTAGGGCACCCCTAGGCTTAAGCTAAGGCTAGGGCTCCCCTAGCCTAAGGCTAGGGAACCCCTAGGCTTAGGCTAGGGCACCGCAGGCTTAGGCTAGGGCACCCCTAGGCTTAAGCTAAGGCTAGGGCTCCCCTAGCCTAAGGCTAGGGAACCCCTACCCTTAGGCTAGGGCACCTCTAGGCTTAGGCTAGGGCACCCCTAGGCTTGGCCTAAGGCTAGGGCACCCCTAGGCTTAGGCTAGGGCACCCCTAGGCTTAGGCTACGGCATCCCTAGGCTTAGGCAAGGGCACCCCTAGGCTTAGGCTAGGGCACCCCTAGAATTAGGGTAGGGCACCCCTAGGCTTAGGCTACGGCACCCCTACCTTAGGCTAGGGCACCCATAGGCTTAGGCTAGGGCACCCCAGGCTTCGGATAGGTCACCCCTAGCCTTAAGCTAAGGCTAGGGATCCCCTAGCCTAAGGCTAGGGAACCCCTACCCTTAGGCTATGGCACCACTACGCTTAGGCTAGGGCAACCCTAGGCTTGTGCTAAGGCTAGGGCTCCCCTAGCCTAAGGTTAGGGCACCCCTAGGCTTAGGGTAGGGCACCCCTAGGCTTAGGCTACGGCACCCCTACCTTAGGCTAGGGCACCCATAGGCTTAGGCTAGGGCACCCTTAGGCTTAAGCTAAGGCTAGGGCTCCCCTAGCCTAAGGCTAGGGCACCCCTAGGCTTACGGTAGGGCACCCCTAGCCTTAGGCTAAGGCTAGGGCTCCCCTTGCCTAAGGCTAGTGCACCTCTAGGCTTAGGCTAGGGCACCCCTAGGCTTAGACTAAGGCTACGGCTCGACTCGCCTAAGGCTAGGGCACCTCTAAGCTTAGGCAAGGGCACCCCTAGGCTTAGGCTATGGCACCCTTAGGCTTAGGCTAGGGCAGCCCTAGGCTTAAGCTAAGGCTAGGGCTCCCCTAACCTAAGGCTAGCGCATCCCTAGGCTTAGGCTAGGGCACCCCAGGCTTCGGATAGGTCACCCCTAGCCTTAAGCTAAGGCTAGGGCTCCCCTAGCCTAAGGCTAGGGAACCCCTACCCTTAGGCTAGGGCACCCCTACGCTTAGGCTAGGGCACCCCTAGGCTTGGGCTAAGGCAAGGGCTCCCCTAGCCTAAGGCTAGGGCACCCCACAGCTTAGGCTAGGGCACCCCTAGGCTTAGGCTACGGCACCACTAGGCTTAGGCTAGGGCACCCCTAGGCTTAAGCTAAGGCTAGGGCTCCCCTAGCCTAAGGCTAGGGAACCCCTAGGCTTAGGCTAGGGCACCGCAGGCTTAGGCTAGGGCACCCCTAGGCTTAAGCTAAGGCTAGGGCTCCCCTAGCCTAAGGCTAGGGAACCCCTACCCTTAGGCTAGGGCACCTCTAGGCTTAGGCTAGGGCACCCCTATGCTTGGCCTAAGGCTAGGGCACCCCTAGGCTTAGGCTAGGGCACCCCTAGGCTTAGGCTACGGCATCCCTAGGCTTAGGCAAGGGCACCCCTAGGCTTAGGCTAGGGCACCCCTAGAATTAGCCTAAGGCTAGGGACCCCCTAGCCTAAGGTTAGGGCACCCCTAGGCTTAGGCTAGGGCACCCCTAGGCTTAGGCTAAGGCTCCGACTCGACTAGCCTAAGGCTAGGGCACCCAGATGCTTAGGCTACGGCACCCCTAGTCTTAGGCTAGGGCACCCCTCGCCTTAGGCAAGGGCACCCCTAGGCTTAGGGAAGGGCACCCCTAGGCTTAGGCTACGGCACCCCTACCTTAGGCTAGGGCACCAATAGGCTTAGGCTAGGGCACCCCTAGGCTTAAGCTAAGGCTAGGGCTCCCCTAGCCTAAGGCTAGGGCACCCCTAGGCTTACGGTAGGGCACCCCTACGCTTAGGCTAAGGCTACGGCTCCCCTACCCTAAGGCTAGGGCACCTCTAGGCTTAGGCTAGGGCACCCCTAGGCTTAGACTAAGGCTAAGGCTCGACTAGCCTAAGGCTAGGGCACCTCTAAGCTTAGCCAAGGGCACCCCTAGGCTTAGGTTAAGGCTAGGGTTCGCCTAGCCTAAGGCTTGGCCGCTCCTAGGCTTAGGCTAGGGCACCCTTAGGCTTAGGCTAGGGCACCCCTAGGCTTAGGCTAGGGCACCCCTAGGTTTAGGCTAGGGCACCCCTAGGCTTAGGCTAAGGCTCTGACTCGACTAGGCTAAGGCTACGGCACCCCTAGGCTTAGGCTAGGGCACCCCTAGGCTTAGGCTACGGCACCCCTAGTCTTAGGCTAGGGCACCCCTAGGCTTAGGCAAGGGCACCCATAGGCTTAGGTTAGGGCACCCCTAGGCTTAAGCTAAGGCTTGGGCTCCCCTGCCTAAGGCTAGGGCACCCCAACTCTTAGGCTCGGGCACCCCTAAGCTTAGGCTAGGGCTCCCCTAGGCTTAAGCTAAGGCTAGGGATCCCCTAACCTAAAGCTAGGGCACCCCTAGCCTTAGACTAGGGCACCCCTAGGCTTAGGCTAAGGCTAGGGCTCCCATAGGCTTAGGCTAGGGCACCCCTAGGCTTAAGCTAAGGCTATGGCTCCCCTAGCCTAAGGCTAGGGCACCCCTAGGCTTAGACTAGGGCACTCCTAGGCTTAGGCTAGGGCACCCCTAGGCTTAAGCTAAGACTAGGGCTCCCCTAACCTAAGACTAGGGCACCCCTAGGCTTAGGCTTGGGCACACCAAGCTTAGGTTAGGGCACCCCTAGGCTAAAGCTAAGGCTAGGGCTCCTCTAGCCTATGGATAGGGAACCCCACCCCTTAGGCTAGGGCACCACTAGGCTTAGGCTAGGGCACCCCTAGGCTTGGGCTAAGGCTAGGGCTCCCCTAGCCTAAGGCTAGGGCACCGATAGGCTTAGGCTAGGGCACCCCTAGGCTTAGGCTACGGCACCCCTAGGCTTAGGCTAGGGCACCCCTAGGCTTAGGCTTGGGCACCCATAGGCTTAGGCTAAGGATAGGGTTTCCCTAACCTAAGGCTAGCGAACCCCTAGGGTTAGGCTATGGCACCCTTATGCTTAGGCTAGGGCGCACCTAGGCTTAAGGTAAGGCTAGGGCTCCCCTATCCTAAGGCTAGGGAACCCCTACCCTTAGGCCTGGGCACCCTAAGGCTTAGGCTAGGGCACCCCTAGGCTTGGGCTAAGGCTAGGGCTCCCCTAGCCTAAGGCTAGGGCACCCCTAGGCTAAGCTTGGGTACCCCTAGGCTTAGGCTAGGGCACCCCTATGCTTAGGCTAGGGCACACCTAGGCTTAAGGTAAGGCTAGGGCTCCCCTATCCTAAGGCTAGGGAACCCCTACCCTTAGGCCTGGGCACCCTAAGGCTTAGGCTAGGGCACCCCTAGGCTTGGGCTAAGGCTAGGGCTCCCCTAGCCTAAGGCTAGGGCACCCCTAGGCTAAGCTAGGGTACCCCTAGGCTTAGGCTAGGGCACCCCTAGGCTTAGGCTAGGGCACCCCTAGGCTTAGGCAAGGGCACCCCTAGGCTTAGGCTAAGGCTAGGGCTCCCCTAGCCTAAACGTGGGCACCCCTAGGCTTAGGCCTGGGCACCCTAAGGCTTAGGCTAGGGCACCCCTAGACTTGGGCTAAGGCTAGGGCTAACCTAGCCTAAGTCTAGGGCACCCCTAGGCTAAGCTAGGGTACCCCTACGCTTAGGCTGGGGCACCCCTAGGCTTGGGCTAAGGCTAGGGCTCCCCTCGCCTAAGGTTAGGGCACCCCTAGCTTAGGGTAGGGCACCCCTAGGCTTAGGCTACGGCACCCCTACCTTAGGCTAGGGCACCCATAGGCTTAGGCTAGGGCACCCTTAGGCTTAAGCTAAGGCTAGGGCTCCCCTAGCCTAAGGCTAGGGCACCCCTAGGCTTAGGGTAGGGCACCCCTAGGCTTAGGCTACAGCACCCCTACCTTAGGCTAGGGCACCTCTAGGCTTAGGCTAGGGCACCCCTAGGCTTAGACTAAGGCTACGGCTCGACTAGCCTAAGGCTAGGGCACCTCTAAGCTTAGGCAAGGGCACCCCTAGGCTTAGGCTATGGCACCCTTAGGCTTAGGCTAGGGCAGCCCTAGGCTTAAGCTAAGGCTAGGGCTCCCCTAACCTAAGGCTAGGGCACCCCTAGGCTTAGGCTAGGGCACCCCAGGCTTCGGATAGGTCACCCCTAGCCTTAAGCTAAGGCTAGGGCTCCCCTAGCCTAAGGCTAGGGAACCCATACCCTTAGGCTAGGGCACTCCTACGCTTAGGCTAGGGCACCCCTAAGCTTGGGCTAAGGCTAGGGCTCCCCTAGCCTAAGGCTAGGGCACCCCACGGCTTAGGCTAGGGCACCCCTAGGCTTAGGCTACGGCACCCCTAGGCTTAGGCTAGGGCACCCCTAGGCTTAAGCTAAGGCTAGGGCTCCCCTAACCTAAGGCTAGGGAACCCCTAGGCTTAGGCTAGGGCACCGCAGGCTTAGGCTAGGGCACCCCTAGGCTTAAGCTAAGCCTAGGGCTCCCCTAGCCTAAGGCTAGGGAACCCCTACCCTTAGGCTAGGGCACCTCTAGGCTTAGGCTAGGGCACCCCTAGGCTTGGGCTAAGGCTAGGGCACCCCTAGGCTTAGGCTAGGGCACCCCTAGGCTTAGGATACGGCATCCCTAGGCTTAGGCTAGGGCACCCCTAGGCTTAGGCTAGGGCACCCCTGGAATTAGCCTAAGGCTAGGGATCCCCTAGCCTAAGGTTAGGGCACCCCTAGGCTTAGGCTAGGGCACCCCTAGACTTAGGCTAGGGCACCCCTAGGCTTAGGCTAAGGCTCCGACATGACTAGCCTAAGGCTAGGGCACCCCTAGGCTTAGGCTAGGGCACCCAGAGGCTTAGGCTACGGCACCCCTAGTCTTAGGCTAGGGCACCCCTAGGCTTAGGCAAGGGCACCCATAGGCTTAGGCTAGGGCACCCCTAGGCTTAAGCTAAGGATAGGCCTCCCCTAGCCTAAGGCTAGGGCACCCCTAGGCTTAGGCTACGACACCCCTACCTTAGGCTAGGGCACCCATAGGCTTAGCCTAGGGCACCCCTAGGCTTAAGCTAAGTCTAGGGCTCCCCTAACCTAAAGCTAGGGCACCCCTAGCCTTAGGCTAGGGCACCCCTAGGCTTAGGCTAAGGCTAGGGCTCCCATAGGCTTAGGCTCGGGCACCCCTAGGCTTAGGCTAGGGCACCCCTAGGCTTAGGCTAGGGCACCCCTAGGCTTAGGCTAGGGCACCCCTAGGCTTAAGCTAAGGCTAGGGCTCCCCTAACCTAAGACTAGGGCACCCCACCCCTTAGGCTTGGGCACCCCTAGGCTTAGGCTAGGGCACCCCTAAGCTTGGGCTAAGGCTAGGGCTCCCCTAGCCTAAGACTAGGGCACCCCTAGGCTTAGGCTAGGGCACCCCTAGGCTTAGGCTACGGCACCCCTAGGCTTAGGCTAGGGCACCCCTAGACTTAGGCTTGGGCACCCATAGGCTTAGGCTAGAGCACCCCTAGGCTTAGGCTAAGGATAGGGTTTCCCTAACCTAAGGCTAGCGAACCCCTAGGGTTAGGCTAGGGTACCCCTAGGCTTAGGCTAGGGCACCCCTAGGCTTAGGCTAGGGCACCCCTAGGCTTAGGCAAGGGCACCCCTAGGCTTAGGCTAAGGCTAGGGCTCCCCTAGCCTAAACTTGGGCACCCCTAGGCTTAGGCTAGGGCACCCCAGGCTTCGGATAGGTCACCCCTAGCCTTAAGCTAAGGCTAGGGCTCCCCTAGCCTAAGGCTAGGGAACCCCTACCCTTAGGGTAGGGCACTCCTACGCTTAGGCTAGGGCACCCCTAGGCTTGGGCTAAGGCTAGGGCTCCCCTAGCCTAAGGCTAGGGCACCCCACGGCTTAGGCTAGGGTACCCCTAGGCTTAGGCTACGGCACCCCTAGGCTTAGGCTAGGGAACCCCTAGGCTTAAGCTAAGGCTAGGGCTCCCCTAACCTAAGGCTAGGGAACCCCTAGGCTTAGGCTAGGGCACCGCAGGCTTAGGCTAGGGCACCCCTAGGCTTAAGCTAAGCCTAGGGCTCCCCTAGCCTAAGGCTAGGGAACCCCTACCCTTAGGCTAGGGCACCTCTAGGCTTAGGCTAGGGCACCCCTAGGCTTGGGCTAAGGCTAGGGCACCCCTAGGGTTAGGCTAGGGCACCCCTAGGCTTAGGCTACGGCATCCCTAGGCTTAGGCTAGGGCACCCCTAGGCTTAGGCTAGGGCACCCCTAGAATTAGCCTAAGGCTAGGGTTCCCCTAGCCTAAGGTTAGGGCACCCCTAGGCTTAGGCTAGGGCACCCCTAGACTTAGGCTAGGGCACCCCTAAGCTTAGGCTAAGGCTCCGACATGACTAGCCTAAGGCTAGGGCACCCCTAGGCTTAGGCTAGGGCACCCAGAGGCTTAGGCTACGGCACCCCTAGTCTTAGGCTAGGGCACCCCTAGGCTTAGGCCAGGGCACCCCTAGGCTTAGGCTAAGGCTAGGGCTCCCATAGGCTTAGGCTCGGGCACCCCTAGGCTTAAGCTAAGGCTAGGGCTCCCCTAACCTAAGACTAGGGCACCCCACCCCTTAGGCTAGGGCACCCCTAGGCTTAGGCTAGGGCACCCCTAGGCTTGGGCTAAGGCTAGGGCTCCCCTAGCCTAAGGCTAGGGCACCCCTAGGCTTAGGCTAGGGCACCCCTAGGCTTAGGCTACGGCACACCTAGGCTTAGGCTAGGGCACCCCTAGGCTTAGGTTGGGCACCCATAGGCTTAGGCTAGAGCACCCCTAGGCTTAGGCTAAGGATAGGGTTTCCCTAACCTAAGGCTAGCGAACCCCTAGGGTTAGGCTAGGTCACCCCTATGCTTAGGCTAGGGCACACCTAGGCTTAAGGTAAGGCTAGGGCTCCCCTATCCTAAGGCTAGGGAACCCCTACCCTTAGGCCTGGGCACCCTAAGGCTTAGGGTAGGGCACCCCTAGGCTTGGGTTAAGGCTAGGGCTCCCCTAGCCTAAGGCTAGGGCACCCCTAGGCTTAGGCTAGGGTACCCCTATGCTTAGGCTAGGGCACCCCTAGGCTTAGGCTAGGGCACCCCTAGGCTTAGGCAAGGGCACCCCTAGGCTTAGGCTAAGGCTAGGGCTCCCCTAGCCTAAACTTGGGCACCCCTAGGCTTAGGCTAGGGCACCCTTAGGCTTAGACTTGGGCTCCCATGGACTTAGGCTAGGGCACCCTTAGGCTTAGGATTGGGCACCCCTAGGCTTAGCCTATGGCACCCCTAGGCTTAGGCTAGGGCACCCCTAGGCTTACTAAGGCTAGGGTTCCAATAGGCTTAGGCTAGGGCACCCCTAGGTTTAAGCTAAGGCTAGGGCTCCCCTAGGCTTAGGCTAGGGCACCCCTAGGCTTAAGCTAAGGCTAGGGCTCCCCTAACCTAAGGCTAGGGCACCCCTAGGCTTAGGCTAGGGCACCCCAGGCTTAGTCTGGTGCACCCCTAGGCTTAAGCTAAGGTTAGGGCTCCCCTAGGCTTAGGCTACGGCACCCCTAGGCTTAGGCTAGGGCACCCCTAGGCTTACTAAGGCTAGGGCTCCAATAGGCTTAGGCTAGGGCACCCCAAGGTTTAAGCTAAGGCTAGGGCACCCCTAGACTTAGGCTACGGCAGCCCTAGGCTTAGGCTAGGGCACCCCTAGGCTTAGGCTAGGGAACCCATAGGCTTATGCTAGGGTACCCCTAAGCTTAAGCTAAGGTTAGGGCTCCCCTACCCTAAGGCTAGGGCACCACTAAGCTTAGGCTAGGGCACCCCTAGGCTTAGGCTAGGGCACCCCTAGTCTTAAGCTAAGGCTAGGGCTCCCCTAACCTAAAGCTAGCGCACCCCTAGGCTTAGACTTGGGCACCCCAGGCTTGGCCTAGGGCACCCTTAGGCTTAAGCTACGGCACCCCTAGGCTTAGGCTAGGGCACCCCTAGGCTTAGGCTTGGGCACCCATAGGCTTAGGCTAAGGCTAGTGTTTCCCTAGCCTAAGGCTAGCGAACCCCTAGGGTTAGGCTTGGGCACCCCTAGGCTTAGGCTAGGGCACACCTAGGCTTAAGCTAAGGCTAGGGCTCCCCTAACCTAAGGCTAGGGCACCCCTAGGCTTAGGCTAGGGAACCCCAGGCTTAGGCTAGGGCACCCCTAGGCTTAAGCTAAGTCTAGGGCTCCCCTAGCCTAAGGCTAGGGAACCCCTACCCTTAGGCTAGGGCACCCTAAGGCTTAAGCTAGGGCACCCATAGGCTTGGGCTAAGACTAGGGCTCCCCTAGCCTAAGGCTAGGGCACCCCTCGGCTTACGATAGGGCACCCCTAGGCTTAGGTTAAGGCTAGGGCTCCCCTAGCCTAAGGCTTGGACACCCATAGGCTTAGGCTAGGGCACCCTAGGCTTAGACTTGGGCACCACTAGGCTTAGGCTTAGGCTAGGGCTCCTCTAACCTAAGGCTTGGACACCCCTACGTTAGGTTAGGGCACCCTAGGCTTAGGCTTGGGCACCCCTAGGCTTAGGCTAAGGCTAGTGTTTCCCTAGCCTAAGGCTAGCGAACCCCTAGGGTTAGGCTAGGGCACCCCAGGCTTAGGCTAGGGCACCCCTAGGCTTAAGCTAAGGCTAGGGCTCCCCTAGCCTAAGGCTAGGGAACACCTACCCTTAGGCTAGAGCACCCTAAGGCTTAGGCTAGGGCACCCCTAGGCTTGGACTAAGACTAGGGCTCCCCTAGCCTACGGCTTGGGCACACCTAAGCTTAGGCTAAGGCTAGGGCTCCCCTTGCCTAAGGCTTGGACACCCCTAGGCTTAGGCTAGGGCACCCTAGGCTTTGGCTAGGGCACCACTAGGCTTAGGCTTAGGCTAGGGCTCCCCTAACCTAAGGCTTGGACACCCCTAGGCTTAGGCTAGGGCACCCTAGGCTTAGGCTAGGGCACCACTAGGCTTAGGGTTAGGCTAGGGCTCCCCTAACCTAAGGCTAGGGCACCCTTAGGCTTAGGCTTGGGGACCCCTAGGCTTAGGCTATGGCACCCCTAGGCTTAGGCTAGGGCACCCCTAGGCTTAGGCTAAGGCTAGGGCTCCCCTAGCCTAAGGCTAGGGCACCCCTAGGCTTAGGATACGGCACCCCTAGGCTTAGGCTTGGGCACCCCTAGGTTTAGGCTAAGGCTAGGGTTTCTCTAGCCTAAGGCTTGCGAACCCCTAGGGTTAGGCTTGGGCACCCCTAGGCTTAGGCTAGGTCACACCTAGGCTTAGACTAGGGTACACCTAGGCTTAGAATAGGGCACCCCTAGGCTTGGGCTAAGGCTAGGGCTCCCCTAGCCTAAGGCGAGGGCACCCCTAGGCTTAGGCTAGGGCGCCCCTAGGCTTAGTCTACGGCACCCCTAGGCTTAAGCTAGGGCACCCCTAGGCTTAGGCTAGGGCACCCCTAGAATTAGCCTAAGGCTAGGGATCCCCTAGCCTAAGGTTAGGGCACCCCTAGGCTTAAGCGAGGGCACCCCTAGGCTTAGGCTAGGGCACACCTAGGCTTAAGCTAAGGCTAGTGCTCCCCTAACCTAAGGCTAGGGCACCCCTACCCTTAGGCTAGGGCACCCTAAGGCTTAGGTTACGGCACCCCTAGGCTTAGGCTAGGGCACCCCTAGGCTTAGGCAAGGGCACCCCTAGGCTTAGGATAGGGCACCCCTAGGCTTAGGCAAGGGCACCCCTAGGCTTAGGCTAAGGCTAGGGCTCCCCTAGCCTAAGGGTTGGGCACCCCTAGGCTTAGGCTAGGGCAACCTTAGGCTTAGGCTAGGGCACCCCTAGGCTTAGGCTAAGGCTAGGGCTCCCATAGCCCAAGGCTAGGGCACCCCTAGGCTTAGGCAGGGCACCCCTAGGCTTATGCTAGGGCACCCCTAGGCTTAGGCTAGGGCACCCCAAGGCTTAGGCTAAGGCTAGGGCTCCCATAGCCTTAAGCTAGGGCTCCCCTAGGCTTGGCCTAGGGCACCCCTAGTTTAGGCTAAGGCTAGGGCACCCCTAGGTTTAGGCTAGGGCACCCCTAGGCTTAGGGTAACGCTAGAGCTCGCCTAGCCTAAGAATAGGGCACCTCTAGGCTTAGGCTAGGGCACCCCTAGGCTTAGGCTAGGGTACACCTAGGCTTAGATTAGGGCACCCCTACGCTTGGGCTAAGGCTAGGGCTCCCCTACCTAAGGCAAGGGCACCCCTAGGCTTAGGCTAGGCCACCCCTAGGCTTAGTCTACGGCACCCCTAGGTTTAGGCAAGGGCACCCCAAGGCTTAGGCTAGGGCACCCCTAGAATTAGCCTAAGGCTAGGGATCCCCTAGCCTAAGTTTAGGGCACCCCTAGGTTTAAACGAGGGCACCCATAGGCTTAGGCTAGGGAAACAGTAGGCTTAGACTAAGGCTATGGCTCGACTAGCCTATGGCTAGGGCACCCCTAGGCTTAGGCTAGAGCACACCTAGGCTTAGGCTAGGGCACCCCTAGGCTTAGGCTAAGGCTAGGGCTCCCCTAGCCTAAGGCTAGGGTACCTCAAGGCTTAGGCTAGGGCACCCCTAGGCTTAGACTAAGGCTACGGCTCGACTAGCCTAAGGCTAGGGCACCCCTAGGTTTAGGCTAGGGCACCCCTAGGTTTAGGCTACGGCACACCTAGGCTTAGGCTACGGCACCCCTAGGCTTAGGCTAGGGCACCCCTAGGCTTGGGCTAAGGCTAGGTCTCCCCTAGCCTAAGCTAGGGCACTCTAGGCTTAGGCTAGGGCACCCCTAGGCTTAGGCTAGGGCACCCCTAGGCTTTGGCTAGGGCACGCCTAGTCTTAGGCTAAGGCTAGGGCTCCTCTAGACTAAGGCTAGGGCACCCCTAGCCTAAGGCTAGGGAACCCCTAGGCTTAGGCTAGGGCACACCTAGGCTTAGGCTAAGGCTAGGGCTCCCATAGCCCAAGGCTAGGGCACCCCTAGGCTTAGGCTAGGGCACCCCTAGGCTTAGGCTAGGGCACCCCTAAGCTTAGGCTAGGGCAACCCTAGGCTTAGGCTAAGGCTAGGGCTCCCATAGCCTAAGGCTAGGGCACCCCTAGGCTTAGGCTAGGGCACCCCTAGGCTTAGGCTAAGGCTCCCATGGCCTAAGCCTAGGGGTTCCCTAGCCTTAGGCTCGGGGTGCCCTAGCCTTAGTCTAGGGCACCCTTAGGCTTAGGCTTGGGCACCCCTAGGCTTAGGCTATGACACCCCTAGGCTTAGGCTAGGGCACCCCTAGGCTTAGGCTAGGGCACCCCTAGGCTTAGGCTAGGGCAACCCTAGGCTTAGGCTAGGGCACCCCTAGAATTAGCCTAAGGCTAGGGATCCCCTAGCCTAAGGTTAGGGCACCCCTAGGCTTATGCTAGGGTACCCCTAGGCTTAGGCTAGGGCACCCCTAGGCTTAGGCTAAGGCTCCGGGTCGACTAGCCTAAGGCTAGGGCACCCCTAGGCTTAGGCTAGGGCACCCCTAGGCTTAGGCTAGGGCACCCCTAGACTTAGGTTAGGGCAACCCTAGTTTTTGGCTAAGGCTAGGGTTCCCCTAGCCTAAGGATAGGGCATCCCTAGGCTTAGGCTAGGGCACCCCTAGGCTTAGGTTAGGGCACCCCTAGGCTTAGGCTAGGGCACACCTAGGCTTAGGTTAAGGTTAGGGCACCCCTAGCCTAAGGCTAAGACACCCCTACGCTTAGGCTAGGGTACCCCTAAGCTTAGGCTAAGGCTAGGGCTCCCCTAGCGTAAGGCTAGGACACCCCTAGGCTTAAGCTAGGGCACCCATTGGCTTAGGCTAGGGCACCCCTAGGCTTAGACTAAGGCTATGGCTCGACTAGCCTAAGGTTAGGGCACCCCTAGGCTTAGGCTAAGGCTAGGGCTCCCATAGCCTAAGGCAAGGGCACCTCTAGGCTTAGGCTAGGGCACCCCTAGGCTTAGACTAAGGCTACGGCTCGACTAGCCTAAGGTTAGGGCACCCCTAGGCTTAGGCTAGGGCACCCCTAGGCTTAGGCTAAGGCTAGGCTCCCCTAGCCTAAGGATAGGGCATCCCTACGCTTAGGCTAGGGCACCCCTAGGCTTAGGCTAAGGCTAGGGATCCCATAGCCTAAGGATAGGGCATCCCTAGGCTTAGGCTAGGGCACCCCTAGGCTTAGGCTAGGGCACACCTAGGCTTAGGTTAAGGTTAGGGCACCCCTAGCCTAAGGCTAGGACACCCCTACGCTTAGGCTAGGGTACCCCTAAGCTTAGGCTAAGGCTAGGGCTCCCCTAGACTAAGGCTAGGGCACCCCTAGCCTAAGGCTAGGGAACCCCTAGGCTTAGGCTAGGGCACACCTAGGCTTAGGCTAAGGCTATGGCTCCCATAGCCCAAGGCTACGGCACCCCTAGGCTTAGGCTAGGGCACCCCTAGGCTTAGGCTAGGGCACCCCTAAACTTAGGCTAGGGCACCCCTTGGCTTAGGCTAAGGCTAGGGCTCCCATAGCCTAAGGCTAGGGCACCCCTAGGCTTAGGCTAGGGCACCCCTAGGCTTAGGCTAAGGCTCCCATGGCCTAAGGCTAGGGCACCCTTAGGCTTAGGCTAGGGCTCCCATGGCCTAAGGCTAGGGCACCCTTAGGCTTAGGCTTGGGCACCCCTAGGCTTAGGCTATGGCACCCCTAGGCTTAGGCTAGGGCACCCCTAGGCTTAGCCTAGGGCCCCCCTAGGCTTAGGCTAGGGCACCCCTAGGCTTAAGGTAAGGCTAGGGCTCCCATAACTTAAGGCTAGGGCACCCCTAGGCTTAGGCTTGGGCACACCAGGCTTAGGCTAGGGCACCCCTAGGCTTAAGCTACGGCACCCCTAGGCTTAGGCTAGGGCACCCCTAGGCGTAGGCTTGGACACCCATAGGCTTAGGCTAGGGCACCCCTAGGCTTAGGCTAAGGCTAGTGTTTCCCTAGCGTAGGCTAGCGAACCCCTAGGGTTAGGCTAGGGCACCCCTAGGCTTAGGCTAGGGCACACCTAGGCTTAAGCTAAGGCTAGGGCTCCCATAACCTAAGGCTAGGGCACCCCTAGGCTTAGGCTAGGGCACCTCTAGGATTAGGTTACGGCATCCCTAGGCTTAGGCTAAGGCACCCCTAGGCTTAGGCAAGGGCACCCCTAGGCTTAGGATAGGGCACCACTAGGCTTAGGCAAGGGCACCCCTAGGCTTAGGCTACGGCTAGGGCTCCCCTAGCCTAAGGCTTGGGCACCCCTAGGCTTTGGCTAGGGCACCCTTAGGCTTAGGCTAGGGCACCCCTAGGCTTAGGCTAAGGCTAGGGCTCCCATAGCCCCAGGCTAGGGCACCCCTAGGCTTAGGCTAAGGCTAGGGCTCCCATAGCCTAAGGCTAGGGCACCCCTAGGCTTGGCCTAGGGCACCCCTAGCTTAGGCTAAGGATAGGGCACCCCTAGGCTTAGACTAGGGCACCCCTATGCTTAGGCTAGGGCACCCCTAGGCTTAGGCTAACGCTAGAGCTCCCCTAGCCTAAGAATAGAGCACCTCTAGGCTTAGGCAAGGGCACACCTAGGCTTAGGCTAAGGCTAGTGCTCCCCTAGCCTAAGGCTATGGCATCCCTAGGCTTAGGCTAGGGCACCCCTAGGCTTAGGCTAGGGAACCCCTAGACCTAGGTTAAGCTTAGGGGTCCCCTAGCCTAAGGCGAGGGCACCCCTAGGCTTAGGCTAGGGCACCCCTAGGCTTAGTCTACGGCACCCCTAGGCTTAGGCTAGGGCACCCCTAGGCTTAGGCTAGGGCACCCCTAGAATTAGCCTAAGGCTAGGGATCCCCTAGCCTAAGGTTAGGGGACCCCTAGGTTTAAGCGTGGGCACCCATAGGCTTAGGCTAGGGCACCCATAGGCTTAGATTAAGGCTATGGCTCGACTAGCCTATGGCTAGGTCACCCCTAGGCTTAGGGTAGGGCACCCCTAGGCTTAGGCTAGGGCACCCCTAGGCTTAGGCTAAGGCTAGGGCTCCCATAGCCTAAGGCTAGGGCACCTCTAGGCTTAGGCTAGGGCACCCCTTTGCTTTGACTAAGATAACGGCTCGACTAGCCTAAGGCTAGGGCACCCCTAGGCTTAGGCTATTGCACCCCTAGGCTTAGGCTAGGGCACCCCTAGGCTTAGGCTAGGGCACCCCTAGGCTTAGGCTACGGCACCCCTAAGCTTAGGCTAGGGCACCCCTAGAATTAGCCTAAGGCTAGGGATCCCCTAGGTTTAGCCTAAGGCTCCGGCTCGACTGGCCTAAGGCTAGGGCAACCCTAGGCTTAGGCTAGGGCACCCCTAGGCTTAGGCTAGGGCATCCCTAGGCTTAGGCTACGGCTAGGGCTGCCCTAGCACAAGGCTAGGACACCCCTAGGCTTAAGATAGGGCACCCATAGGCTTAGGCTAGGGCACCCCTAGTGTTAGTCTAGGGCACCCCTAGGCTTAGGCTAGGGCACCTCTAGGGTTAGGCTAGGGCACCCCTAGGGTTAGGCTAAGACTAGGGCTCCCCTAGCCTAAGGCTAGGGCATCCCTAGGCTTAGGCTAGGGCACCCCTAGGCTTAGGCTAAGGCTAGGACTCCCCTAGCCTAAGGCTAGGGCACCCCTAGCCTAAGGCTAGGGCACACCTAGGCTTAGGCTAGGGCACCCCTAGCTTAGGCTAAGTCTAGGGCTCCCCTAGCCTAAGGCTAGGGCACCGCTAGGCTTAGGCTAGGGCACCCCTAGCTTAGGCTAAGGCTAGGGCACCCCTAGCCTAAGGCTACGGCACCCCTAGGCTTAGGCTAGGTCACCCCTAGGCTTAGGCTAAGGCTAGGGCTCACCTAGCCTAAGGCTAGGGCACCCCTAATCTTAGGCTAGGGCACCCCTAGGCTTAGACTTTGGCAGCCCTAGGCTTAGGCTAGGGCACCCCTAGGCTTACGATAGGGCACCCCTAGGCTTACGCTAGGGCACCCCTAAACTTACGCTAGGGCACCCCTAGGCTTAGGCTAGGGCACCCCTAGTGCTTAGGGTAGAGCACCCCCAGGCTTAGGCTTAGGCTAGTGTTCCCATAGCCTAAGGCTAGGGCACCCCTGCGCTTAGGCTAGGGCACCCCTAGGATTAGGCTAGGGCACCTCTAGGCTTAGGCTAGGGCACACCTAGGCTTAGGCTAGGGCACTCCTAGGCTTAGGCTAGGGCACCCCTCGTCTTAGGCTAAGGCTAGGACTCCCCTAGCCTAAGGCTAGGGCACCCCTAGTCTTAGGCTAGGGCAAACCTAGGCTTCGGCTAGGGCACTCCTAGGCTTAGGCTAAGGCTAGGGCTCCCCTAGCATAAGCTAGGGCATCCCTAGGCTTAGGGTAGGGCACCCCTAGGCTTAGGCTAGGGCCCCCCTAATCTTAGGCTAGGGCACCCCTAGGCTTAGACTAGGACACCCCTAGGCCTAGGCTAAGGCTAGGGCTCCCGTAGTCCAAGTCTACGGCACCCCTAGACTTAGGCTAAGGCACCCCTAGGCTTAGGCTAGGGCACCACTAGGCTTAGGCTAAGGCTAGGGCTCCCCTAGCCTAAGGCTAGGGCACCCCTAGCCTAAGGCTAGGGCACACCTAGGCTTAGCCTAGGGCACCCCTAGGCTTAGGCTAAGGCTAGAGCTCCCCTAGTCTAAGACTAGGGCACCTCTAGGCTTAGGCTAGGGCACCCCTAGGATTAGGCTAGGGCACCCCTAGGCTTAGGCTAGGTCACCCCTAGGCTTAGACTAAGGCTAGGGCTCCCCTAGCCTAAGGCTAGGGCAACCATAGGCTTAGGCTATGGCACCCCTAGGCTTAGGCTAGGGCACCCCTAGGCTTAGTTTAAGCTTAGGGCTCCTCTAGCCTTAGGCTAGGACACCCCTAAGCTTAGGCAAGGGCACACCTAGGCTTAGGCTAAGGCTAGGGCTCCCCTAGCCTAAGGCTATGGCATCCCTAGGCTTAGGCTAGGGCACCCCTAGGCTTAGGCTAGGGAACCCCTAGACCTAGGTTAAACTTAGGGGTCCCCTAGCCTAAGGCGAGGGCACCCCTAGGCTTAGGCTAGGGCACCCCTAGGCTTAGTCTACGGCACCCCTAGGCTTAGGCTAGGGCACCCCTAGGCTTAGGCTAGGGCACCCCTAGAATTAGCCTAAGGCTAGGGATCCCCTAGCCTAAGGTTAGGGCACCCCTAGGCTTAGGCTAGGGCACCCCTAGGCTTAGTCTACGGCACCCCTAGGCTTAGGCTAGGGCACCCCTAGGCTTAGGCTAGGGCACCCCTAGAATTAGCCTAAGGCTAGGGATCCCCTAGCCTAAGGTTAGGGCACCCCTAGGCTTAAGCGAGGGAACCCCTAGGCTTAGGCTAGGGCACCCCTAGGCTTAGGCTAAGGCTAGGGCTCCCCTAGCCTAAGGCTAGGGCACTTCTAGGCTTAGGCTCGGGCACCCCTAGGCTTAGACTAAGATAACGGCTCGACTAGCCTAAGGCTAGGGCACCCCTAGGCTTAGGCTATTGCACCCCTAGGCTTAGGCTAGGGCACCCCTAGGCTTAGGCTACGGCACCCCTAAGCTTAGGCTAGGGCACCCCTAGAATTAGCCTAAGGCTAGGGATCCCCTAGGCTTAGCCTAAGGCTCCGGCTCGACTAGCCTAAGGCTAGGGCAACCCTAGGCTTAGGCTAGGGCACCCCTAGGCTTAGGCTAGGGCATCCCTAGGCTTAGGCTACGGCTAGGGCTCCCCTAGCACAAGGCTAGGACACCCCTAGGCTTAAGATAGGGCACCCATAGGCTTAGGCTAGGGCACCCCTAGTCTTAGACTAAGGCTATGGCTCGACTAGCTTAAGGCTAGGGCACCCCTAGGCTTAGGCTAGGGCACCCCTAGGCTTAGGCTAGGGCACCCCTAAGCTTAGGCTAGGGCACCCCTAGGCTTAGGCTAGGGCACCCCTAGGCTTAGCCTAGGGCACCCCTATGCTTAGGCTAGGGCACCCCTAGGCTTAGGCTAAGGCTAGGGCTCCCCTAGCCTAAGGATAGGGCATCCCTAGGCTGAGGTTAAGGTTAGGGCTCCTCTAGCCTAAGGCTAGGGCACCCCTAGGCTTAGGCTAGGGCACGCCTAGGCTTAGGCTAGGGCACCCCTAGGCTTAGGCTAGGGAACCCCTAGGCTTAGACTAAGGCTAGGGCTCCCCTAGCCTAAGGCTACGGCATCCCTAGGCTTAGGCTATGGAACCCCTAGGCTTAGGCTAGGGCACCCCTAGTCTTAGGTTAAGCTTAGGGCTCCTCTAGCCTTAGGCTAGGACACCCCTAGGCTTAGGCTAGGGCACCCCTAGGCTTAGGCTAGGGTATCCCTAGGCTTAGGCTAAGGCTAGGGCTCCCATAGACTAAGGTTAGGGAACCCCTAGGATTAGGCTAGGACACTACTAGCCTTAGGCTAAGGCACCCCTAGGCTTAGGGTTGGGCACCCCTAGGCTTAGGCTAAGGCTAGGGCTCCCATAGCCTAAGGCTAGGGCACCCCTAGGATTAGGCTAGGGCACTCATAGGCTTAGGCTAAGGCACCCCTAGGCTTAGGCTGCGGCACCCCTAGGCTTAGGCTAGGGCACCCCTAGGCTTAGGCTAAGGCTAGGGCTCCCATAGCCTAAGGCTAGGGCACACCTAGGCTTAGGCTAGGGCACCCCTAGGCTTAGGCTAAGGCTAGAGCTCCCCTAGTCTAAGACTAGGGCACCTCTAGGCTTAGGCTAGGGCACCCCTAGGATTAGGCTAGGGCACCCCTAGGCTTAGGCTAGGTCACCCCTAGGCTTAGACTAAGGCTAGGGCTCCCCTAGCCTAAGGCTAGGGCAACCCTAGGCTTAGGCTATGGCACCCCTAGGCTTAGGCTAGGGCACCCCTAGGCTTAGTTTAAGCTTAGGGCTCCTCTAGCCTTAGGCTAGGACACCCCTAAGCTTAGGCAAGGGCACACCTAGGCTTAGGCTAAGGCTAGGGCGCCCCTAGCCTAAGGCTATGGCATCCCTAGGCTTAGGCTAGGGCACCCCTAGGCTTAGGCTAGGGAACCCCTAGACCTAGGTTAAGCTTAGGGGTCCCCTAGCCTAAGATGAGGGCACCCCTAGGCTTAGGCTAGGGCACCCCTAGGCTTAGTCTACGGCACCCCTAGGCTTAGGCTAGGGCACCCCTAGGCTTAGGCTAGGGCACCCCTAGAATTAGCCTAAGGCTAGGGATCCCCTAGCCTAAGGTTAGGGCACCCCTAGGCTTAGGCTAGGGCACCCCTAGGCTTAGTCTACGGCACCCCTAGGCTTAGGCTAGGGCACCCCTAGGCTTAGGCTAGGGCACCCCTAGAATTAGCCTAAGGCTAGGGATCCCCTAGCCTAAGGTTAGGGCACCCCTAGGCTTAAGCGAGGGCACCCCTAGGCTTAGGCTAGGGCACCCCTAGGCTTAGGCTAAGGCTAGGGCTCCCCTAGCCTAAGGCTAGGGCACTTCTAGGCTTAGGCTAGGGCACCCCTAGGCTTAGACTAAGATAACGGCTCGACTAGCCTAAGGCTAGGGCACCCCTAGGCTTAGGCTATTGTACCCCTAGGCTTAGGCTAGGGCACCCCTAGGATTAGGCTACGGCACCCCTAAGCTTAGGCTAGGGCACCCCTAGAATTAGCCTAAGGCTAGGGATCCCCTAGGCTTAGCCTAAGGCTCCGGCTCGACTAGCCTAAGGCTAGGGCAACCCTAGGCTTAGGCTAGGGCACCCCTAGGCTTAGGCTAGGGCATCCCTAGGCTTAGGCCACGGCTAGGGCTCCCCTAGCACAAGGCTAGGACACCCCTAGGCTTAAGATAGGGCACCCATAGGCTTAGGCTAGGGCACCCCTAGTCTTAGACTAAGGCTATGGCTCGACTAGCTTAAGGCTAGGGCACCCCTAGGCTTAGGCTAGGGCACCCCTAGGCTTAGGCTAGGGCACCCCTAAGATTAGGCTAGGGCACCCCTAGGCTTAGGCTAGGGCACCCCTAGGCTTAGCCTAGGGCACCCCTAGGCTTAGGCTAGGGCACCCCTAGGCTTAGGCTAAGGCTAGGGCTCCCCTAGCCTAAGGATAGGGCATCCCTAGGCTGAGGTTAAGGTTAGGGCTCCTCTAGCCTAAGGCTAGGGCACCCCTAGGCTTAGGCTAGGGCACGCCTAGGCTTAGGCTAGGGCACCCCTAGGCTTAGGCTAGGGAACCCCTAGGCTTAGACTAAGGCTAGGGCTCCCCTAGCCTAAGGCTACGGCATCCCTAGGCTTAGGCTATGGAACCCCTAGGCTTAGGCTAGGGCACCCCTAGTCTTAGGTTAAGCTTAGGGCTCCTCTAGCCTTAGGCTAGGACACCCCTAGGCTTAGGCTAGGGCACCCCTAGGCTTAGGCTAGGGTATCCCTAGGCTTAGGCTAAGGCTAGGGCTCCCATAGCCTAAGGTTAGGGAACCCCTAGGATTAGGCTAGGACACTACTAGCCTTAGGCTAAGGCACCCCTAGGCTTAGGGTGGGGCACCCCTAGGCTTAGGCTAAGGCTAGGGCTCCCATAGCCTAAGGCTAGGGCACCCCTAGGATTAGGCTAGGGCACTCATAGGCTTAGGCTAAGGCACCCCTAGGCTTAGGCTGCGGCACCCCTAGGCTTAGGCTAGGGCACCCCTAGGCTTAGGCTAAGGCTAGGGCTCCCATAGCCTAAGGCTAGGGCACCCCTTGGATTAGGCTAGGGCACCCCTAGGCTTAGGCTAAGGCACCCCTAGGCTTAGGCTAGGGCACACCTAGGCTTAGCCTAGGGCACCCCTAGCTTAGGCTAAGGCTAGGGCACCCCTAGGCTTAGACTAAGGCTACGGTTCGACTAGCCTAAGGCTAGGGCACCCATAGGCTTAGGCTAGGGCACCCATAGGCTTAGGCTAGGGCACCCCTAGGCTTAGGCTAAGGCTAGAGCTACCCTAGCCTAAGACTAGGGCACCTCTAGGCTTAGGCTAGGGCACGCCTAGGGTTAGTCTAGGGCACCCCTAGGCTTAGGCTAGGGCACCCCTAGGGTTAGGCTAAGACTAGGGCTCCCCTAGCCTAAGGCTAGGGCATCCCTAGGCTTAGGCTAGGGCACCCCTAGGCTTAGGCTAGGGCACCCCTAGCTTAGGATAAGGCTAGGGCACCCCTAGCCTAAGGCTACGGCAACCCTAGGCTTAGGTTATGGCACCCCTAGGCTCAGGCTCGGGCACCCCTAGGCTTAGTTTATGCTTAGGGCTCCTCTAGCCTTAGGCTAGGGCACCCCTAGGCTTAGGCTAGGGCACCCCTAGGCTTAGACTAAGGCTAGGGCTCCCATAGCCTAAGGCTAGGACACCCCTAGGATTAGGCTAGGGCACTCATAAGCTTAGGCTAAGGCACCCCTAGGCTTAGGCTTCGGCACCCCTAGGCTTAGGCTAGGGCACCCCTAGGCTTAGGCTAAGGCTAGGGATCCCATCGCCTAAGGCTAGGGCACCCCTAGGATTAGGCTAGGGCACCCCTAGGCTTAGGCTAAGGCACCCCTAGGCTTAGGCTAGGGCACACCTAGGCTTAGCCTAGGGCACCCCTGCTTAGGCTAAGGCTAGGGCACCCCTAGGCTTAGACTAAGGCTACGGTACGACTAGCCTAAGGCTAGGGCACCCATAGGCTTAGGCTAGGGCACCCCTAGGCTTAGTCTAGGGCACCCCTAGGCTTAGGCTAAGGCTAGAGCTACCCTAGCCTAAGACTAGGGCACCTCTAAGCTTAGGCTAGGGCACCCCTAGGGTTAGTCTAGGGCACCCCTAGGCTTAGGCTAGGGCACCTCTAGGGTTAGGCTAGGGCACCCCTTGGGTTAGGCTAAGACTAGGGCTCCCCTAGCCTAAGGCTAGGGCATCCCTAGGCTTAGGCTAGGGCACCCCTAGGCTTAGGCTAAGGCTAGGGCTCCCCTAGTCTAAGGCTAGGGCACCCCTAGCCTAAGGCTAGGGCACCCCTAGCTTAGGCTAAGTCTAGGGCTCCCCTAGCCTAAGGCTAGGGCACCCCTAGGCTTAGGCTAGGGCACCCCTAGCTTAGGCTAAGGCTAGGGCACCCCTAGCCTAAGGCTACGGCACCCCTAGGCTTAGGCTAGGTCACCCCTAGGCTTAGTCTAAGGCTAGGGCTCACCTAGCCTAAGGCTAGGGCACCCCTAATCTTAGTCTAGGGCACCCCTAGGCTTAGACTATGGCAGCCCTAGGCTTAGGCTAGGGCACCCCTAGGCTTACGATAGGGCACCCCTAGGCTTACGCTAGGGCACCCCTAAACTTATGCTAGGGCACCCCTAGGCTTAGGCTAGGGCACCCCTAAGCTTAGGGTAGAGCACCCCCAGGCTTAGGCTTAGGCTAGGGTTCCCATAGCCTAAGGCTAGGGCACCCCTGCGCTTAGGCTAGGGCACCCCTAGGATTAGGCTAGGGCACCTCTAGGCTTAGGCTAGGGCACACCTAGGCTTAGGCTAGGGCACTCCTAGGCTTAGGCTAGGGCACCCCTCGTCTTAGGCTAAGGCTAGGACTCCCCTAGCCTAAGGCTAGGGCACCCCTAGTCTTAGGCTAGGGCAACCCTAGGCTTCGGCTAGGGCACTCCTAGGCTTAGGCTAAGGCTAGGGCTCCCCTAGCCTAAGCTAGGGCATCCCTAGGCTTAGGGTAGGGCACCCCTAGGCTTAGGCTAGGGCCTCCCTAATCTTAGGCTAGGGCACCCCTAGGCTTAGACTAGGGCACCCCTAGGCCTAGGCTAAGGCTGGGGCTCCCGTAGTCCAAGTCTACGGCACCCCTAGACTTAGGCTAAGGCACCCCTAGGCTTAGGCTAGGGCACCCCTAGGCTTAGGCTAAGGCTAGGGCTCCCCTAGCCTAAGGCTAGGGCACCCCTAGCCTAAGGCTAGGGCACACCTAGGCTTAGCCTAGGGCACCCCTAGGCTTAGGCTAAGGCTAGAGCTCCCCTAGTCTAAGACTAGGGCACCTCTAGGCTTAGGCTAGGGCACCCCTAGGATTAGGCTAGGGCATCCCTAGGCTTAGGCTAGGGCACCCCTAGGCTTAGACTAAGGCTAGGGCTCCCCTAGCCTAAGGCTAGGGAAACCCTAGGCTTAGGCTATGGCACCCCTAGGCTTAGGTAGGGCACCGCTAGGCTTAGGCAAGGGCACCCCTAGGCTTAGGCAAGGGCACCCCTAGGCTTAGTCTAGGGTATCCCTAGGCTTAGGCTAAGGCTAAGGCTCCCATAGCCTAAGGCTAGGGCACCCCTAGGATTAGGCTAGGGAACTCCTAGGCTTAGGCTAAGGCACCCCTAGGCTTAGGCTAGGGCACCCCTAGGCTTAGGCTAAGACTAGGGCTCCCATAGCCCAAGGATAGGGCACCCCTAGGCTTAGGCTGGGGCACCCCTAGGCTTGGGGGAGGGCACCCCTAGGCTTAGGCTAAGGCTAGGGCTCCCATAGCCTAAGGCTAGGGCACCCCTAGGATTAGGCTAGGGCACCCCTAGGCTTAGGCTAAGGCACCCCTAGACTTAGCCTAGGGCACCCCTAGGCTTAGGCTAAGGCTAGAGCTCCCCTAGTCTAAGACTAGGGCACCTCTAGGCTTAGGCTAGGGCACCCCTAGGATTAGGCTAGGGCATCCCTAGGCTTAGGCTAGGGCACCCCTAGGCTTAGACTAAGGCTAGGGCTCCCCTAGCCTAAGGCTAGGGAAACCCTAGGCTTAGGCTATGGCACCCCTAGGCTTAGGCTAGGGCACCGCTAGGCTTAGGCAAGGGCACCCCTAGGCTTAGGCAAGGGCACCCCTAGGCTTAGTCTAGGGTATCCCTAGGCTTAGGCTAAGGCTAAGGCTCCCATAGCCTAAGGCTAGGGCACCCCTAGGATTAGGCTAGGGAACTCCTAGGCTTAGGCTAAGGCACCCCTAGGCTTAGGCTAGGGCACCCCTAGGCTTAGGCTAAGACTAGGGCTCCCATAGCCCAAGGATAGGGCACCCCTAGGCTTAGGCTGGGGCACCCCTAGGCTTGGGGGAGGGCACCCCTAGGCTTAGGCTAAGGCTAGGGCTCCCATAGCCTAAGGCTAGGGCACCCCTAGGATTAGGCTAGGGCACCCCTAGGCTTAGGCTAAGGCACCCCTAGACTTAGGCTAGGGCACACCTAGGCTTAGGGTAAGGCTAGGGCTCCCCTAGCCTAAGGCTAGGGCACCCCTAGCCTTAAACTAGGGCTCCCCTAGCATACGGCTAGGGCACACCTAGGCTTAGGCTAGGGCACCCCTAGCTTAGGCTAAGGCTAGGGCACCCCTAGCCTAAGGCTAGGGCACCCCTAGGCTTAGGCTAGGGCACCCCTAGGCTTAGGCTTAGGCTAGGGCTCCCCTAGCCTAACGCTATGGCACCCCTAATCTTAGGCTTTGGCACCCCTAAGCTTAGGCTAGGGCACCCCTAGGCTTAGCCTAGGGCACCCCTAGCTTAGGCTAAGGCTAGGGCACCCCTAGGCTTAGACTAAGGCTACGGCTCAACTAGCCTAAGGCTAGGGCACACCTAGGCTTAGGCTAAGGCTAGAGCTCCCCTATCCTAAGACTAGGGCACATCTAGGCTTAGGCTAGGGCACCCCTAGGCTTAGGCTTGGGCACCCCTAGGCTTAGGCTAAGGCTAGGGCGCCCCTAGCCTAAGGTAAGGGCATCCCTAGGCTTGGGCTAGGGCACCCCTAGGCTTAGGCTAAGGCTAGGACTCCCCTAGCCTAAGGCTAGGGCACACCTAGCCTAAGGCTAGGGCACACCTAGGCTTAGGCTAGGGCACCCCTAGCTTAGGCTAAGTCTAGGGCTCCCCTAGCCTAAGGCTAGGGCACCCCTAGGCTTAGGCTAGGGCACCCAAGCTTAGGCTATGGCTAGGGCAAAGGCTAGGGCACCCCTAATCTTAGGCTAGGGCACCGCTAGGCTTAGGCTAGGGCACCCCTAGGCTTAGGCAAGGGCACCCCTATAATTAGCCTAAGGCTAGGGCTCCCCTAGCCTAAGGTTAGGGCACCCCTAGGCTTAGGCTACGGCATCCCTAGTCTTAGGCTAGGGCACCCCTAGGCTTACGATAGGGCACCCCTAGGCTTACGCTAGGGCACCCCTAAGCTTACGCTAGGGCACCCCTAGGCTTAGGCTAGGGTACCTCTAGGCTTAGGCTAGGGCACACCTAGGCTTAGGCTAGGGCACTCCTAGTCTTAGGGTATGGCACCCCTCGTCTTAGGCTAAGGCTAGGACTCCCCTAGCCTAAGACTAGGGCACCCCTAGGCTTAGGCTAGGGTACCCCTAGGCTTAGGCAAGGGCACCCCTAGAATTAGCCTAAGGCTAGGGCTCCCCTAGCCTAAGGTTAGGGCACCCCTAGGCTTAGGCTATGGCACCCCTAGGCTTAGGGTAGGGCATCCCAAGGCTTAGGCTACGGCTAGGGCTCCCCTAGCCTATGGCTAGAGCACGCCTAGGCTTAGGCTAGGTAACTCTAGGCTTAGGCTAGGGCACCCCTAGGCTTAGGCTAAGGCTAGGGCTCCCCTAGCCTAATGCTTGGGAACCCCTAGGCTTAGGCTAGGGCACCCCTAGGCTTAGGCTAAGGCTAGGGCTCCCCTAGCCTAAGGCTAGGGCACCCCTAGGCTTAGGCTAGGGCACCCCTAGGCTTAGTCTAAGGCTAGGGCTCCCCTAGCCTTAGGTTAGCCCACCTCTAGGCTTAGGCTAGGGCACCCGTAGGCTTAGGCAAGGGCACCCATAGGCTTACGCTAGGGCACCCCTAGGCGTAGGCTAGGGCACCCCTAGGCTTATGCTAGGGCACCCCCAGGCTTAGGCTTAGGCTAGGGTTCCCATAGCCTAAGGCTAGGGCACCCCTGGGCTTAGGCTATGGCACCCCTATGCTTAGCCTAGGGCACCCCTAGGCTTAGGCTAGGGCAACCCTTGGCTTAGGCTAGGGCACCCCTAGGCTTAGGCTAAGGCTGGGGCTCCCCTAGCCTATGGCTAGGGCACGCCCAGGATTAGGCTAGGTAACTCTAGGCTTAGGCTGGGGCACCCCTAGGCTTAGGCTAAGGCTAGGGCTCCCATAGCCTAATGCTAGTGCACCCCTAGGCTTAGGCTAAGGCTAGGGCTACCCTAGCCTAATGTTTGGGCACCCCTAGGCTTAGGCTAGGGCACCCCTAGGCTTAGGCTAAGGCTAGGGCTCACCTAGCCTAAAGCAAGGGCACCCCTAGGTTTAGGCTTGGACACCCCTAGGCTTAGGCTAGGGCACCCTTAGGCCTAGGCTAAGGCTGGGGCTCCCGTAGTCCAAGTCTACGGCACCCCTAGACTTAGGCTAAGGCACCCCTAGGCTTAGGCTAGGGCACCCCTAGGCTTAGGCTAAGGCTAGGGCTCCCCTAGCCTAAGGCTAGGGCACCCCTAGCCTAAGGCTAGGGCACACCAAGGCTTAGCCTAGGGCACCCCTAGGCTTAGGCTAAGGCTAGAGCTCCCCTAGTCTAAGACTAGGGCACCTCTAGGCTTAGGCTAGGGCACCCCTAGGATTAGGCTAGGGCATCCCTAGGCTTAGGCTAGGGCACCCCTAGGCTTAGACTAAGGCTAGGGCTCCCCTAGCCTAAGGCTAGGGAAACCCTAGGCTTAGGCTATGGCACCCCTAGGCTTAGGCTAGGGCACCCCTAGGCTTAGGCAAGGGCACCCCTAGGCTTAGGCAAGGGCACCCCTAGGCTTAGTCTAGGGTATCCCTAGGCTTAGGCTAAGGCTAGGGCTCCCATAGCCTAAGGCTAGGGCACCCCTAGGATTAGGCTAGGGAACTCCTAGGCTTAGGCTAAGGCACCCCTAGGCTTAGGCTAGGGCACCCCTAGGCTTAGGCTAAGACTAGGGCTCCCATAGCCCAAGGATAGGGCACCCCTAGGCTTAGGCTGGGGCACCCCTAGGCTTGGGGGAGGGCACCCCTAGGCTTAGGCTAAGGCTAGGGCTCCCATAGCCTAAGGCTAGGGCACCCCTAGGATTAGGCTAGGGCACCCCTAGGCTTAGGCTAAGGCACCCCTAGACTTAGGCTAGGGCACACCTAGGCTTAGGGTAAGGCTAGGGCTCCCCTAGCCTAAGGCTAGGGCACCCCTAGCCTTAAACTAGGGCTCCCCTATCATACGGCTAGGGCACACCTAGGCTTAGGCTAGGGCACCCCTAGCTTAGGCTAAGGCTAGGGCACCCCTAGCCTAAGGCTAGGGCACCCCTAGGCTTAGGCTAGGGCACCCCTAGGCTTAGGCTTAGGCTAGGGCTCCCCTAGCCTAACGCTATGGCACCCCTAATCTTAGGCTTTGGCACCCCTAATCTTAGGCTTTGGCACCCCTAGGCTTAGCCTAGGGCACCCCTAGCTTAGGCTAAGGCTAGGGCACCCCTAGGCTTAGACTAAGGCTACGGCTCAACTAGCCTAAGGCTAGGGCACACCTAGGCTTAGGCTAAGGCTAGAGCTCCCCTATCCTAAGACTAGGGCACATCTAGGCTTAGGCTAGGGCACCCCTAGGCTTAGGCTTGGGCACCCCTAGGCTTAGGCTAAGGCTAGGGCGCCCCTAGCCTAAGGCTAGGGCACACCTAGGCTTAGGCTAGGGCACCCCTAGCTTAGGCTAAGTCTAGGGCTCCCCTAGCCTAAGGCTAGGGCACCCCTAGGCTTAGGCTAGGGCACCCAAGCTTAGGCTATGGCTAGGGCAAAGGCTAGGGCACCCCTAATCTTAGGCTAGGGCACCGCTAGGCTTAGGCTAGGGCACCCCTAGGCTTAGGCAAGGGCACCCCTATAATTAGCCTAAGGCTAGGGCTCCCCTAGCCTAAGGTTAGGGCACCCCTAGGCTTAGGCTATGGCATCCCTAGTCTTAGGCTAGGGCACCCCTAGGCTTACGATAGGGCACCCCTAGGCTTACGCTAGGGCACCCCTAAGCTTACGCTAGGGCACCCCTAGGCTTAGGCTAGGGTACCTCTAGGCTTAGGCTAGGGCACACCTAGGCTTAGGCTAGGGCACTCCTAGTCTTAGGGTATGGCACCCCTCGTCTTAGGCTAAGGCTAGGACTCCCCTAGCCTAAGACTAGGGCACCCCTAGGCTTAGGCTAGGGTACCCCTGGGCTTAGGCAAGGGCACCCCTAGAATTAGCCTAAGGCTAGGGCTCCCCTAGCCTAAGGTTAGGGCACCCCTAGGCTTAGGCTATGGCACCCCTAGGCTTAGGGTAGGGCATCCCAAGGCTTAGGCTACGGCTAGGGCTCCCCTAGCCTATGGCTAGAGCACGCCTAGGCTTAGGCTAGGTAACTCTAGGCTTAGGCTAGGGCACCCCTAGGCTTAGGCTAAGGCTAGGGCTCCCCTAGCCTAATGCTTGGGAACCCCTAGGCTTAGGCTAGGGCACCCCTAGGCTTAGGCTAAGGCTAGGGCTCCCCTAGCCTAAGGCTAGGGCACCCCTAGGCTTAGGCTAGGGCACCCCTAGGCTTAGTCTAAGGCTAGGGCTCCCCTAGCCTTAGGTTAGCCCACCTCTAGGCTTAGGCTAGGGCACCCGTAGGCTTAGGCAAGGGCACCCATAGGCTTACGCTAGGGCACCCCTAGGCGTAGGCTAGGGCACCCCTAGGCTTATGCTAGGGCACCCCCAGGCTTAGGCTTAGGCTAGGGTTCCCATAGCCTAAGGCTAGGGCACCCCTGGGCTTAGGCTATGGCACCCCTATGCTTAGCCTAGGGCACCCCTAGGCTTAGGCTAGGGCAACCCTTGGCTTAGGCTAGGGCACCCCTAGGCTTAGGCTAAGGCTGGGGCTCCCCTAGCCTATGGCTAGGGCACGCCCAGGATTAGGCTAGGTAACTCTAGGCTTAGGCTGGGGCACCCCTAGGCTTAGGCTAAGGCTAGGGCTCCCATAGCCTAATGCTAGTGCACCCCTAGGCTTAGGCTAAGGCTAGGGCTACCCTAGCCTAATGTTTGGGCACCCCTAGGCTTAGGCTAGGGCACCCCTAGGCTTAGGCTAAGGCTAGGGCTCACCTAGCCTAAAGCAAGGGCACCCCTAGGTTTAGGCTTGGACACCCCTAGGCTTAGGCTTGGGCACCCCTAGGCTTAGGCTAAGGCTAGGGCTACCCTAGCCTAATGTTTGGGCACCCCTAGGCTTAGGCTAGGGCACCCCTAGGCTTAGGCTAAGGCTAGGGCTCTCCTAGCCTAAGGCTAGGGCACCCCTAAGCTTAGGTTAGGGCACCCCTAGGCTTAGGCTAGGGCACCCCTAGCTTAGGCTAAGGCTACGGCTCCCCTAGCCTAAGGGTAGGGTACCCCTAGGCTTAGGCTAGGGCACCCCTAGGCTTAGGCTGGGCACCCCTAGGATTAGGCTAGGGCACCCCTAGAATTAGCCTAAGGCTAGGGATCCCCTAGGCTAAGGTTAGGGCACCACTAGGCTAAGGCTAGGGCACCCCTAGGCTTAGGCTAAGTCTAGGGCTCCCCTAGCCTAAGGCTAGGGCACCCCTAGGCTTAGGCTAGGGCACCCCTCGGCTTAGGCTAGGGCACTCCTAGGCTTAGGCTAGGACACCCCTAGGCTTAGGTTAGGGCACCCCTAGGCTTAGGATAGGGCACCCCTAGGCTTAGGATAGGGCACCCCTAGGCTTAGGATAGGGCACCCCTAGGATTAGGCTAGGGCACCCCTAGGCTTAGGCTAGGGAACCCATAGGCTTAGGCTAGGGTACCCCTAGGCTTAAGCTAAGGCTAGGGCTCCCCTAACCTAAGGCTAGGGCACCACTAAGCTTAGGCTAGGGCACCCCTAGGCTTAGGCTAGGGCACCCCTAGTCTTAAGCTAAGGCTAGGGCTCCCCTAACCTAAGGCTAGGGCACCCCTAGGCTTAGGCTTGGGCACCCCAGGCTTAGGCTAGGGCACCCTTAGGCTTAAGCTACGGCCCCCCTAGGCTTAGGCTAGGGCACCCCTAGGCTTAGGCTTGGGCACCCATAGGCTTAGGATAGGGCACCCCTAGGATTAGGCTAGGGCACCCCTAGGCTTAGGCTAGGGAACCCATAGGCTTAGGCTAGGGTACCCCTAGGCTTAAGCTAAGGCTAGGGCTCCCCTAACCTAAGGCTAGGGCACCACTAAGCTTAGGCTAGGGCACCCCTAGGCTTAGGCTAGGGCACCCCTAGTCTTAAGCTAAGGCTAGGGCTCCCCTAACCTAAGGCTAGGGCACCCCTAGGCTTAGGCTTGGGCACCCCAGGCTTAGGCTAGGGCACCCTTAGGCTTAAGCTACGGCACCCCTAGGCTTAGGCTAGGGCACCCCTAGGCTTAGGCTTGGGCACCCATAGGCTTAGGCTAGGGCACCCCTAGGCTTAGGCTAAGGGTAGTGTTTCCCTAGCCTAAGGCTAGCGAACCCCTAGGGTTAGGCTAGGGCACCCCTAGGCTTAGGCTAGGGCACCCCAGGCTTAGGCTAGGGCACCCCTAGGCTTAAGCTAAGGCTAGGGCTCCCCTAGCCTAAGGCTAGGGAACCCCTACCCTTAGGCCAGGGCACCCTAAGGCTTAGGCTCGGGCACCCCTAGGCTTGGGCTAAGACTAGGGCTCCCCTAGCCTAAGGCTTGGGCACCCCTAGGCTTAGGCTAAGGCTAGGGCTCCCCTAGCCTAAGGCTAGGGAACCCCTAGGCTTACGATAGGGCACGCCTAGGCTTAGGCTAGGGCACCCTAGGCTTAGGCTAGGGCACCACTAGGCTTAGGCTTAGGCTAGGGCTCCCCTAACCTAAAGCTTGGACACCCCTAGGCTTAGTCTAGGGCACCCTAGGCTTAGGCTAGGGCACCACTAGGCTTGGGCTTAGGTTAGGGCTCCCCTAACCTAAGGCTAGGGCACCCTTAGGCTTAAGCTTGGGCACCCCTAGGCTTAGGCTATGGCACCCCTAGGCTTAGGCTAGGGCACCCCTAGGCTTAGGCTAAGGCTAGGGCTCCCCTAGCCTAAGGCTAGGGCACCCCTAGGCTTAGGATAGGGCTACCCTAGGCTTAGGCTTGGGCACCCCTAGGTTTAGGCTAAGGCTAGGGTTTCCCTAGCCTAAGGCTAGCGAACCCCTAGGGTTAGGCTAGGGCACCCCTAGGCTTAGGCTAGGGCACACCTAGGCTTAGGCTAGGGTTCACCTAGGCTTAGAATAGGGCACCCCAAGGCTTGGGCTAAGGCTAGGGCTCCCCTAGCCTAAGGCGAGGGCACCCCTAGGCTTAGGCTTGGGCACCCCTAGGCTTAGTCTACGGCACCCCTAGGCTTAGGCTAGGGCACCCCTAGGCTTAGGCTACGGCACCAATAGAATTAGCCTATGGCTAGGGATCCCCTAGCCTAAGGTTAGGGCACCCCTAGGCTTAAGCGAGGGCACCCCTAGGCTTAGGCTAGGGCACACCTAGGCTTAAGCTAAGGCTAGGGCTCCCCTAACCTAAGGCCAGGGCACCCCTAGGCTTAGGCTAGGGCACCCCAGGCTTAGGCTAGGGCACCCCTAGGCTTAAGCTAAGGCTAGGGCTCCCCTAGCCTAAGGCTAGGGAACCCCTACCCTTAGGCTAGGGCACCCTAAGGCTTAGGCTAGGGCACCCCTAGGCTTGGGCTAAGGCTAGGGCTCCCCTAGCCTAAGGCTAGGGCACACCTAGGCCTAGGCTAGGGCACCCCTAGGCTTAGGTTACGGCACCCCTAGGCTTAGGCTAGGGCACCCTTAGGCTTAGGCAAGGGCACCCCTAGGCTTAGGATAGGGCACCCCTAAGCTTAGGCTAAGGCTAGGGCTCGCCTAGCCTAAGGCTTGGGCTAGGGCACCCTTAGGCTTAGGCTAGGGCACCCCTAGACTTAGGCTAAGGCTAGGGCTCCCATAGCCCAAGGCTAGGGTACCCCTAGGCTTAGGCAGGGCACCCCTAGGCTTAGGCTAGGGCACCCCTAGGCTTAGGCTAGGGCACCTCTAGGCTTAGGCTAAGGCTAGGGCTCCCATAGCCTAAGTCTAGGGCACCCGTAGGCTTGGGCTAAGGCTAGGGCACCCCTAGGCTTAGGCTAGGGCACCCCTAGGCTTAGGCTATGGCATCCCTAGGCTTAGGCTAGGGCACCCCTAGGCTTAGGCTAGGGCACCCCTAGAATTAGCCTAAGGCTAGGGATCCCCTAGCCTAAGGTTAGGGCACCCCTAGGCTTAGGCTAGGGCACACCTAGGCTTAGGCTAGGGCACCCCTAAGCTTAGGCTAGGGCACCCCTAGAATTAGCCTAAGGCTAGGGATCCCCTAGCCTAAGGTTAGGGCACCCCTAGGCTTAAGCGAGGGCACCCATAGGCTTAGGCTAGGGCACCCGTAGGCTTAGATTAAGGCTATGGCTCGACTAGCCTATGGCTAGGTCACCCCTAGGCTTAGGCTAGGGCACCCCTAGGCTTAGGCTAGGGCACCCCTTGGCTTAGGCTAAGGCTAGGGCTCCCCTAGGCTTAGACTAAGGCTACGGCTCGACTAGCCTAAGGCTAGGGCACCCCTAGGCTTAGGCTACGGCACCCCTAGGCTTAGGCTCGGGCACCCCTAGGCTTGGGCTAAGACTAGGGCTCCCCTAGCCTAAGGCTTGGGCACCCCTATGATAAGGCTAAGGCTAGGGCTCCCCTAGCCTAAGGCTAGGGAACCCCTAGGCTTACGATAGGGCACCCCTAGGCTTAGGTTAAGGCTAGGGCTCCCCTAGCCTAAGGCTTGGACACCCCTAGGCTTAGGCTAGGGCACTCTAGGCTTAGGCTAGGGCACCACTAGGCTTAGGCTTAGGCTAGGGCTCCCCTAACATAAAGCTTGGACACCCCTAGGCTTAGGCTAGGGCACCTTAGGCTTGGGCTAGGGAACCACTAGGCTTGGGCTTAGGTTAGGGCTCCCCTAACCTAAGGCTAGGGCACCCTTAGGCTTAGGCTTGGGCACCCCTAGGCTTAGGCTAGGGCACCCCTAGGCTTAGGCTAGGGCACCCCAATGCTTAGGCTAAGGCTAGGGCTCCCCTAGCCTAAGGCTAGGGCACCCCTAGGCTTAGGATAGGGCTACCCTAGGCTTAGGCTTGGGCACCCCTAGGTTTAGGCTAAGGCTAGGGTTTCCCTAGCCTAAGGCTAGCGAACCCCTAGGGTTAGGCTAGGGCATCCCTAGGCTTAGGCTAGGGCACACCTAGGCTTAGGCTAGGGTTCACCTAGGCTTAGAATAGGGTACCCCTAGGCTTGGGCTAAGGCTAGGGCTCCCCTAGCCTAAGGCGAGGGCACCCCTAGGCTTAGGCTAGGGCACCCCTAGGCTTAGTCTACGGCACCCCTAGGCTTAGGCTAGGGCACCAATAGAATTAGACTACGGCTAGGGATCCCCTAGCCTAAGGTAAGGGCACCCCTAGGCTTAAGCGAGGGCACCCCTAGGCTTAGGCTAGGGCACACCTAGGCTTAAGCTAAGGCTAGGGCTCCCCTAACTTAAGGCCAGGGCACCCCTAGGCTTAGGCTAGGGCACCCCAGGCTTAGGCTAGGGCACCCCTAGGCTTAAGCTAAGGCTAGGGCTCCCCTAGCCTAAGGCTAGGGAACCCCTACCCTTAGGCTAGGGCACCCTAAGGTTTAGGCTAGGCCACTCCTAGGCTTGAGCTAAGGCTAGGGCTCCCCTAGCCTAAGGCTAGGGCACCCCTAGGCTTAGGCTAGGGCACCCCTAGGCTTAGGTTACGGCACCCCTAGGCTTAGGCTAGGGCACCCCAAGGATTAGGCAAGGGCAACCCTAGGCTTAGGATAGGGCACCCCTTAGCTTAGGCTAAGGCTAGGGCTCCCCTAGCCTAAGGCTTGGGCACCCCTAGGCTTAGGCTAGGGCACCCTTAGGCTTAGGCTAAGGCTAGGGCTCCCATAGACCAAGGCTAGGGTACCCCTAGGCTTAGGCAGGGCACCCCTAGGCTTAGGCTAGGGCACCCCTAGGCTTAGGTTAGGGCACCCCTAGGCTAAGGCTAAGGCTAGGGCTCCCATAGCCTAATGCTAGGGCACCCCTAGGCTTGAGCTAAGGCTAGGGCACCCCTAGGCTTAGGCTAGGGCACCCCTAGGCTTAGGCTATGGCATCCCTAGGCTTAGGCTAGGGCACCCCAAGAATTAGCCTAAGGCTAGGGATCCCCTAGCCTAAGGTTAGGGCTCCCCTAGGCTTAGGCTAGGGCACCCCTAGGCTTAGGCTAGGGCACCCCTAGGCTTAGGCTAAAGCGCCGGCTCGACAAGTCTAAGGCTAGGGCACCCCTAGGCTTAGGCTAGGAAACCGCTAGGCTTAGGCTACGGCACCCCTAGGCTTAGGCAAGGGCACCCATAGACTTAGGCTAGGGCACCCCTAGGCTTAAGCTAAGGCTTGGGCTCCCCTGCCTAAGGCTAGGGCACCCCAACTCTTAGGCTAGGGCACCCCTAGCCTTAGGCTAGGGCACCCCTAGGCTTAAGCTAAGGCTAGGGCTCCCCTAACCTAAAGCTAGGGCACCCCTAGCCTTAGACTAGGGCACCCCTAGGCTTAGGCTAAGGCTAGGGCTCCCATAGGCTTAGGCTAGGGCACCCCTAGGCTTAAGCTAAGGCTAGGGCTCCCCTAGCCTAAGGCTTGGGCACCCATAGGCTTAGGCTAGGGCACCCCTAGGCTTAGGCTAGGGCACCCCTATGCTTAAGCTAAGGCTAGGGCCCCCCTAACCTAAGACTAGGGCACCCCTAGGCTTAGGCTAGGGCACCCCAAGCTTAGGGTAGGGCACCCCTAGGCTTAGGCTTCGGCACCCCTAGGTTTAGGCTAAGGCTAGGGTTTCCCTAGCCTAAGGCTAGCGAACCCCTAGGGTTAGGCTAGGGCATCCCTAGGCTTAGGCTAGGGCACACCTTGGCTTAGGCTCGGGTTCACCTAGGCTAAGAATAGGGCACCCCTAGGCTTGGGCTAAGGCTAGGGCTCCCATAGCCTAAGGCGAGGGGACCCCTAGGGTTAGGCTAGGGCATCCCTAGGCTTAGGCTAGGGCACCCCTAGGCTTAGGCTAGGGCACCAATAGAATTAGCCTACGGCTAGGGATCCCCTAGCCTAAGGTTAGGGCACTCCTAGGCTTAAGCGAGGGCACCCCTAGGCTTAGGCTAGGGCACACCTAGGCTTAAGCTAAGGCTAGGGCTCCCCTAACTTAAGGCCAGGGCACCCCTAGGCTTAGGCTAGGGCACCCCAGGCTTAGGCTAGGGCACCCCTAGGCTTAAGCTAAGGCTAGGGCTCCCCTAGCCTAAGGCTAGGGAACCCCTACCCTTAGGCTAGGGCACCCTAAGGCTTAGGCTAGGCCACCCCTAGGCTTAGGCTAAGGCTAGGGCTCCCCTAGCCTAAGGCTAGGGCACCCCTAGGCTTAGGCTAGGGCACCCCTAGGCTTAGGTTACGGCACCCCTAGGCTTAGGCTAGGGCACCCCAAGGCTTAGGCAAGGGCATCCCTCGGCTTAGGATAGGGCACACCTTAGCTTATGCTAAGGCTAGGGCTCCCCTAGCCTAAGGCTTGGGCACCCCTAGGCTTAGGCTAGGGCACCCTTAGGCTTAGGCTAAGGCTAGGGCTCCCATAGCCCAAGGCTAGGGTACCCCTAGGCTTAGGCAGGGCACCCCTAGGCTTAGGCTAGGGCACCCCTAGGCTTAGGCTAGGGAACCCTTAGGCTTAGGCTAAGGCTAGGGCTCCCATAGCCTAAGGCTAGGGCACCCCTAGGCTTGAGCTAAGGCTGGGGCACCCCTAGGCTTAGGCTAGGGCACCCCTAGGCTTAGGCTATGGCATCCCTAGGCTTAGGCTAGGGCACCCCAAGAATTAGCCTAAGGCTAGGGATCCCCTAGCCTAAGGTTAGGGCACCCCTAGGCTTAGGCTAGGGCACCCCTAGGCTTAGGCTAGGGCACCCCTAGGCTTAGGCTAAGGCTCCGGCTCGACAAGTCTAAGGCTAGGGCACCCCTAAGCTTAGGCTAGGAAACCCCTAGGCTTAGGCTACGGCACCCCTAGGCTTAGGCTAGGGCACCCCGAGGCTTAAGCTAAGGCTTGGGCTCCCCTGCCTAAGGCTAGGGCACCCCAACTCTTAGGCTAGGGCACCCCTAGCCTTAGGCTAGGGCACCCCTAGGCTTACGCTAAGGCTAGGGCTCCCCTAACCTAAAGCTAGGGCACCCCTAGCCTTAGGCTAGGGCACCCCTAGGCTTAGGCTAAGGCTAGGGCTCCCATAGGCTTAGGCTAGGGCACACCTAGGCTTAAGCTAAGGCGAGGGCTCCCCTAGCCTAAGGCTTGGGCACCCCTAGGCTTAGGCTAGGGCACCCCTAGGCTTAGGCTAGGGCACCCCTAGGCTTAAGCTAAGGCTAGGGCTCCCCTAACCTAAGACTAGGGCACTCCTAGGCTTAGGCTAGGGCACGCCAAGCTTAGGTTAGGGCACCCCTAGGCTTAAGCTAAGGCTAGGGCTCCCCTAGCCTAAGGCTAGGGAACCCCTACCCTTAGGCTAGGGCACCCCTAGGCTTAGGCTAGGGCACCCCTAGGCTTGGGCTAAGGCTAGGGCTCCCCTAGCCTAAGGCTAGGGCACCCCTAGGCTTAGGCTAGGGCACCCCTACGTTTAGGCTACGGCACCCCTAGGGTTAGGATAGGGCACCCCTAGGCTTAGGCATGGGCACCCATAGGCTTAGGCTAGAGCACCCCTAGACTTAGGCTTAGGATAGGGTTTCCCTAACCTAAGGCTAGCGAACCCCTAGGGTTAGGCTAGGGCACCCCTATGCTTAGGCTAGGGCACACCTAGGCTTAAGCTAAGGCTAGGGCTCTCCTAACCTAGGGCTAGGGCACCCCTAGGCTTAGGCTAGGGCACCCCAGGCTTAGGCTAGGGCACCCCTAGGCTTAAGCTAAGGCTAGGGCTCCCCTAGCCTAAGGCTAGGGAACCCCTACCCTTAGACCTGGGCACCCTAAGGCTTAGGCTAGGGCACCCCTAGGCTTGGGCTAAGGCTAGGGCACCCTTAGGCTTAGGCTAGGGCACCCCTAGGCTTAGGCTAGGGCACCCCTAGGCTTAGGCTACGGCACCCCTAGGCTTAGGCTAGGGCACCCCTAGGCTTAGGCAAGGGCACCCCTAGGCTTAGGCTAAGGGTAGGGCTCCCCTAGCCTAAGGCTTGGGCACCCCTAGGCTTACTAAGGCTAGGGTTCCCATAGGCTTTGGCTAGGGCACCCCTAGGGTTAAGCTAATGCTAGGGCTCCCCTAACCTAAGGCTAGGACACCCCTAGGCTTAGGCTAGGGCACCCCTAGGCTTAGGCTACAGCACGCCTAGGCTTAGGCTAGGGCACCCCTAGGCTTAGGTTAGGGAACCCAGAGGCTTAGGCTAGGGTACCCCTAGGCTTAAGCTAAGGCTAGGGCTCCCCTAGCCTAAGGCTAGGGCACCTCTAAGCTTAGGCTAGGGCACCCCTAGGCTTAGGCTAGGGCACCCCTAGTCTTAAGCTAAGGCTAGGTCTCCCCTAAACTAAAGCTATGGCACCCCTAGGCTTAGGCTTGGGCACCCCAGGCTTAGGCTAGGGAACCCCTAGGCTTAAGTTACGGCACCCCTAGACTTAGGCTAGGGCACCCCTAGGCTTAGGCTTGGGCACCCATAGGCTTAGGCTAGGGCACCCGTAGGCTTAGGCTAAGGCTAGTGTTTCCCTAGCCTAAGGCTAGCGAACCCATAGGGTTAGGCTAGGGCACCCCTAGGATTAGGCTATGGCACACCTAGGCTTAAGCTAAGGCTAGGGCTCCCCTATCCTAAGGCTAGGACACCCCTAGGCTTAGGCTAGGGAACCCCAGGCTTAGGCTAGGGCACGCCTAGGCTTAAGCAAAGGCTAGGACTCCCCTAGCCTAAGGCTAGGGAACCCCTACCCTTAGGCTAGGGCACCCTAAGGCTTAGGCTAGGGCACCCCTAGGCTTGGGCTAAGACTAGGGCTCCCCTAGCCTAAGGCTTGGGCACCCCTAGGCTTAGGCTAAGGCTAGGGCTCCCCTAGCCTAAGGCTAGGGCACCCCTAGGCTTACGATAGGGCACCCCTAGGCTTAGGTTAAGGCTAGGGCTCCCCTTGCCTATGGCTTGGCACCCCTAGGCTTAGGCTAGGGCACCCTAGGCTTAGGCTGGGGCACCACTAGGCTTAGGCTTAGGCTAGGGCTCCCCTAACCTAAGGCTTGGACACCCCAAGGCTTAGGCATGGGCACCCTAGGCTTAGGCTAGGGCACCACTAGGCTTAGGCTTAGGCTAGGGCTCCCCTAACCTAAGGCTAGGGCACCCTTAGGCTTAGGCTTGGGCCCCACTAGGCTTAGGCTATGGCACCCCTAGGCTTAGGATAGGGCACCCCTAGGCTTAGGCTTGGGCACCCCTAGGTTTAGGCTAAGGCTAGGGTTTCCGTAGCCTAAGGCTAGCGAACCCCTAGGTTTAGGCTAGGGAACCCCTAGGCTTAGGCTAGGGCACACCTAGGCTTAGGCTAGGGTACACCTAGGCTTAGGCTAGGGCACAACTAGGCTTAAGCTAAGGCTAGGGCTCCCCAAAACTAAGGCTAGGGCACCCCAAGGCTTAGGCTTAGGCTAGGGCTCCCCTAACCTAAGGCTATGGCACCCTTAGGCTTAGGCTAGGGCACCCCTAGGCTTGGGCTAAGGCTAGGGCTCCCCTAGCCTAAGGCGAGGGCACCCCTAGGCTTAGGCTAGGGCACCCCTAGGCTTAGGTTAGGGCACCCCTAGGCTTAAGCGAGGGCACCCCTAGGCTTAGGCTAGGGCACAACTAGGCTTAAGCTAAGGCTTGGGCTCCCCTAAACTAAGGCTAGGGCACCCCTAGGCTTAGGCTAGGGCACCCCAGGCTTAAGCTAAAGCTAGGGTTCCACTAGCCTAAGGCTAGGGAACCCCTACCCTTAGGCTAGGGCACCCTAAGGCTTAGGCTAGGGCACCCCTAGGCTTGGGCTAAGGCTAGGGCTCCCCTAGCCTAAGGCTAGGGCACCCCTAGGCTTAGGTTACGGCACCCCTAGGCTTAGGCTAGGGCACCCCTAGGCTTAGGCAAGGGCACCCCTAGGCTTAGGATAGGGCACCCCTAGGCTTAGGCTAAGGCTAGAGCTCCCCTAGCCTAATGCTTGGGCACCCCTAGGCTTAGCCTAGGGCACCATTAGGCTTAGGCTAGGGCACCCCTAGGCTTAGGCTAAGGCTAGGGCTCCCATAGCCCAAGGCTAGGGCCCCCCTAGGCTTAGGCAGGGCACCCCTAGGCTTGGGCTAGGGCACCCCTAGGCTTAGGCTAGGGCACCCCTAGGCTTAGGCTAAGGCTAGGGCTCCCGTAGCCTAAGGCTAGGGCACCCCTAGGCTTGGCCTAGGGCACCCCTAATTAGGCTAAGTCTAGGGCACCCCTAGGCTTAGGCTAGGGCACCCCTAGGCTTAGGCTAGGCACCCCTAGGCTTAGGCTAACGGTAGAGCTCCCCTAGCCTACGAATAGGGCACCTCTAGACTGAGGCCAGGGCACCCCTAGGCTTAGGCTAAGGCTAGGGCTCCTCTAGCCTAAGGCTAGGGCATCCCTAGGCTTAGGCTTGGGCACCCCTAGGCTTAGGCAAGGGAACCCCTAGGCTTAGGCTAAGGCTCCGGGTCGACTAGCCTAAGGCTAGGGCACCCCTAGGCTTAGGCTAGGGCACCCCTAGGCTTAGGCTAGGGCATCCCAAGGCTTAGGATAGGGCACCACTAGGCTTAGCCTTAGGCTAGGGCTCCCCTAAGCTAAGGCTATGGCACCCTTAGGCTTAGGCTAGGGCACCCCTAGGCTTAGGCTAAGGCTAGGGCTCCCATAGCCTATGGCTGGGGCACGCCTAGGCTTAGGCTAGGTAACCCTAGGCTTAGGCTAGGCACCCCAAGGCTTAGGCTAAGGCTAGGGTTCCCATAGCCTAAGGCTAGGGCACCCCTTGGCTTACGATAGGGCACCCCTAGGCTTAGGCTAGGGCACCCCTAGGCTTAGGTTAAGGCTAGGGCTCCCATGGCTAAGGCTTGGGCACCCCTAGGCTTAGGCTAAGGCTAGGGCTCCCCTAGCCTAAGGCTAGGGCACCCCTAGGCTTACGATAGGGCACCCCTAGGCTTAGGTTAAGGCTAGGGCTCTCCTAGCCTAAGGCTAGGGCACCCCTAGGCTTAGGCTAGGGCACCCTAGGCTTAGCCTTCGGATAGGGCTCCCCTAAGCTAAGGCTATGGCACCCTTAGGCTTAGGCTTGGGCACCCCTAGGTTTAGGCTATGGCACCCCTAGGCTTAGGCTAGGGTACCCCTAGGCTTAGGCTAAGGCTAGGGCTGCCTAGCCAAAGGCTAGGGCTCCCCTAGGCTTAGGATAGGGCACCCCTAGGTTTAGGCTTGGGCACCCCTAGGTTTAGGCTAAGGCTAGGGTTTCCCTAGACTAAGGCTAGCGAACCCCTAGGGTTAGGCTAGGGCACCCCTAGGCTTATGCTAGGGCACACCTAGGCTTAGGCTAGGGTACACCTAGGCTTAGAATAGGGCACCCCTAGGCTTGGGCTAAGGCTAGGGCTCCCCTAGCCTAAGGCGAGGGCACCCCTAGGCTTAGCCTAGAGCACCCCTTGGCTTAGTCTACGGCACCCCTAGGCTTAGGCTAGGGCACCCCTAGGCTTAGGCTAGGGCACCCCTAGAATTAGCCTAAGGCTAGGGATACCCTAGCCTAAGGATAGGGCACCCCTAGGCTTAAGCGAGGGCACCCATAGGCTTAAGCTAGGGCACCCGTAGGCTTAGACTAAGGCTATGGCTCGACTAGCCTATGGCTAGGGCACCCCTAGGCTTAGGCTAGGGCACCCCTAGGCTTAGGCTAGGGCACCCCTTGGCTTAGGCTAAGGCTAGGGCTCCCCTAGGCTTAGACTAAGGCTACGGCTCGACTAGCCTAAGGCTAGGGCACCCCTAAGCTTAGGCTAGGGCACCCCTAGACTTAGGCTACGGCACCCCTAGGCTTAGGCTACGGCACCACTAGGCTTAGGCTAGGGCACCCCTAGGCTTGGGCTAAGGCTAGGGCTCCCCTAGCCAAAGCTAGGGCACCCCTAGGCTTAGGCTAGGGCACCCCTAGGCTTAGGCTAGGGCACCCCTAGGCTTAGGCTAGGGCACCCCTAGGCTTAGGCTAGGGCACCCCTAGAATTAGTCTAAGGCTAGGGATCCCCTAGCCTAAGGTTAGGGCACCCCTAGGCTTAGGTTAGGGCACCCCTAGGCTTAGGCTAGGGCACCCCTAGGCGTAGGCTAAGGCTCCGGGTCGACTAGCCTAAGGCTAGGGCACCCCTAGGCTTAGGCTAAGGCAAGGGCTCCCCTAGCGTAAGGCTAGGACACCCCTAGGCTTAAGCTAGGGCACCCATATGCTTAGGCTAGGGCACCCCTAGGCTTAGACTAAGGCTATGGCTCGACTAGACTAAGGCTAGGGCACCCCTAGGCTTAGGCTAAGGCTAGGGCTCCCCTAGCCTAAGGCAAGGGCACCTCTAGGCTTAGGCTAGGGCACCCCTAGGCTTAGACTAAGGCTACGGCTCGACTAGCCTAAGGCTAGGGCACCCCTAAGCTTAAGCTAGGGTACCACTAGGCTTAGGCTAGGGCACCCCTAGGCTTAGGCTAAGGCTAGAGCTCCCCTAGCCTAAGGCTAGGGCACCTGAAGGCTTAGGCTAGGTCACCCCTAGACTTAGGCTATTGCACCCCTAGTCTTAGGCTAAGGCTAGGGTTCCCCTAGCCTAAGGATAGGGCATCCCTAGGCTTAGGCTAGGGCACCTTAGGGTTAGGCTAGGGCACACCTACGCTTAGGCTAGGGTACCCCTAAGCTTAGGCTAAGGCTAGGGCTCCCCTAGACTAAGGCTAGGGCACCCCTAGCCTAAGGCTAGGGAACCCCTAGGCTTAGGCTAGGGCACACCAAGGCTTTAGCTAAGGCTAGGGCTCCCCTAACCTAAGGCTAGGGCACCCCTAGGCTTAGGCTAGGGCACCCCAGGCTTAGGCTAGGACACCCCTAGGCTTAAGCTAAGGCTAGGGCTCCCCTAGCCTAAGGCTAGGGAACCCCTACCCTTAGGCTAGGGCACCCTATGGCTTAGGCTAGGGCACCCCTAGGCTTGGGCTAAGGCTAGGGCTCCCCTAGCCTAAGGCTAGGGCAACCCTAGGCTTAGGCTAGGGCACCCCTAGGCTTAGGTTACGGCACCCCTAGGCTTAGGCTAGGGCACCCCTAGGCTTAGGCAAGGGCACCCCTAGGCTTAGGATAGGGCACCCCTAGGCTTAGGCTAAGGCTAGGGCTCCCCTAGCCTAAGGCTTGGGCACCCCTAGGCTTAGGCTAGGGCACCCTTAGGCTTAGGCTAGGGCACACCTAGGCTTAGGCTAGGGTACACCTAGGCTTAGAATAGGGCACCCGTAGGCTTGGGCTAAGGCTAGGGCTCCCCTAGCCTAAGGCGAGGGCACCCCTAGGCTTAGACTAGGGCGCCCCTAGGCTTAGTCTACGGCACCCCTAGGCTTAGGCTAGGGCACCCCTAGGCTTAGGCTAGGGCACCCCTACTCTTAGGCTAGGGCACCCCTAGGCTTAGGCTAGGGCACCCCTAGAATTAGCCTAAGGCTAGGGATCCCCTAGCCTAAGGTTAGGGCACCCCTAGGTTTAGGCCAGGGTACCCCTAGGCTTAGGCTAGGGCACCCCTAGGCTTAGGCTAGGGCACCCCTAGGCTTATTCTAGGGCACCCCTAGGCTTAGGCTAGGGCACCCTAGCTTAGGCTAAGGCTAGGGCACCCCTAGGCTTCAGCTAGGGCAACCTTGGGCTTAGGCTAGGGCACCCCTAGGTTTAGGCTATGGCTCCCATGGCCTAAGGCTAGGGCACCCTTAGGCTTAGGCTAGGGCTCCCATGGCCTAAGGCTAGGGCACCCTTAGGCTTAGGATTGGGCACCCCTAGGCTTAGGCTATGGCACCCCTAGGCTTAGGCTAGGGCACCCCTAGGCTTAGGCTAGGGCACCCTTAGGCTTAGGCTAGGGCACCCCTAGGCTTAGGCTAAGCCTAGGGCTCCCATAGCCCAAGGCTAGGGTACCCCTAGGCTTAGGCAGGGCACCCCTAGGCTTAGGCTAGGGCACCCCTAGGCTTAGGCTAGGGCACCCCTAGGCTTAGGCTAAGGCTAGGGCTCCCATAGCCTAAGGTTAGGGCACCCCTACGCTTGAGCTAAAGCTAGGGCACCCCTAGGCTTAGGCTAGGGCACCCCTAGGCTTAGGCTATGGAATCCCTAGGCTTAGGCTAGGGCACCCCTAGGCTTAGGCTAGGGCACCCCTAGGCTTAGGCTAAGGCTCCGGCTCGACAAGTCTAAGGCTAGGGCACCCCTAGGCTTAGGCTAGGAAACCCCTAGGCTTAGGCTACGGCACCCCTGGTCTTAGGCTAGGGCACCCCTAGGCTTAGGCAATGGCACCCATAGGCTTAGGCTAGGGCACCCCTAGGCTTAAGCTAAGGCTTGGGCTCCCCTGCCTAAGGCTAGGGCACCCCAACTCTTAGGCTAGGGCACCTCTAGCCTTAGGCTAGGGCACCCCTAGGCTTAAGCTAAGGCTAGGGCTCCCCTAACTTAAAGCCAGGGCACCCCTAGCCTTAGGCTAGGGCACCCCTAGGCTTAGGCTAAGGCTAGGGCTCCTATAGGCTTAGGCTAGGGCACCCCTAGGCTTAAGCTAAGGCTAGGGCTCCCCTAGCCTAAGGCTTGGTCACCCCTTGGCTTAGGGTAGGGCACCCCAAGCTTAGGTTAGGGCACCCCTAGGCTTAAGCTAAGGCTAGGGCTCCCCTAGCCTAAGGCTAGGGAACCCCTAGGCTTCAGCTAGGGCACCCTTAGGCTTAGGCTAGGGCACCACTAGGCTTAGGCTAGGGCACCCCTAGGCTTAGGCTAGGGCACCCCTAGGCTTAGGTTAGGGCACCCCTAGGCTTAGGCTAAGGCTAGGGCTCCCATAGCCTAAGGCTAGGGCACCCCTAGGCTTAGCTTAGGGCACCCCTAGCTTAGGCTAAGGCTAGGACACCCCTAGGCTTCAGCTAGGGCACCCTTAGGCTTAGGCTAGGGCACCCCTAGGCTTAGGCTAAGGCTCCCATGGCCTAAGGCTAGGGCACCCTTAGGCTTAGGCTAGGGCTCCCATGGCCTAAGGCTAGGGCACCCTTAGGCTTGGGCTAGGGCACCCCTAGGCTTAGGCTATGGCACCCCTAGGCTTAGGCTAGGGAACCCCTAGGCTTAGGCTAGGGCACCCCTATGCTTAAGCTAAGGCTAGGCTCCCCTAACCTAAGGCTAGGGCACCCCTAGGCTTAGGCTAGGGCACCCCAGGCTTAGGCTGGAGCACCCCAAGGCTTAAGCTAAGGTTAGGGCTCCCCTAGCCTAAGGCTAGGGAACCCCTACCCTTAGGCTAGGGCACCCCTAGGCTTAGGCTAGGGCACCCCTAGGCTTAGGCTAGGGCACCAATAGAATTAGCCTAAGGCTAGGGATCCCCTAGGCTAAGGTTAGGGCACCCCTAGGCTTAAGCGAGGGCACCCCTAGGCTTAGGCTAGGGCACACCAAGGCTTTAGCTAAGGCTAGGGCTCCCCTAACCTAAGGCTAGGGCACCCCTAGGCTTAGGCTAGGGCACCCCAGGCTTAGGCTAGGACACCCCTAGGCTTAAGCTAAGGCTAGGGCTCCCCTAGCCTAAGGCTAGGGAACCCCTACCCTTAGGCTAGGGCACCCTAAGGCTTAGGCTAGGGCACCCCTAGGCTTTGGCTAAGGCTAGGGCTCCCCTAGCCTAAGGCTAGGGCACCCCTAGGCTTAGGCTAGGGCACCCCTAGGCTTAGATTACGGCACCCCTAGGCTTAGGCTAGGGCACCCCTAGGCTTAGGCAAGGGCACCCCTAGGCTTAGGATAGGGCACCCCTAGGCTTAGGCTAAGGCTAGGGCTCCCCTAGCCTAAGGCTTGGGCACCCCTAGGCTTAGGCTAGGGCACCCTTAGGCTTAGGCTAGGGCACCCCTAGGCTTAGGCTAAGGCTAGGGCTCCCATTGCCTAAGGCTAGGGCACCCCTGGGCTTGGCCTAGGGCACCCCTAGCTTAGGCTAAGGCTAGGGCACCCCTAGGCTTAGGCTAGGGCACCCCTAGGCTTAGGCTAGGGCACCCCTAGGCTTAGGCTAACGCTAGAGCTCCCCTAGCCTAAGAATAGGGCACGCCTAGGCTTAGGCTGAGTAACCCTAGGCTTAGGCTAGGGCACCACAAGGCCTAGGCCAAGGCTAGGGTTCCCATAGCCTAAGGCTAGGGCACCCCTTGGCTTACGATAGGGCACCCCTAGGCTTAGGCTAGGGCACCCCTAGGCTTAGGTTAAGGCTAGGGCTCCCCTAGCCTAAGGCTTGGGCACCCCTAGGCTTAGACTAAGGCTATGGCTCGACTAGCCTATGGCTAGGGCACCCCTAGGCTTAGGCTAGGGCACCCCTAGCCTTAGGCTAGGGCACCCCTAGGCTTAAGCTAAGGCTAGGGCTCCCCTAACCTAAAGCTAGGGCACCCCTAGGCTTAGGCTAGGGCACCCTAGGCTTAGGCTAGGGCACCACTAGGCTTAGGCTAGGGTACCCCTAGGCTTAGGCTAAGGCTAGGGCTGCCTAGCCTAAGGCTAGGGCACCCCAAGGCTTAGGATAGGGCAACCCTAGGCTTAGGCTTGGGCACCACTAGGTTTAGGCTAAGGCTAGGGTTTCCCTAGCCTAAGGCTAGCGAACCCCTAGGGTTAGGCTAGGGCACCCCTAGGCTTAGGCTAGGGCACACCTAGGCTTAGGCTAGGGTACACCTAGGCTTAGAATAGGTCACCCCTAGGCTTGGGCTAAGGCTAGGGCTCCCCTAGCCTAAGGCGAAGGCACCCCTAGGCTTAGCCTAGGGCGCCCCTAGGCTTAGTCTACGGCACCCCTAGGCTTAGGTTGGGCACCCCTAGGCTTAGGCTAGGGCACCCCTAGTCTTAGGCTAGGGCACCCCTAGGTTTAGGCTAGGGCACCCCTAGAATTAGCCTAAGGCTAGGGATCCCCTAGCCTAAGGTTAGGGCACCCCTAGGCTTAGGCTAGAGTACCCCTAGGCTTAGGCTAGGGCACCCCTAGGCTTAGGCTAGGGCACCCCTAGGCTTATTCTAGGGCACCCTTAGGCTTAGGCTAGGGCACCCCTAGCTTAGGCTAAGGCTAGGGCACCCCTAGGCTTCAGCTAGGGCACCCTTGGGCTTAGGCTAGGGCACCCTTAGGTTTAGGCTGTGGCTCCCATGGCCTAAGGCTAGGGCACCCTTAGGCTTAGGCTAGGGCTCCCATGGCCTAAGGCTAGGGCACCCTTAGGCTTAGGCTTGGGCACCCCTAGGCTTAGGCTATGGCACCCCTAGGCTTAGGCTAGTGCACCCCTAGGCTTAGGCTAGGGCACCCTTAGGCTTAGGCTAGGGCACCCCTAGGCTTAGGCTAAGGCTAGGGCTCCCATAGCCCAAGGCTAGGGTACCCCTAGGCTTAGGCAGGGCACCCCTAGGCTTAGGCTAGGGCACCCCTAGGCTTAGGCTAGGGCACCCCTAGGCTTAGGCTAAGGCTAGGGCTCCCATAGCCTAAGGCTAGGGCACCCCTACGCTTGAGCTAAAGCTAGGGCGCCCCTAGGCTTAGGCTAGGGCACCCCTAGGCTTAGGCTATGGCATCCCTAGGCTTAGGCTAGGGCACCCCTAGGCTTAGGCTAGGGCACCCCAAGAATTAGCCTAAGGCTTGGGATCCCCTAGCCTAAGGTCAGGGCACCCCTAGGCTTAGGCTAGGGCACCCCTAGGCTTAGGCTAGGGCACCCCTAGGCTTAGGCTAAGGCTCCGGCTCGACAAGTCTAAGGCTAGGGCACCCCTAGGTTTGGCTAGGAAACCCGTAGGCTTAGGCTACGGCACCCCTAGTCTTAGGTTAGGGCACCCCTAGGCTTAGGCAAGGGCACCCATAGGCTTAGGCTAGGGCACCCCTAGGCTTAAGCTAAGGCTAGGGCTCCCCTAACCTAAAGCTAGGGCACCCCTAGCCTTAGGCTAGGGCACCCCTAGGCTTAGGCTAAGGCTAGGGCTCCCATAGGCTTAGGCTAGGGCACCCCTAGGCTTAAGCTTAGGCTAGGGCTCCCCTAGCCTAAGGCTTGGGCACCCCTAGGCTTAGGCTAGGGCACCCCTAGGCTTAGGTTAGGGCACCCCTAGGCTTAAGCTAAGGCTAGGGCTCCCCTAACCTAAGACTAGGGCACCCCTAGGCTTAGGCTAGGGCACCCCAAGCTTAGGTTAGGGCACCCCTAGGCTTAAGCTAAGGCTAGGGTACCCCTAGCCTAAGGCTAGGGAACCCCTACCCTTAGGCTAGGGCACCCCTAGGCTTAGGCTAGGGCACTCCTAGGTTTGGGCTAAGGCTAGGGCTCCCCTAGCCTAAGGCTAGGGCACCCCTAGGCTTAGGCTAGGGCACCCCTACGTTTAGGCTTCGGCACTCCTAGGGTTAGGATAGGGCACCCCTAGGTTAGGCTTCGGCACCCATAGGCTTAGGCTAGAGCACCCCTAGACTTAGGCTAAGGATAGGGTTTCCCTAACCTAAGGCTAGCGAACCCCTAGGGTTAGACTAGGGCACCCCTATGCTTAGGCTAGGGCACACCTAGGCTTAAGCTAAGGCTAGGGCTCTCCTAACCTAGGGCTAGGGCACCCCTAGGCTTAGGCTAGGGCACCCCAGGCTTAGGCTAGGGCACCCCTAGGCTTAAGCTAAGGCTAGGGCTCCCCTAGCCTAAGGCTAGGGAACCCCTACCCTTAGGCCTGGGCACCCTAAGGCTTAGGCTAGGGCACCCCTAGGCTTGGGCTAAGGCTAGAGCTCCCCTAGCCTAAGGTTAGGGCACCCCTAGGCTTAGGCTAGGGCACCCCTAGGCTTAGGCTACGGCACCCCTAGGCTTAGGCTAGAGCACCCCTAGGCTTAGGCAAGGGCACCCCTAGGCTTAGGCTAAGGGTAGGGCTCCCCTAGCCTAAGGCTTGAGCATCCCTAGGCTTAGGCTAGGGCACCCTTTGGCTTAGGCTAGCGCTCCCATGGCCTGAGGCTAGGGCACCCTTAGGCTTAGGCTTGGGCACCCCTAGGCTTAGGCTATGGCACCACTAGGCTTAGGCTAGGGCACCCCTAGGCTTACTAAGGCTAGGGTTCCCATAGGCTTTGGCTAGGGCACCCCTAGGCTTAAGCTAATGCTAGGGCTCCCCTAACCTAAGGGTAGGACACCCCTAGGCTTAGGCTAGGGCACCCCTAGGCTTAGGCTACAACACGCCTAGGCTTAGGCTAGGGCACCCCTAGGCTTAGGTTAGGGAACCCAGAGGCTTAGGCTAGGGTACCCCTAGGCTTAAGCTAAGGCTAGGGCTCCCCTAGCCTAAGGCTAGGGCACCACTAAGCTTAGGCTAGGGCACCCCTAGGCTTAGGCTAGGGCACCCCTAGTCTTAAGCTAAGGCTAGATCTCCCCTAAACTAAGGCTATGGCACCCCTAGACTTAGGCTTGGGCACCCCAGGCTTAGGCTAGGGAACCCTTAGGCTTAAGTTTCGGCACCCCTAGGCTTAGGTTAGGGCACCCCTAGGCTTAGGCTTAGGCACCCATAGGCTTAGGCTAGGGCACCCGTAGGCTTAGGCTAAGGCTAGTGTTTCCCTAGCCTAAGGCTAGCGAACCCATAGGGTTAGGCTAGGGCACCCCTAGGCTTAGGCTAGGGCACACCTAGGCTTAAGCTAAGGCTAGGGCTCCCCTAACCTAAGGCTAGGACACCCCTAGGCTTAGGCTAGGGAACCCCAGGCTTAGGCTAGGGCACCCCTAGGCTTAAGCTAAGGCTAGGGCTCCCCTAGCCTAAGGCTAGGGAACCCCTACCCTTAGGCTAGGGCACCCTAAGGCTTAGGCTAGGGCACCCCTAGGCTTGGGCTAAGACTAGGGCTCCCCTAGCCTAAGGCTTGGGCACCCCTAGGCTTAGGCTAAGGCTAGGGCTCCCCTAGCCTAAGGCTAGGGCACCCCTAGGCTTACGATAGGGCACCCCTAGGCTTAGGCTAGGGCACCCCAGGCTTAGGCTGGGGCACCCCTAGGCTTAAGCTAAGGCTAGCGCTCCCCTAGCCTAAGGCTAGGGAACCCCTACCCTTAGGCTAGGGCACCCCTAGGCTTAGGCTAGGGCACCCCTAGGCTTAGGCTAGGGCACCAATAGAATTAGCCTAAGGCTAGGGATCCCCTAGGCTAAGGTTAGGGCACCCCTAGGCTTAAGCGAGGGCACCCCTAGGCTTAGGCTAGGGCACACCTAGGCTTTAGCTAAGGCTAGGGCTCCCCTAACCTAAGGCTAGGGCACCCCTAGGCTTAGGCTAGGGCACCCCAGGCTTAGGCTAGGGCACCCCTAGGCTTAAGCTAAGGCTAGGGCTCCCCTAGCCTAAGGCTAGGGCACCCCTAGGCTTAGGCTAGGGCACCCTAAGGCTTAGGCTAGGGCACCCCTAGGCTTGGGCTAAGGCTAGAGCTCCCCTAGCCTAAGGCTAGGGCATCCCTAGGCTTAGGCTAGGGCACCCCTAGGCTTAGGTTACGGCACCCCTAGGCTTAGGCTAGGGCACCCCTAGGCTTAGGCAAGGGCACCCCTAGGCTTAGGATAGGGCACCCCTAGGCTTAGGCTAAGGCTAGGGCTCCCCTAGCCTAAGGCTTGGGCACCCCTAGGCTTAGGCTAGGGCACCCTTAGGCTTAGGCTAGGGCACCCCTAGGCTTAGGCTAAGGCTAGGGCTCCCATATCCTAAGGCTAGGACACCCCTAGGCTTGGCCTAGGGCACCCCTAGCTTAGGCTAAGGCTAGGGCACCCCAAGGCTTAGGCTAGGGCACCCCTAGGCTTAGGCTAGGGCACCCCTAGGCTTAGGATAACGCTAGAGCTCCCCTAGCCTAAGAATAGGGCACCTCTAGGCTTAGGCTAGGGCACCCCTAGGCTTAGGCTAAGGCTAGGGCTCCCCTAGCCTAAGGCTAGGGCATCCCTAGGCTTAGGCTAGGGCACCCCTAGGCTTAGGCTAGGGAACCCCTAGACTTAGGTTAAGCTTAGGGCTCCTCTAGCCTAAGGCTAGGACACCCCTAGGCTTAGGCTAGGGCACCCCTAGGCTTAGGCTAGGGCACCCCTAGGCTTAGGGAAGGGCACCCCTAGGCTTAGGCTAGGGCACCCCTAGGCTTAGGCTAAGGCTAGGGCTCCCCTAGCCTATGGCTAGGGCACGCCTAGGCTTAGGCTGAGTAACCCTAGGCTTAGGCTAGGGCACCCCAAGGCTTAGGCTAAGGCTAGGGTTCCCATAGCCTAAGGCTAGGGCACCCCTTGGCTTACGTAAGGGCACCCCTAAGCTTAGGCTAGGGCACCCCTAGGCTTAGGTTAAGGCTAGGGCTCCCCTAGCCTAAGGCTTGGGCACCCCTAGGCTTAGGCTAAGGCTAGGGCTTCCCTAGCCTAAGGTTAGGGCACCCCTATGCTTACGATAGGGCACCCCTAGGCTAGGTTAAGGCTAGGGCTCCCTTAGCCTAAGGCTTGGACACCCCTAGGCTTAGGGTAGGGCACCCTAGGCTTAGGCTAGGGCACCCCTAGGCTTAGCCTTAGGCTAGGGCTCCCCTAACCTAAGGCTAGGGCACCCTTAGGCTCAGGCTTGGGCACCCCTAGGCTTAGGCTATGGCACCCCTAGGCTTAGGCTAGGGTACCCCTAGGCTTAGGCTAAGGCTAGGGCTGCCTAGCCTAAGGCTAGGGCACCTCAAGGCTTAGAATAGGGCACCCCTAGGCTTAGGCTTGGGAACCCCTAGGTTTAGGCTAAGGCTAGGGTTTCCCTAGCCTAAGGCTAGGGAACCCCTAGGGTTAGCCTAGGGCACCCCTAAGCTTAGGCTAGGGCACACCTAGGCTTAGGCTAGGGTACACCTAGGCTTAGAATAGGGCACCCCTAGGCTTGGGCTAAGGCTAGGGCTCCCCTAGCCTAAGGCGAGGGCACCCCTAGGCTTAGCCTAGGGCGCCCCTAGGCTTAGTCTACGGCACCCCTAGGCTTAGGCTAGGGCACCCCTAGGCTAAGGCTAGGGCACTCCTAGTCTTAGGCTAGGGAACCCCTAGGCTTAGGCTAGGGCACCCCTAGCTTAGGCTAAGGCTAGGGCACCCCTAGGCTTCAGCTAGGGCACCCTTGGGCTTAGGCTAGGGCACCCCTAGGTTTAGGCTATGGCATCCATGGCCTAAGGCTAGGGCACCCTTAGGCTTAGGCTAGGGCTCCCATGGCCTAAGGCTAGGGCACCCTTAGGCTTAGGCTTGGGCACCCCTAGGCTTAGGCTAGGGCACCCCTAGGCTTAGGCTAGGGCACCCCTAGGCTTAGGCTAGGGCACCACTAGGCTTAAGCTAAGGCTAGGGCTCCCCTAACCTAAGGCTAGGGCACCCCTAGGCTTAGGCTAGGGCACTCCAGGCTTAGGCTGTGGCACCCCTAGGCTTAAGCTAAGGCTTGGGCTCCCCTAGCCTAAGGATAGGGAACCCCTACCCTTAGGCTAGGGCACCCCTAGGCTTAGGCTAGGGCACCCCTAGGCTTAGGCTACGGCACCCCTAGGCTTAGGCTAGGGCACCTCTAGGCTTAGCCTAAGGCACCCATAGGCTTAGGCTAGGGTACCCCTAGGCTTAAGCTAAGGCTAGGGCTCCCCTAGCCTAAGGCTAGGGCACCCCTAGGCTTAGGCTAGGTCACCCCTAGGCTTAGGCTAGGGCACCCCTAGTCTTAAGCTAAGGCTATGGCTCCCATAACCTAAGGCTTGGGCACCCCTAGGCTTAGGCTTGGGCACACCAGGCTTAGGCTAGGGCACCCCTAGGCTTAAGCTACGGCACCCCTAGGCTTAGGCTAGGGCACCCCTAGGCGTAGGCTTGGACACCCATAGGCTTAGGCTAGGGCACCCCTAGGCTTAGGCTAGGGCTAGTGTTTCCCTAGCCTAAGGCTAGCGAACCCCTAGGGTTAGGCTAGGGCACCCCTAGGCTTACGCTAGGGCACACCTAGGCTTAAGCTAAGGCTAGGGCTCCCCTAACCTAAGGCTAGGGCACCCCTACGCTTAGGCTAGGGCACCCCAGGCTTAGGCTAGGGCACCCGTAGGCTTAAGCTAAGGATAGGTCTCCCCTAGCCTAAGGCTAGGGAAACCCTACCCTTAGGCTAGGGCACCTTAAGTCTTAGGCTAGGGCACCCCTAGGCTTGGGGTAAGGCTAGGGCTCCCCTAGCCTAAGGCTAGGGCACCCCTAGGCTTAGGCTAGGGCACCCCTAGGCTTAGGTTATGGCACCCCTAGGCTTAGACTAGGGCACCCCTAGGCTTAGGCAAGGGCACCCCTAGGCTTAGGATAGGGCACCACTAGGCTTAGGCAAGGGCACCCCTAGGCTTAGGCTAAGGCTACGGCTCCCCTAGCCTAAGGCTTGGCCACCCCTAGGCTTAGGCTAGGGCACTCTTAGGCTTAGTCTAGGGCACCCCTAGGATTAGGCTAAGGCTAGGGCTCCCATAGCCGAAGGCTAGGGCACCCCTAGGCTTAGGCTAGGGCACCCCAAGGCTTAGGCTAGGGCACCCCTAGGCTTAGGCTAGGGCTCCCCTAGGCTTAGGCTAGGGCACCCCTAGGCTTAGGCTAAGGCTAGGGCTCCCATAGCCTAAGGCTAGGGCACCCCTAGGCTTGGCCTAGGGTACCCCTAGCTAAGGCTAAGGCTAGGGCACCCCTAGGCTTAGGCTAGGGCACCCCTATGCTTAGGCTAGGGCACCCCTAGGCTTAGGCTAACGCTAGAGCTCCCCTAGCCTAAGAATAGGGCACCTCTAGGCTTAGGCTAGGGCACCCCAAGGCTTAGGCTAGGGAACCCCTAGACTTAGGTTAAGCTTAGGGGTCCCCTAGCCTAAAGCTAGGACACCCATAGGCTTAGGCTAGGGCACCCCTAGGCTTAGGCTAGGGCACCCCTAGGCTTAAGGAAGGGCACCCCTAGGCTTAGGCTAGGGCACCCCTAGGCTTAGGCTAAGGCTAGGGCTCCCCTAGCCTATGGCTAGGGCACGCCTAGGCTTAGGCTAGGTAACCCTAGGCTTAGGCTAGGGCACACCTAAGCTTAGGCTAGGGCACCCCTAGGATTAGGCTAGGGCACCCCTAGGCTTAGGCTAAGGCTAGGCTTCCCATAGCCTAAGGCTAGGGCACCCCTTGGCTTACGATAGGGCACCCCTAGGCTTAGGCTAGGGCACCCCTATGCTTAGGTTAAAGCTAGGGCTCCCCTAGCCTAAGGCTTGGGCACCCCTAGGCTTAGGCTAAGGCTAGGGCTCCCCTAGCCTAAGGCTAGGGCACCCCTAGGCTTACGATAGGGCACCCCTAGGCTTAGTTTAAGGTCTAGGCTCCCCTAGCCTAAGGCTTGGACACCCCAAGGCTTAGGCTAGGGCACCCTTAGTCTTAGGCTTGGGCACCCCTAGGCTTAGGCTAAGGCTAGGGCTCCCCTAGCCTAAGGCTAGGGCACCCCTAGGCTTAGGATAGGGCACCCCTAGGCTTAGGATAGGGCACCCCTAGGCTTAGGCTTGGGCACCCCTAGGTTTAAGCTAAGGCTAGGGTTTCCCTAGCCAAAGGCTAGCGGACCCCTAGGGTTAGGCTAGGGCACCCCTAGGCTTAGGCTAGGGCACACCTAGGCTTAGGCTAGGGTACACCTAGGCTTAGAATAGGGCACCCCTAGGCTTGGGCTAAGGCTAGGGCTCCCCTAACCTAAGGCGAGGGCACCCCTAGGCTTAGGCTAGGGCACCCCTAGGCTTAGTCTACGGCACCCCTAGGCTTAGGGTAGGGCACCCCTAGGCTTAGGCTGGGGCACCCCTAGGCTTAGACTAGGGCACCCCTAGAATTAGCCTAAGGCTAGGGATCCCCTAGCCTAAGTTAGGGCACCCCTAGGATTAAGCGAGGGCACCCATAGGCTTAGGCTAGGGCTCCTGTAGGCTTAGACTAAGGTTATGGCTCGACTAGCCTTTGGCTAGGGCACCCTTAGGCTTAGGCTAGGGCACCCCTAGGCTTAGGCTAAGGCTAGGGCTCCCCTAGACTAAGGCTAGGGCACCTCTAGGCTTAGGCTAGGGCACCCCTAGGCTTAGACTAAGGCTACGGCTCGACTAGCCTAAGGCTTGGGCACCCCTAGTCTTAGGCTAGTGCACCCCTAGGCTTAGGGTACGGCACCCCTAGGCTTAGGCTAAGTCTAGAGCTCCCCTAGCCTAAGGCTAGGGCACCTCTAGGCTAAGGATAGGGCACCCCTAGGCTTAGGCTACGGCACCCCTAGGCTTAGGCTAGGGCACCCCTAGGCTTAGGTTAAGGTTAGGGCTCCCCTAGCCTAAGGCTAGGACACCCCTAGGCTTAGGCTAGGGCACCCCTAGGCTTAGGCAAGGGTACCCCTAGGCTTAGGCTAAGGCTAAGGCTCCCCTAGCCTAAGGCTAGGGCACCCCTAGCCTATGGCTAGGGCACCCCTAGGCTTAGGCTAGGGCACCCCTAGGCTTAGGCTACGGCACCCCTAGGCTTATGCTAGGGCACGCCTAGGCTTAGGCAATGCACCCCTAAGCTTGGGCTAAGGCTAGGGCTCCCCTATCCTAAGGCTAGGGCACCCCTAGGCTTAGTGTAGGGCACCCCTAAGCTTAGGCTACGGCACCGCTAGGCTTAGGCTAGGGCACCCCTAGGCTTAGGCTAGGGCACCCCTAGAATTAGCCTAAGGCTAGGGATCCCCTAGCCTAAGGTTAGGGCACCCCTAAGCTTAGGCTAGGGCTCCCCTAGGCTTAGGCTAGGGCACCCCTAGGCTTAGGCTAATGCTCCGGGTCATCTAGCCTAAGGCTAGGGCACCCCTAGGCTTAGGCTAGGGCACACCTAGGCTTAGGCTAGGGCATCCCTAGGCTTAGGCTAAGGCAAGGGCTCCCTTAGCGTAAGGCTAGGACACCCCTAGGCTTAAGCTAGGGCACCCATAGGCTTAGGCTAGGGCACCCCTAGGCTTAGACTAAGGCTATGGCTCGACTAGCCTAAGGCTAGGGCACCCCTAGGCTTAGGCTAAGGCTAGGGCTCCCCTAGCCTAAGGCAAGGGCACCTCTAGGCTTAGGCTAGGGCACCCCTAGGCTTAGACTAAGGCTAAGGCTCGACTAGCCTAAGGCTAGGGCACCCCTAGGCTTAAGGTAGGGCACCCCTAGGCTTAGGCTAGGGTACCCCTAGAATTAGCCTAAGGCTAGGGATCCCCTAGCCTAAGTTAGGGCACCCCTAGGATTAAGCGAGGGCACCCAAAGGCTTAGGCTAGGGCTCCTGTAGGCTTAGACTAAGGTTATGGCTCGACTAGCCTTTGGCTAGGGCACCCTTAGGCTTAGGCTAGGGCACCCCTAGGCTTAGGCTAAGGCTAGGGCTCCCCTAGACTAAGGCTAGGGCACCTCTAGGCTTAGGCTAGGGCACCCCTAGGCTTAGACTAAGGCTACGGCTCGACTAGCCTAAGGCTTGGGCACCCCTAGTCTTAGGCTAGTGCACCCCTAGGCTTAGGGTACGGCACCCCTAGGCTTAGGCTAAGTCTAGAGCTCCCCTAGCCTAAGGCTAGGGCACCTCTAGGCTAAGGATAGGGCACCCCTAGGCTTAGGCTACGGCACCCCTAGGCTTAGGCTAGGGCACCCCTAGGCTTAGGTTAAGGTTAGGGCTCCCCTAGCCTAAGGCTAGGACACCCCTAGGCTTAGGCTAGGGCACCCCTAGGCTTAGGCAAGGGTACCCCTAGGCTTAGGCTAAGGCTAAGGCTCCCCTAGCCTAAGGCTAGGGCACCCCTAGCCTATGGCTAGGGCACCCCTAGGCTTAGGCTAGGGCACCCCTAGGCTTAGGCTACGGCACCCCTAGGCTTATGCTAGGGCACGCCTAGGCTTAGGCAATGCACCCCTAAGCTTGGGCTAAGGCTAGGGCTCCCCTATCCTAAGGCTAGGGCACCCCTAGGCTTAGTGTAGGGCACCCCTAAGCTTAGGCTACGGCACCGCTAGGCTTAGGCTAGGGCACCCCTAGGCTTAGGCTAGGGCACCCCTAGAATTAGCCTAAGGCTAGGGATCCCCTAGCCTAAGGTTAGGGCACCCCTAAGCTTAGGCTAGGGCTCCCCTAGGCTTAGGCTAGGGCACCCCTAGGCTTAGGCTAATGCTCCGGGTCATCTAGCCTAAGGCTAGGGCACCCCTAGGCTTAGGCTAGGGCACACCTAGGCTTAGGCTAGGGCATCCCTAGGCTTAGGCTAAGGCAAGGGCTCCCTTAGCGTAAGGCTAGGACACCCCTAGGCTTAAGCTAGGGCACCCATAGGCTTAGGCTAGGGCACCCCTAGGCTTAGACTAAGGCTATGGCTCGACTAGCCTAAGGCTAGGGCACCCCTAGGCTTAGGCTAAGGCTAGGGCTCCCCTAGCCTAAGGCAAGGGCACCTCTAGGCTTAGGCTAGGGCACCCCTAGGCTTAGACTAAGGCTAAGGCTCGACTAGCCTAAGGCTAGGGCACCCCTAGGCTTAAGGTAGGGCACCCCTAGGCTTAGGCTAGGGTACCCCTAGGCTTAGGCTAAGGCTAGGGCTCCCCTAGCCTAAGGATAGGGCATCCCTAGGCTTAGGCTAGGGCACCCCTAGGCTTAGGCTTGGGCACCCTAGGCTTAGGTTAAGGTTAGGGCACCCCTAGACTAAGGCTAGGACACCCCTAGGTTTAGGCTTGGGCACCCCTAGGCTTAGGCTAGGGTACCCCCAGGCGTAGGCTAAGGCTAGGGCTCCCCTAGAATAAGGCTAGGGCACCCCTAGCCTAAGGCTAGGGAACCCCTATGCTTAGGCTAGGGCACACCTAGGCTTAGGCTAAGGCTAGGGCTCCCATAGTCCAAGGCTAGGGCACCCCTAGGCTTAGGATAGGGCACCCCTAGGCTTAGGCTAGGGCACCCCTAGGCTTAGGCTAGGGCACCCCTAGTCTTAGGCTAGGGCACCCCTAGGCTTAGGCTAAGGCTAGGGTTCCCATAGCCTAAGGATAGGGCACCCCTAGGCTTAGCCTAAGGCACTCCTAGCTTAGGCTAAGACTAGGGCACCCCTAGGCTTAGGATAGGGCACCCCTAAGCTTAGGCTAGGGCACCTCTAGGCTTATGCTACGGCACCCCTAGACTTAGGCTACGGCACCCCTAGACTTAGGCTAGGGCACCCCTAGGCTTAGGATAGGGCACCCAGAGGATTAGGCTAGGGCACCCCTAGGCTTGGGCTAAGGCTAGGGCTCCCCTAGCATAAGGCAAGGCACCCCTAGGCTTAGGCTAGGGCACCCCTAGGCTTAGGCTACGGCACCCCTAGGCTTAGACTAGGGCACCCCTAGTATTAGCCTAAGGCTAGGGATCCTCTAGCCTAAGGTTAGGGCACCCCTAGGCTTAGGGTAGGGCACCCCTAGGCTTAGGCTAAGGCACCCCTAGGCTTAGCCTAAGCTCTGGCTCGACTAGCCTAAGGCTAGGGAAACCCTAGGCTTAGGCTAGGGCACCCCTAGGCTTAGGCTAGGGAATCTTTAGGCTTAGACTACGGCTAGGGCTCCCTTAGCACAAGGCTAGGACACCCCTAGGCTTAAGCTAGGGCACCCATAGGCTTAGGCTAGGGCACCACTAGCCTAAGACTAGGGCACTTCTAGGCTTAGGCTAGGGCACCCCTAGGCTTAGACTAAGGTTACGGCTCGAGTAGCCTAAGGCTAGGGCACCCCTAGGCTTAGGCTAGGGCACCCCTAGGCTTAAGCTAGGGCACCCCTAGGCTTAGGCTAAGGCTAGAGCTCCCCTAGCCTAAGGCTAGGGCACCTCTAGGCTTAGGCTAGGGCACCCCTAGGCTTAGGCTAGGCCACCCCTAGGCTTAGGCTAGGGCACCCCTAGGCTTAGGCTAAGGTAGGGCTCCCCTAGCCTAAGGATAGGGCTTCCCTAGGCTTAGGCTAGGGCACCCCTAGGCTTAGGCTAGGGCACCCCTAGGCTGAGGTTAAGGTTAGGGCTCCCCTTGCCTAAGGCTAGGACACCCCTAGGCTTAGGCTAGGGCACCCCTAGGCTTAGGCTAGGGCACCCCTAGGCTTAGGCTAGGGCACCCCTAGGCTTAGGCTAGGGCACCCCTAGGCTGAGGTTAAGGTTAGGGCTCCCCTAGCCTAAGGCTAGGGCACCCCTAGCCTAAGGCTAGGTCACCCCTAGGCTTAGGCTAGGGCACCCCTAGGCTTAGGCTAAGGCTAGGGCTCCCCTAGACTAAGGCTAGGGCACCACTATCCTAAGGGTAGGGAAACCCTAGGCTTAGGCTAGGGCACACCTAGGATTAGGCTAAGGCTAGGGCTCGCATAGCCCAAGGCTAGGGCACCCTTGGCTTAGGCTAGGGCACCCCTAGGCTTAGGCTAGGGCACCCCTAGGCTTAGGCTAGGGTACCCCTAGGCTTAGGCTAAGGTTAGGGCTCCCCTAGACTAAGGCTAGGGCACGACTATCCTAAGGGTAGGGAAACCCTAGGCTTAGGCTAGGGCACACCTAGGATTAGGCTAAGGCTAGGGCTCCCATAGCCCAAGGCTAGGGCACCCCTAGGCTTAGGCTAGGGCACCCCTAGGCTTAGGCTAGGGCACCCCTAGGCTTTGGCTAAGGCTAGGGCTCCCATAGCCTAAGGGTAGGGCACCCCTAGGCTTAGCCTAGGGCAACCCTTGCTTAGGCTAAGGCTAGGGCACCCCTAGGCTTCAGCTAGGGCACCCCTAGGCTTAGGCTAGGGCACCCCTAGGCTTAGGCTAAGGCTAGAGCTCCCCTAGCCTAAGACAAGGGCACCTCTACGCTTAGGCTAGGGCACCCCTAGCCTTAGGCTAAGGCTAGGGCTCCCCTAGCCCAAGGCTAGGGCATCCCTAGGCTTAGGCTAGTGCACCCCTAGGCTTAGGCTAGGGCACCTCTAGGCTTAGGTTAAGCTTAGGGCTCCCTTAGCCTAAGGCTACGACACCCCTAGGCTTAGGATAGGGCACCCCTAATCTTAGGCTAGGGCACTCCTAGGCTTAGGCTAAGGCTAGAGCTCCCATAGCCTAAGGCTAGGGCACCCCTAGGCTTAGGCTAGGGCACCCCTAGGCTTAGGCTAGGGCCCCCCTCAGCTTAGGGTACGGCACCCCTAGACTTAGGCTAGGGCACCCCTAGGCTTAAGCTAAGGCTAGGGCTCCCCTAGCCTAAGGCTAGGGCACCCCTAGGCTTAGGCTAGGGCACCCCTAGGCTTAAGGTACGGCACCCCTAGGATTAGGCTAGGGCACCCCTAGGCTTAGGGTACGGCACCCCTAGACTTAGGCTAGGACACCCCTAGGCTTAGGCTAGGGCACCCATAGGCTTAGGCTAGGGCACCCCTAGGCTTAAGCTAAGGCTAGGGCTCCCCTAGCCTAAGGCTAGGGCACCCCTAGGCTTAGGCTAGGGTACCACTAGGCTTAGGCTAGGGCACCCCTAGGCTTAAGCTAAGGCTAGGGCTCCCCTAACCTAAGGATAGGGCACCCCTAGGCTTAGGCTAGAGCACCCCAGGCTTAGGCTAGGGCACCCCTAGGCATGGGCTAAGGCTAGGGCTCCCCTAGCCTAAGGCTAGGGCACGCCTAGGCTTAGGCTAGGGCACCCCTAGGCTTAGGCTACGGCACCCCTAGGCTTAGGCTACGGCACCCCTAGGCTTAGGCTAGGGCCCGCTAGGCTTAGGCTACGGCACCCCTAGGCTTAGGCTAAGGCTAGGGCTCCCCTACCCTAAGGCTAGTGAACCCCTACCCTTAGGCTAGGGCACCCCAAGGCTTAGGCTAGGGCACCCCTAGCCTTGGGCTAGGGCTAGGGCTCCCCTAGCCTAAGGCTAGGGCTCCCCTAGGCTTAGGCAAGGGCACTCCTAGGCTTAGGCTATGGCTAGGGCTCCCCTAGCCTAAGGCTAGGGCACCTCTAGGCTTAGGCTAGGGCACCCCCAGGCTTAAACTAAGGCTACGGCTCGACTAGCCTAAGGCTCGGGCACCCCTTGGCTTAGGCTAGGGCACCCCTAGGCTTAGGCTAAGGCTAGAGCTCCCCTACCCTAAGGCTAGGGCACCTCTAGGCTTAGGCTAGGGCACCCCTAGGCTTAAGCTAAGGCTAGGGCACCCCTAGGCTTAGGCTAGGGCACCCCTAGGCTTAGGATAGGGCACCCCTAGGCTTGGGCTAAGGCTAGGGCTCCCCTAGCATAAGGCTAGGGCACCCCTAGGCTTAGGCTCCGGCACCCCTAGGCTTAGGCTACGGCACCCCTAGGCTTAGGCTAGGGTACCCCTAGGCTTAGGCCAGGGCACACCTAGGCTTAGCCTAAGGCTCCGGCTCGACTAGCCTAAGGCTAGGGCAACCCTAGGCTTAGGCTAGGGCACCCCTAGGCTTAGGCTAGGGCATCCTTAGGCTTAGGCTACGGCTAGGGTTCCCCTAGCACAAGGCTAGGACACCCCTGGGCTTAAGCTAGGGCACCCATAGGCTTAGGCTAGGGCACCCCTAGGCTTAGACTAAGGCTATGGCTCGACTAGCCTAAGGCTAGGGCACACCTAGGCTTAGGCTAGGGCACCCCTAGGCTTAGGCTAGGGCACACCTAGGCTTAGGCTAAGGCTAGAGCTCCCCTAGCCTAAGGCTAGGGCACCTCTAGGCTTAGGCTAGGGCACCCCAAGGCTTAGGCTAGGGCACCCCAAGGCTTAAGTTGGGCACCCCTAGGCTTAGGCTAAGGCTAGTGCTCCCCTAGCCTAAGGATAGGGCATCCCTAGGCTTAGGCTAGGGCACCCCTACGCTTAGGCTAGGGCACCACTTGGCTGAGGTTAAGGTTAGGGCTCCCCTAGCCTAAGGCTAGGACACCCCTAGGCTTAGGCTAGGGCACCCCTAGGCTTAGGCTAGGGTACCCCTAGCTTATGCTAAGGCTAGGGCTCCCCTAGCCTAAGGCTAGGGCACCCCTAACGTAAGGCTAGGGCACCCCTAGGCTTAGGCTAGGGCACCCCTAGGCTTAGGCTAAGGCTAGGGCTCCCATAGCCCAAGGCTAGGGCACCACTAGGCTTAGGCTAGGGCACCCCTAGGCTTAGGCTAGGGCACCCCTAGGCTTAGGCTAAGGCTAGGGCTCACATAGCCTAAGGCTAGGGCACCCCTATGCTTAGCCTAGGGCACCCCTAGCTTAGGCTAAGGCTAGGGCACCCCTAGGCTTAGGCTAGGGCACCCCTAGGCTTAGGCTAAGGCTAGAGCTCCCCTAGCCTAATACTAGGGCACCTCTAGGCTTATGCTAGGGCACCCCTAGGCTTAGGCTAGGGCACCCCTAGGCTTAGGTTAAGCTTAGGGCTCCCCTAGCGTAAGGCTAGGACACCCCTAGGCTTAGGATAGGGCACCCCAAGGCTTAGGCTAGGGTACCCCTAGGCTTAGGCTAAGGCTAGGGCTCCCCTAGCCTAAGGCTAGGGCACCCCTAGCCTAAGGCTAGGGCACCCCTAGGCTTAGGCTAGGGCAGAACTAGGCTTAGGCTAAGGCTAGGGCTCCCATAGCCCAAGGCTAGGGCACCCGTAGGCTTAGGCTAGGGCACCCCTAGGCTACGCTAGGGCACCAATAAGCTTAGGCTAAGGCTAGGGCTCCCATAGCCTAAGACTAGGCATCCCTAGGCTTAGGCTAGGGCACTCCTAGGCTTAGGATAGGGCCCCCCTAAGTTTAGGCTAGGGCCCCCCTAAGCTTAGGCTAGGGCACCCCTAGGCTTAGGCTAAGGCTAGGGCTCCCCTAGCCCAAGGCTAGGGCATCCCTAGACTTAGGCTAGGGCACCCCTAGGCTTAGGGTACGGCACCCCTAGACTTAGGCTAGGGCACCCCTAGGCTTAGGCTAGGGCACCCCTAGGCTTAGGCTAGGGCACCCCTAGGCTTAAGCTAAGGCTAGGTCTCCGCTAGCCTAAGGCTAGAGCACCCCTAGGCTTAGGCTAGGGTACCCCTAGGCTTAGGCTAGGGCACCCCTAGTCTTAAGCTAAGGCTAGGGCTCCCCTAACCTAAGGCTAGGGCACCCCTAGGCTTAGGCTAGAGCACCCCAGGCTTAGGCTAGGGCACCCCTAGGCTTGGGCTAAGGCTAGGGCTCCCCTAGCCTAAGGCTAGGGCACGCCTAGGCTTAGGCTAGGGCACCCCTAGGCTTAGGCTAAGGCTAGGGCTCCCCTAGTCTAAGGCTAGGGCACCCTTAGGCTTAGACTAGGGCACCCCTAGGCTTAGGCTTCGGCACCCCTAGGCTTAGGCTCGGGCACCCCTAGGCTTAGGCTAGGGCACCACTATCCTAAGGCTAGGGAAACCCTAGGCTTAGGCTAGGGCACACCTAAGATTAGGCTAAGGATAGGGCTCCCATAGCCCAAGGCTAGGGCACCCCTAGGCTTAGGCTAGGGCACCCCTAGGCTTAGGCTAGGGCACCCCTAGGCTTAGGCTAGGGCACCCCTAGGCTTAGGCTAAGGCTAGGGCTCCCATAGCCTAAGGGTAGGGCACCCCTAGGCTTAGCCTAGGGCACCCCTAGGCTTCAGCTAGGGCACCCCTAGGCTTAGGCTAGGGCACCCCTAGGTTAGGCTAAGGCTAGAGCTCCCCTAGCCTAAGACTAGGGCACCTCTACGCTTAGGCTAGGGCACCCCTAGGCTTAGGCTAAGGCTAGGGCTCCCCTAGCCAAAGGCTAGGGCATCCCTAGACTTAGGCTAGTGCACCCCTAGGTTTAGGCTAGGGCACCCCTAGGCTTAGGTTAAGCTTAGGGCTCCCCTAGCCTAAGGCTATGACACCCCTAGGCTTAGGATAGGGCACCCCTAAGCTTAGGCTAGGGCACTCCTAGGCTTAGGCTAAGGCTAGAGCTCACATAGCCTAAGGCTAGGGCATCCCTAGGCTTTGGCTAGGGCACCCCTAGGCTTAGGCTGAGGCTAGGGCTCCCCTAGTCTAAGGCTAGGGCACCCCTAGGCTTAGGGTACGGCACCCCTAGACTTAGGCTAGGGCACCCCTAGGCTTAGGCTAGGGCACCCCTAGGCTTAGGCTAGGGCACCCCTAGGCTTAAGCTAAGGCTAGGGCTCCCCTAGCCTAAGGCTATGGCACCCCTAGGCTTAGGCTAGGGTACCACTAGGCTTAGGCTAAGGCACCCCTAGTCTTAAGCTAAGGCTAGGGCTCCCCTAACCTAAGGCTAGGGCACCCCTAGGCTTAGGCTAGAGCAACCCAGGCTTAGGCTAGGGCACCCCTAGGCTTGGGCTAAGGCTAGGGCTCCCCTAGCCTAAGGCTAGGGCATGCCTAGGCTTAGGCTAGGGCACCCCTAGGCTTAGGCTACGGCACCCCTACGCTTAGGCTACGGCACCCCTAGGCTTAGGCTACGGCACCCCTAGGCTTAGGCTAGGGCCCCCTAGGCTTAGGCTAGGGCACCCCAAGGCTTAGGCTAAGGCTAGAGCTCCCCTACCCTAAGGCTAGGGAACCCCTACCCTTAGGCTAGGGCACCCCAAGGCTTAGGCTAGTGCACCCCTAGCCTTGGGCTAGGGCTAGGGCTCCTTTAGCCTAAGGCTAGGGCTCCCCTAGGCTTAGGCTATGGCTAGGTCTCCCCTAGCCTAAGGCTAGGGCACCTCTAGGCTTAGGCTAGGGCACCCCTAGGCTTAAACTAAGGCTACGGCTCGACTAGCCTAAGGCTCGGGCACCCCTTGGCTTAGGCTAGGGCACCCCTAGGCTTAGGCTAAGGCTAGAGCTCCCCTACCCTAAGGCTAGGGCACCTCTAGGCTTAGGCTAGGGCACCCCTAAACTTAGGCTAGGGCACCCGTAGGCTTAGGCTAGGGCACCCCTAGCCTTAAACTAAGGCTAGGGCTCCCCTAGCCTAAGGCTAGGGAACCCCTACCCTTAGGCTAGGGCACCCCAAGGCTTAGGCTAGGGCACCCCTAGGCTTGGGCTAAGGCTAGAGCTCCCCTAGCATAAGGCTAGGGCACCCCTAGGCTTAGGCTAGGGCACCCCTAGGCTTAGGCTAGGGTACCCCTAGGCTTAGGCCAGGGCACCCCTAGGCTTAGCCTAAGGCTCCGGCTCCACTAGCCTAAGGCTAGGGCAACCCTAGGCTTAGGCTAGGGCACCCCTAGGCTTAGGCTAGGGCATCCCTAGGCTTAGGCTACGGCTAGGGTTCCCCTAGCACAAGGGTAGGACACCCCTAGGCTTAAGCTAGGGCACCCATAGGCTTAGGCTAGGGCACCCCTAGGCTTAGACTAAGGCTATGGCTCGACTAGCCTAAGGCTAGGGCACACCTAGGCATAGGCTAGGGCACCCCTAGGCTTAGGCTAAGGCTAGGACTCCCCTAGCCTAAGAATAGGGCACCTCGAGGCTTAGGCAAGGGCACCCCTAGGCTTAGACTAAGGCTACGGCTCGACTAGCCTAAGGCTAGGGCACCCCTAGGCTTAGGCTAGGGCACCCCTAGGCTTAGGCTAGGGCACACCTAGGCTTAGGCTAAGGCTAGAGCTCCCCTAGCCTAAGGCTAGGGCACCTCTAGGCTTAGGCTAGGGCACCCCTAGGCTTAGGCTTGGGCACCCCTAGGCTTAAGTTGGGCACCCCTAGGCTTACGCTAAGGCTAGTGCTCCCCTAGCCTAAGGATAGGGCATCCCTAGGCTTAGGCTAGGGCACCCCTACGCTTAGGCTAGGGCACCACTAGGCTGAGGTTAATGTTAGGGCTCCCCTAGCCTAAGGCTAGGACACCCCTAGGCTTAGGCTAGGGCACCCCTAGGCTTAGGCTAGGGTACCCCTAGCTTATGCTAAGGCTAGGGCTCCCCTAGCCTAAGGCTACGGCACCCCTAGCGTAAGGCTAGGGCACCCCTAGCGTAAGGCTAGGGCACCCCTAGGCTTAGGCTAAGGCTAGGGCTCCCATAGCCCAAGGCTAGGGCACCACTAGGCTTAGGCTAGGGCACCCCTAGGCTTAGGCTAGGGCACCCCTAGGCTTAGGCTAAGGCTAGGGCTCACATAGCCTAAGGCTAGGGCACCCCTAGGCTTAGCCTAGGGCACCCCTAGCTTAGGCTAAGGCTAGGGCACCCCTAGGCTTAGGCTGGGGCACCCCTAGGCTTAGGCTAAGGCTAGAGCTCCCCTAGCCTAATACTAGGGCACCTCTAGGCTTATGCTAGGGCACCCCTAGGCTTAGGCTAGGGCACCCCTAGGCTTAGGTTAAGCTTAGGGCTCCCCTAGCCTAAGGCTAGGACACCCCTAGGCTTAGGATAGGGCACCCCTAGGCTTAGGCTAGGGTACCCCTAGGCTTAGGCTAAGGCTAGGGCTCCCCTAGCCTAAGGCTAGGGCACCCCTAGCCTAAGGCTAGGGCACCCCTAGGCTTAGGCTAGGGCAGAACTAGGCTTAGGCTAAGGCTAGGGCTCCCATAGCCCAAGGCTAGGGCACCCGTAGGCTTAGGCTAGGGCCCCCCTAGGCTTACGCTAGGGCACCCCAGGCTTAGGCTAAGGCTAGGGCTCCCATAGCCTAAGGCTAGGGCATCCCTAGGCTTAGGCTAGGGCACTCCTAGGCTTAGGATAGGGCCCCCCTAAGCTTAGGCTAGGGCCCCCCTGAGCTTAGGCTAGGGCACCCCTAGGCTTAGGCTAAGGCTAGGGCTCCCCTAGTCTAAGGCTAGGGCACCCTTAGGCTTAGACTAGGGCACCCCTAGGCTTAGGCTACGGCACCCCTAGGCTTAGGCTCGGGCACCCCTATGCTTAGGCTAGGGCACCCATAGGCTTAGGCTAGTGCACCCCTAGGCTTAAGCTAAGGCTAGGGCTCCCATAGCCTAAGGCTAGGGCACCCCTAGGCTTACGCTAGGGCACCCCTAGGCTTACGCTAGGGCACCCCTAGGCTTAAGGTAAGGCTAGGGCTCCCCTAACCTAAGGATAGGGCACCCCTATGCTTAGCCTAGGGCACCCCTAGCTTAGGCTAAGGCTAGGGCACCCCTAGGCTTAGGCTAGGGCACCCCTAGGCTTAGGCTAAGGCTAGAGCTCCCCTAGCCTAATACTAGGGCACCTCTAGGCTTATGCTAGGGCACCCCTAGGCTTAGGCTAGGGCACCCCTAGGCTTAGGTTAAGCTTAGGGCTCCCCTAGCGTAAGGCTAGGACACCCCTAGGCTTAGGATAGGGCACCCCAAGGCTTAGGCTAGGGTACCCCTAGGCTTAGGCTAAGGCTAGGGCTCCCCTAGCCTAAGGCTAGGGCACCCCTAGCCTAAGGCTAGGGCACCCCTAGGCTTAGGCTAGGGCAGAACTAGGCTTAGGCTAAGGCTAGGGCTCCCATAGCCCAAGGCTAGGGCACCCGTAGGCTTAGGCTAGGGCACCCCTAGGCTACGCTAGGGCACCAATAAGCTTAGGCTAAGGCTAGGGCTCCCATAGCCTAAGACTAGGCATCCCTAGGCTTAGGCTAGGGCACTCCTAGGCTTAGGATAGGGCCCCCCTAAGTTTAGGCTAGGGCCCCCCTAAGCTTAGGCTAGGGCACCCCTAGGCTTAGGCTAAGGCTAGGGCTCCCCTAGCCCAAGGCTAGGGCATCCCTAGACTTAGGCTAGGTCACCCCTAGGCTTAGGTTAAGCTTAGGGCTCCCCTAGCCTAAGGCTACGACACCCCTAGGCTTTGGATAGGGCACCCCTAAGCTTAGGCTAGGGCACTCCTAGGCTTAGGCTAAGGCTAGAGCTCACATAGCCTAAGGCTAGGGCATCCCTAGGCTTAGGCTAGGGCACCCCTAGGCTTAGGCTAGGGCCCCCCTAAGCTTAGGCTAGGGCACCCCTAGGCTTAGGCTAAGGCTAGGGCTCCCCTAGTCTAAGGCTAGGGCACCCCTAGGCTTAGGCTAGGGCACCCCTAGGCTTAGGGTACGGCACCCCTAGACTTAGGCTAGGGCACCCCTAGGCTTAGGCTAGGGCACCCCTAGGCTTAGGCTAGGGCACCCCTAGGCTTAAGCTAAGGCTAGGTCTCCGCTAGCCTAAGGCTAGAGCACCCCTAGGCTTAGGCTAGGGTACCCCTAGGCTTAGGCTAGGGCACCCCTAGTCTTAAGCTAAGGCTAGGGCTCCCCTAACCTAAGGCTAGGGCACCCCTAGGCTTAGGCTAGAGCACCCCAGGCTTAGGCTAGGGCACCCCTAGGCTTGGGCTAAGGCTAGGGCTCCCCTAGCCTAAGGCTAGGGCACGCCTAGGCTTAGGCTAGGGCACCCCTAGGCTTAGGCTAAGGCTAGGGCTCCCCTAGTCTAAGGCTAGGGCACCCTTAGGCTTAGACTAGGGCACCCCTAGGCTTAGGCTTCGGCACCCCTAGGCTTAGGCTCGGGCACCCCTAGGCTTAGGCTAGGGCACCACTATCCTAAGGCTAGGGAAACCCTAGGCTTAGGCTAGGGCACACCTAAGATTAGGCTAAGGATAGGGCTCCCATAGCCCAAGGCTAGGGCACCCCTAGGCTTAGGCTAGGGCACCCCTAGGCTTAGGCTAGGGCACCCCTAGGCTTAGGCTAGGGCACCCCTAGGCTTAGGCTAAGGCTAGGGCTCCCATAGCCTAAGGGTAGGGCACCCCTAGGCTTAGCCTAGGGCACCCCTAGGCTTCAGCTAGGGCACCCCTAGGCTTAGGCTCGGGCACCCCTAGGCTTAGGCTAAGGCTAGAGCTCCCCTAGCCTAAGACTAGGGCACCTCTACGCTTAGGCTAGGGCACCCCTAGGCTTAGGCTAAGGCTAGGGCTCCCCTAGCCAAAGGCTAGGGCATCCCTAGACTTAGGCTAGTGCACCCCTAGGTTTAGGCTAGGGCACCCCTAGGCTTAGGTTAAGCTTAGGGCTCCCCTAGCCTAAGGCTATGACACCCCTAGGCTTAGGATAGGGCACCCCTAAGCTTAGGCTAGGGCACTCCTAGGCTTAGGCTAAGGCTAGAGCTCACATAGCCTAAGGCTAGGGCATCCCTAGGCTTTGGCTAGGGCACCCCTAGGCTTAGGCTGAGGCTAGGGCTCCCCTAGTCTAAGGCTAGGGCACCCCTAGGCTTAGGGTACGGCACCCCTAGACTTAGGCTAGGGCACCCCTAGGCTTAGGCTAGGGCACCCCTAGGCTTACGCTAGGGCACCCCTAGGCTTAAGCTAAGGCTAGGGCTCCCCTAGCCTAAGGCTATGGCACCCCTAGGCTTAGGCTAGGGTACCACTAGGCTTAGGCTAAGGCACACCTAGTCTTAAGCTAAGGCTAGGGCTCCCCTAACCTAAGGCTAGGGCACCCCTAGGCTTAGGCTAGAGCAACCCAGGCTTAGGCTAGGGCACCCCTAGGCTTGGGCTAAGGCTAGGGCTCCCCTAGCCTAAGGCTAGGGCATGCCTAGGCTTAGGCTAGGGCACCCCTAGGCTTAGGCTACGGCACCCCTACGCTTAGGCTACGGCACCCCTAGGCTTAGGCTACGGCACCCCTAGGCTTAGGCTAGGGCCCCCTAGGCTTAGGCTAGGGCACCCCAAGGCTTAGGCTAAGGCTAGAGCTCCCCTACCCTAAGGCTAGGGAACCCCTACCCTTAGGCTAGGGCACCCCAAGGCTTAGGCTAGTGCACCCCTAGCCTTGGGCTAGGGCTAGGGCTCCTTTAGCCTAAGGCTAGGGCTCCCCTAGGCTTAGGCTATGGCTAGGTCTCCCCTAGCCTAAGGCTAGGGCACCTCTAGGCTTAGGCTAGGGCACCCCTAGGCTTAAACTAAGGCTACGGCTCGACTAGCCTAAGGCTCGGGCACCCCTTGGCTTAGGCTAGGGCACCCCTAGGCTTAGGCTAAGGCTAGAGCTCCCCTACCCTAAGGCTAGGGCACCTCTAGGCTTAGGCTAGGGCACCCCTAAACTTAGGCTAGGGCACCCGTAGGCTTAGGCTAGGGCACCCCTAGCCTTAAACTAAGGCTAGGGCTCCCCTAGCCTAAGGCTAGGGAACCCCTACCCTTAGGCTAGGGCACCCCAAGGCTTAGGCTAGGGCACCCCTAGGCTTGGGCTAAGGCTAGAGCTCCCCTAGCATAAGGCTAGGGCACCCCTAGGCTTAGGCTAGGGCACCCTTAGGCTTAGGCTAGGGTACCCCTAGGCTTAGGCCAGGGCACCCCTAGGCTTAGCCTAAGGCTCCGGCTCCACTAGCCTAAGGCTAGGGCAACCCTAGGCTTAGGCTAGGGCACCCCTAGGCTTAGGCTAGGGCATCCCTAGGCTTAGGCTACGGCTAGGGTTCCCCTAGCACAAGGGTAGGACACCCCTAGGCTTAAGCTAGGGCACCCATAGGCTTAGGCTAGGGCACCCCTAGGCTTAGACTAAGGCTATGGCTCGACTAGCCTAAGGCTAGGGCACACCTAGGCATAGGCTAGGGCACCCCTAGGCTTAGGCTAAGGCTAGGACTCCCCTAGCCTAAGAATAGGGCACCTCGAGGCTTAGGCAAGGGCACCCCTAGGCTTAGACTAAGGCTACGGCTCGACTAGCCTAAGGCTAGGGCACCCCTAGGCTTAGGCTAGGGCACCCCTAGGCTTAGGCTAGGGCACACCTAGGCTTAGGCTAAGGCTAGAGCTCCCCTAGCCTAAGGCTAGGGCACCTCTAGGCTTAGGCTAGGGCACCCCTAGGCTTAGGCTTGGGCACCCCTAGGCTTAAGTTGGGCACCCCTAGGCTTACGCTAAGGCTAGTGCTCCCCTAGCCTAAGGATAGGGCATCCCTAGGCTTAGGCTAGGGCACCCCTACGCTTAGGCTAGGGCACCACTAGGCTGAGGTTAATGTTAGGGCTCCCCTAGCCTAAGGCTAGGACACCCCTAGGCTTAGGCTAGGGCACCCCTAGGCTTAGGCTAGGGTACCCCTAGCTTATGCTAAGGCTAGGGCTCCCCTAGCCTAAGGCTACGGCACCCCTAGCGTAAGGCTAGGGCACCCCTAGCGTAAGGCTAGGGCACCCCTAGGCTTAGGCTAAGGCTAGGGCTCCCATAGCCCAAGGCTAGGGCACCACTAGGCTTAGGCTAGGGCACCCCTAGGCTTAGGCTAGGGCACCCCTAGGCTTAGGCTAAGGCTAGGGCTCACATAGCCTAAGGCTAGGGCACCCCTAGGCTTAGCCTAGGGCACCCCTAGCTTAGGCTAAGGCTAGGGCACCCCTAGGCTTAGGCTGGGGCACCCCTAGGCTTAGGCTAAGGCTAGAGCTCCCCTAGCCTAATACTAGGGCACCTCTAGGCTTATGCTAGGGCACCCCTAGGCTTAGGCTAGGGCACCCCTAGGCTTAGGTTAAGCTTAGGGCTCCCCTAGCCTAAGGCTAGGACACCCCTAGGCTTAGGATAGGGCACCCCTAGGCTTAGGCTAGGGTACCCCTAGGCTTAGGCTAAGGCTAGGGCTCCCCTAGCCTACGGCTAGGGCACCCCTAGCCTAAGGCTAGGGCACCCCTAGGCTTAGGCTAGGGCAGAACTAGGCTTAGGCTAAGGCTAGGGCTCCCATAGCCCAAGGCTAGGGCACCCGTAGGCTTAGGCTAGGGCCCCCCTAGGCTTACGCTAGGGCACCCCAGGCTTAGGCTAAGGCTAGGGCTCCCATAGCCTAAGGCTAGGGCATCCCTAGGCTTAGGCTAGGGCACTCCTAGGCTTAGGATAGGGCCCCCCTAAGCTTAGGCTAGGGCCCCCCTGAGCTTAGGCTAGGGCACCCCTAGGCTTAGGCTAAGGCTAGGGCTCCCCTAGTCTAAGGCTAGGGCACCCTTAGGCTTAGACTAGGGCACCCCTAGGCTTAGGCTACGGCACCCCTAGGCTTAGGCTCGGGCACCCCTAGGCTTAGGCTAGGGCACCCATAGGCTTAGGCTAGTGCACCCCTAGGCTTAAGCTAAGGCTAGGGCTCCCATAGCCTAAGGCTAGGGCACCCCTAGGCTTACGCTAGGGCACCCCTAGGCTTACGCTAGGGCACCCCTAGGCTTAAGGTAAGGCTAGGGCTCCCCTAACCTAAGGATAGGGCACCCCTAGGCTTAGGCTAGGGCACTCCTAGGCTTAAGCTAAGGCTAGGGCTCCCCTAGCCTAAGGCTAGGGAACCCCTACCCTTAGGCTAGGTCATCCCTAGGCTTAGGCTAGTGCACCCCTAGGCTTAGGCTAGGGCACCCCTAGGCTTAGGTTAAGCTTAGGGATCCCCTAGCCTAAGGCTATGACACCCCTAGGCTTAGGATAGGGCACCCCTAAGCTTAGGCTAGGGCACTCCTAGGCTTAGGCTAAGGCTGGAGCTCCCATAGCCTAAGGCTAGGGCATCCCTAGGCTTAGGCTAGGGCACCCCTAGGCTTAGGGTACGGCACCCCTAGACTTAGGCTAGGGCACCCCTAGGCTTAGGCTAGGGCACCCATAGGCTTAGGCTAGGGCACCCCTAGGCTTAAGCTAAGGCTAGGGCTCCCCTAGCTTAAGGCTAGGGCACCCCTAGGCTTAGGCTAGGGTACCTCTTGGCTTAGGCTAGGGCACCCCTAGGCTTAAGCTAAGGCTAGGGCTCCCCTAACCTAAGGCTAGGGCACCCCTAGGCTTAGGCTAGAGCACCCCAGGCTTAGGCTAGGGCACCCCTAGGCTTGGGCTAAGGCTAGGGCTCCCCTAGCCTAAGGCTAGGGCACGCCTAGGCTTAGGCTAGGGCACCCATAGGCTTAGGCTACGGCACCCCTAGGCTTAGGCTACGGCACCCCTAGGCTTAGGCTAGGGCCCCCTAGGCTTAGGCTAGGGCACCCCTAGGCTTAGGCTAAGGCTAGGGCTCCCCTACCCTAAGGCTACGGAACCCCTACCCTTAGGCTAGGGCACCCCAAGGCTTAGGCTAGGGCACCCCTAGCCTTGGGCTAGGGCTAGGTCTCCCCTAGCCTAAGGCTAGGGCTCCCCTAGGCTTAGGCAAGGGCACCCATAGGCTTAGGCTATGGCTAGGGCTCCCCTAGCCTAAGGCTAGGGCACCCCTAGGCTTAGGCTAGGGCACCCCTAGGCTTAGGCTAAGGCTAGGGCTCCCCTAGCCTAAGGATAGGGCATCCCTAGGCTTAGGCTAGGGCACCGCTAGGCTTAGGCTAGGGAACCCCTAGGCTGAGTTTAAGGTTAGGGCTCCCCTAGCCTAAGGCTAGGACACCCTTAGGCTTAGGCTTGGGCACCCCTAGGCTTAGGCTAGGGTACCCCTAGGCTTAGGCTAAGGCTAGGGCTCCCCTAGCCTAAGGCTAGGGCACCCCTAGCCTAAGCCTAGGGCACCCATAGGCTTAGGCTAGGGTACCCCTAGGCTTAGGCTAGGGCACCCCTAGTCTTAAGCTAAGGCTAGGGCTCCCCTAACCTACGGCTAGGGCACCCCTAGGCTTAGGCTAGAGCACCCCAGGCTTAGGCTAGGGCACCCCTAGGCTTGGGCTAAGGCTAGGGCTCCCCTAGCCTAAGGCTAGGGCACGCCTAGGCTTAGGCTAGGGCACCCCTAGGCTTAGGCTAAGGCTAGGGCTCCCCTAGTCTAAGGCTAGGGCACCCTTAGGCTTAGACTAGGGCACCCCTAGGCTTAGGCTTCGGCACCCCTAGGCTTAGGCTCGGGGACCCCTAGGCTTAGGCTAGGGCACCACTATCCTAAGGCTAGGGAAACCCTAGGCTTAGGCTAGGGCACACCTAAGATTAGGCTAAGGATAGGGCTCCCATAGCCCAAGGCTAGGGCACCCCTAGGCTTAGGCTAGGGCACCCCTAGGCTTAGGCTAGGGCACCCCTAGGCTTAGGCTAGGGCACCCCTAGGCTTAGGCTAAGGCTAGGGCTCCCATAGCCTAAGGGTAGGGCACCCCTAGGCTTAGCCTAGGGCACCCCTAGGCTTCAGCTAGGGCACCCCTAGGCTTAGGCTAGGGCACCCCTAGGCTTAGGCTAAGGCTAGAGCTCCCCTAGCCTAAGACTAGGGCACCTCTACGCTTAGGCTAGGGCACCCCTAGGCTTAGGCTAAGGCTAGGGCTCCCCTAGCCAAAGGCTAGGGCATCCCTAGACTTAGGCTAGTGCACCCCTAGGTTTAGGCTAGGGCACCCCTAGGCTTAGGTTAAGCTTAGGGCTCCCCTAGCCTAAGGCTATGACACCCCTAGGCTTAGGATAGGGCACCCCTAAGCTTAGGCTAGGGCACTCCTAGGCTTAGGCTAAGGCTAGAGCTCACATAGCCTAAGGCTAGGGCATCCCTAGGCTTTGGCTAGGGCACCCCTAGGCTTAGGCTGAGGCTAGGGCTCCCCTAGTCTAAGGCTAGGGCACCCCTAGGCTTAGGGTACGGCACCCCTAGACTTAGGCTAGGGCACCCCTAGGCTTAGGCTAGGGCACCCCTAGGCTTAGGCTAGGGCACCCCTAGGCTTAAGCTAAGGCTAGGGCTCCCCTAGCCTAAGGCTATGGCACCCCTAGGCTTAGGCTAGGGTACCACTAGGCTTAGGCTAAGGCACCCCTAGTCTTAAGCTAAGGCTAGGGCTCCCCTAACCTAAGGCTAGGGCACCCCTAGGCTTAGGCTAGAGCAACCCAGGCTTAGGCTAGGGCACCCCTAGGCTTGGGCTAAGGCTAGGGCTCCCCTAGCCTAAGGCTAGGGCATGCCTAGGCTTAGGCTAGGGCACCCCTAGGCTTAGGCTACGGCACCCCTACGCTTAGGCTACGGCACCCCTAGGCTTAGGCTACGGCACCCCTAGGCTTAGGCTAGGGCCCCCTAGGCTTAGGCTAGGGCACCCCAAGGCTTAGGCTAAGGCTAGAGCTCCCCTACCCTAAGGCTAGGGAACCCCTACCCTTAGGCTAGGGCACCCCAAGGCTTAGGCTAGTGCACCCCTAGCCTTGGGCTAGGGCTAGGGCTCCTTTAGCCTGAGGCTAGGGCTCCCCTAGGCTTAGGCTATGGCTAGGTCTCCCCTAGCCTAAGGCTAGGGCACCTCTAGGCTTAGGCTAGGGCACCCCTAGGCTTAAACTAAGGCTACGGCTCGACTAGCCTAAGGCTCGGGCACCCCTTGGCTTAGGCTAGGGCACCCCTAGGCTTAGGCTAAGGCTAGAGCTCCCCTACCCTAAGGCTAGGGCACCTCTAGGCTTAGGCTAGGGCACCCCTAAACTTAGGCTAGGGCACCCGTAGGCTTAGGCTAGGGCACCCCTAGCCTTAAACTAAGGCTAGGGCTCCCCTAGCCTAAGGCTAGGGAACCCCTACCCTTAGGCTAGGGCACCCCAAGGCTTAGGCTAGGGCACCCCTAGGCTTGGGCTAAGGCTAGAGCTCCCCTAGCATAAGGCTAGGGCACCCCTAGGCTTAGGCTAGGGCACCCCTAGGCTTAGGCTAGGGTACCCCTAGCTTAGGCCAGGGCACCCCTAGGCTTAGCCTAAGGCTCCGGCTCCACTAGCCTAAGGCTAGGGCAACCCTAGGCTTAGGCTAGGGCACCCCTAGGCTTAGGCTAGGGCATCCCTAGGCTTAGGCTACGGCTAGGGTTCCCCTAGCACAAGGGTAGGACACACCTAGGCTTAAGCTAGGGCACCCATAGGCTTAGGCTAGGGCACCCCTAGGCTTAGACTAAGGCTATGGCTCGACTAGCCTAAGGCTAGGGCACACCTAGGCATAGGCTAGGGCACCCCTAGGCTTAGGCTAAGGCTAGGACTCCCCTAGCCTAAGAATAGGGCACCTCGAGGCTTAGGCAAGGGCACCCCTAGGCTTAGACTAAGGCTACGGCTCGACTAGCCTAAGGCTAGGGCACCCCTAGGCTTAGGCTAGGGCACCCCTAGGCTTAGGCTAGGGCACACCTAGGCTTAGGCTAAGGCTAGAGCTCCCCTAGCCTAAGGCTAGGGCACCTCTAGGCTTAGGCTAGGGCACCCCTAGGCTTAGGCTTGGGCACCCCTAGGCTTAAGTTGGGCACCCCTAGGCTTACGCTAAGGCTAGTGCTCCCCTAGCCTAAGGATAGGGCATCCCTAGGCTTAGGCTAGGGCACCCCTACGCTTAGGCTAGGGCACCACTAGGCTGAGGTTAATGTTAGGGCTCCCCTAGCCTAAGGCTAGGACACCCCTAGGCTTAGGCTAGGGCACCCCTAGGCTTAGGCTAGGGTACCCCTAGCTTATGCTAAGGCTAGGGCTCCCCTAGCCTAAGGCTACGGCACCCCTAGCGTAAGGCTAGGGCACCCCTAGCGTAAGGCTAGGGCACCCCTAGGCTTAGGCTAAGGCTAGGGCTCCCATAGCCCAAGGCTAGGGCACCACTAGGCTTAGGCTAGGGCACCCCTAGGCTTAGGCTAGGGCACCCCTAGGCTTAGGCTAAGGCTAGGGCTCACATAGCCTAAGGCTAGGGCACCCCTAGGCTTAGCCTAGGGCACCCCTAGCTTAGGCTAAGGCTAGGGCACCCCTAGGCTTAGGCTGGGGCACCCCTAGGCTTAGGCTAAGGCTAGAGCTCCCCTAGCCTAATATTAGGGCACCTCTAGGCTTATGCTAGGGCACCCCTAGGCTTAGGCTAGGGCACCCCTAGGCTTAGGTTAAGCTTAGGGCTCCCCTAGCCTAAGGCTAGGGCACCCCTAGCCTAAGGCTAGGGCACCCCTAGGCTTAGGCTAGGGCAGAACTAGGCTTAGGCTAAGGCTAGGGCTCCCATAGCCCAAGGCTAGGGCACCCGTAGGCTTAGGCTAGGGCCCCCCTAGGCTTACGCTAGGGCACCCCAGGCTTAGGCTAAGGCTAGGGCTCCCATAGCCTAAGGCTAGGGCATCCCTAGGCTTAGGCTAGGGCACTCCTAGGCTTAGGATAGGGCCCCCCTAAGCTTAGGCTAGGGCCCCCCTGAGCTTAGGCTAGGGCACCCCTAGGCTTAGGCTAAGGCTAGGGCTCCCCTAGTCTAAGGCTAGGGCACCCTTAGGCTTAGACTAGGGCACCCCTAGGCTTAGGCTACGGCACCCCTAGGCTTAGGCTCGGGCACCCCTATGCTTAGGCTAGGGCACCCATAGGCTTAGGCTAGTGCACCCCTAGGCTTAAGCTAAGGCTAGGGCTCCCATAGCCTAAGGCTAGGGCACCCCTAGGCTTACGCTAGGGCACCCCTAGGCTTACGCTAGGGCACCCCTAGGCTTAAGGTAAGGCTAGGGCTCCCCTAACCTAAGGATAGGGCACCCCTAGGCTTAGGCTAGGGCACTCCTAGGCTTAAGCTAAGGCTAGGGCTCCCCTAGCCTAAGGCTAGGGAACCCCTACCCTTAGGCTAGGTCATCCCTAGGCTTAGGCTAGTGCACCCCTAGGCTTAGGCTAGGGCACCCCTAGGCTTAGGTTAAGCTTAGGGATCCCCTAGCCTAAGGCTATGACACCCCTAGGCTTAGGATAGGGCACCCCTAAGCTTAGGCTAGGGCACTCCTAGGCTTAGGCTAAGGCTGGAGCTCCCATAGCCTAAGGCTAGGGCATCCCTAGGCTTAGGCTAGGGCACCCCTAGGCTTAGGGTACGGCACCCCTAGACTTAGGCTAGGGCACCCCTAGGCTTAGGCTAGGGCACCCATAGGCTTAGGCTAGGGCACCCCTAGGCTTAAGCTAAGGCTAGGGCTCCCCTAGCTTAAGGCTAGGGCACCCCTAGGCTTAGGCTAGGGTACCTCTTGGCTTAGGCTAGGGCACCCCTAGGCTTAAGCTAAGGCTAGGGCTCCCCTAACCTAAGGCTAGGGCACCCCTAGGCTTAGGCTAGAGCACCCCAGGCTTAGGCTAGGGCACCCCTAGGCTTGGGCTAAGGCTAGGGCTCCCCTAGCCTAAGGCTAGGGCACGCCTAGGCTTAGGCTAGGGCACCCATAGGCTTAGGCTACGGCACCCCTAGGCTTAGGCTACGGCACCCCTAGGCTTAGGCTAGGGCCCCCTAGGCTTAGGCTAGGGCACCCCTAGGCTTAGGCTAAGGCTAGGGCTCCCCTACCCTAAGGCTACGGAACCCCTACCCTTAGGCTAGGGCACCCCAAGGCTTAGGCTAGGGCACCCCTAGCCTTGGGCTAGGGCTAGGTCTCCCCTAGCCTAAGGCTAGGGCTCCCCTAGGCTTAGGCAAGGGCACCCATAGGCTTAGGCTATGGCTAGGGCTCCCCTAGCCTAAGGCTAGGGCACCCCTAGGCTTAGGCTAGGGCACCCCTAGGCTTAGGCTAAGGCTAGGGCTCCCCTAGCCTAAGGATAGGGCATCCCTAGGCTTAGGCTAGGGCACCGCTAGGCTTAGGCTAGGGAACCCCTAGGCTGAGGTTAAGGTTAGGGCTCCCCTAGCCTAAGGCTAGGACACCCTTAGGCTTAGGCTTGGGCACCCCTAGGCTTAGGCTAGGGTACCCCTAGGCTTAGGCTAAGGCTAGGGCTCCCCTAGCCTAAGGCTAGGGCACCCCTAGCCTAAGCCTAGGGCACCCATAAGCTTAGGCTAGGGTACCCCTAGGCTTAGGCTAGGGCACCCCTAGTCTTAAGCTAAGGCTAGGGCTCCCCTAACCTACGGCTAGGGCACCCCTAGGCTTAGGCTAGAGCACCCCAGGCTTAGGCTAGGGCACCCCTAGGCTTGGGCTAAGGCTAGGGCTCCCCTAGCCTAAGGCTAGGGCACGCCTAGGCTTAGGCTAGGGCACCCCTAGGCTTAGGCTAAGGCTAGGGCTCCCCTAGTCTAAGGCTAGGGCACCCTTAGGCTTAGACTAGGGCACCCCTAGGCTTAGGCTTCGGCACCCCTAGGCTTAGGCTCGGGGACCCCTAGGCTTAGGCTAGGGCACCACTATCCTAAGGTTAGGGAAACCCTAGGCTTAGGCTAGGGCACACCTAAGATTAGGCTAAGGCTAGGGCTCCCATAGCCCAAGGCTAGGGCACCCCTAAGCTTAGGCTAGGGCACCCCTAGGCTTAGGCTAGGGCACCCCTAGGCTTAGGCTAGGGCACCCCTAGGCTTAGGCTAAGGCTAGGGCTCCCATAGCATAAGGGTAGGGCACCCCTAGGCTTAGCCTAGGGCACCCCTAGGCTTCAGCTAGGGCACCCCTAGGCTTAGGCTAGGGCACCCCTAGGCTTAGGCTAAGGCTAGAGCTCCCCTAGCCTAAGACTAGGGCACCTCTACGCTTAGGCTAGGGCACCCCTAGGCTTAGGCTAAGGCTAGGGCTCCCCTAGCCCAAGGCTAGGGCATCCCTAGACTTAGGCTAGTGCACCCCTAGGTTTAGGCTAGGGCACCCCTAGGCTTAGGTTAAGCTTAGGGCTCCCCTAGCCTAAGGCTACGACACCCCTAGGCTTAGGATAGGGCACCCCTAAGCTTAGGCTAGGGCACTCCTAGGCTTAGGCTAAGGCTAGAGCTCACATAGCCTAAGGCTAGGGCATCGCTAGGCTTTGGCTAGGGCACCCCTAGGCTTAGGCTAAGGCTAGGGCTCCCCTAGTCTAAGGCTAGGGCACCCCTAGGCTTAGGCTAGGGCACCCCTAGGCTTAGGGTACGGCACCCCTAGACTTAGGCTAGGGCACCCCTAGGCTTAGGCTAGGGCACCCCTAGGCTTAGGCTAGGGCACCCCTAGGCTTAAGCTAAGGCTAGGGCTCCCCTAGCCTAAGGCTATGGCACCCCAAGGCTTAGGCTAGGGTACCCCTAGGCTTAGGCTACGGCACCCCTAGTCTTAAGCTAAGGCTAGGGCTCCCCTAACCTAAGGCTAGGGCACCCCTAGGCTTAGGCTACAGCACCCCAGGCTTAGGCTAGGGCACCCCTAGGCTTGGGCTAAGGCTAGGGCTCCCCTAGCCTAAGGCTAGGGCACGCCTAGGCTTAGGCTAGGGCACCCCTAGGCTTAGGCTACGGCACCCCTACGCTTAGGCTACGGCACCCCTAGGCTTAGGCTACGGCACCCCTAGGCTTAGGCTAGGGCCCCCTAGGCTTAGGCTAGGGCAACCCAAGGCTTAGGCTAAGGCTAGAGCTCCCCTACCCTAAGGCTAGGGAACCCCTACCCTTAGGCTAGGGCACCCCAAGGCTTAGGCTAGGGCACCCCTAGCCTTGGGCTAGGGCTAGGGCTCCTTTAGCCTAAAGCTAGGGCTCCCCTAGGCTTAGGCTATGGCTAAGTCTCCCCTAGCCTAAGGCTAGGGCACCTCTAGGCTTAGGCTAGGGCACCCCTAGGCTTAAACTAAGGCTACGGCTCGACTAGCCTAAGGCTCGGGCACCCCTTGGCTTAGGCTAGGGCACCCCTAGGCTTAGGCTAAGGCTAGAGCTCCCCTACCCTAAGGCTAGGGCACCTCTAGGCTTAGGCTAGGGCACCCCTAAACTTAGGCTAGGGCACCCGTAGGCTTAGGCTAGGGCACCCCTAGCCTTAAACTAAGGCTAGGGCTCCCCTAGCCTAAGGCTAGGGAACCCATACCCTTAGGCTAGGGCACCCCAAGGCTTAGGCTAGGGCACCCCTAGGCTTGGGCTAAGGCTAGAGCTCCCCTAGCATAAGGCTAGGGCACCCCTAGGCTTAGGCTAGGGCACCCCTAGGCTTAGGCTAGGGTACCCCTAGGCTTAGGCCAGGGCACCCCTAGGCTTAGCCTAAGGCTCCGGCTCCACTAGCCTAAGGCTAGGGCAACCCTAGGCTTAGGCTAGGGCACCCCTAGGCTTAGGCTAGGGCATCCCTAGGCTTAGGCTACGGCTAGGGTTCCCCTAGCACAAGGGTAGGACACCCCTAGGCTTAAGCTAGGGCACCCATAGGCTTAGGCTAGGGCACCCCTAGGCTTAGACTAAGGCTATGGCTCGACTAGCCTAAGGCTAGGGCACACCTAGGCATAGGCTAGGGCACCCCTAGGCTTAGGCTAAGGCTAGGACTCCCCTAGCCTAAGACTAGGGCACCTCGAGGCTTAGGCAAGGGCACCCCTAAGCTTAGACTAAGGCTACGGCTCGACTAGCCTAAGGCTAGGGCACCCCTAGGCTTAGGCTAGGGCACCCCTAGGCTTAGGGTAGGGCACACCTAGGCTTAGGCTAAGGCTAGAGCTCCCCTAGCCTAAGGCTAGGGCACCTCTAGGCTTAGGCTAGGGCACCACTAGGCTTAGGCTAAGGCTAGGGCTCACATAGCCTAAGGATAGGGCACCCATAGGCTTAGCCTAGGGCACCCCTAGCTTAGGCTAAGGCTAGGGCACCCCTAGGCTTAGGCTGGGGCACCCCTAGGCTTAGGCTAAGGCTAGAGCTCCCCTAGCCTAATACTAGGGCACCTCTAGGCTTATGCTAGGGCACCCCTAGGCTTAGGCTAGGGCACCCCTAGGCTTAGGTTAAGCTTAGGGCTCCCCTAGCCTAAGGCTAGGACACCCCTAGGCTTAGGATAGTGCACCCCTAGGCTTAGGCCAGGGTACCCCTAGGCTTAGGCTAGGGCAGAACTAGGCTTAGGCTAAGGCTAGGGCTCCCATAGCCCAAGGCTAGGGCACCCGTAGGCTTAGGCTAGGGCCCCCCTAGGCTTACGCTAGGGCACCCCAGGCTTAGGCTAAGGCTAGGGCTCCCATAGCCTAAGGCTAGGGCATCCCTAGGCTTAGGCTAGGGCACTCCTAGGCTTAGGATAGGGCCCACCTAAGCTTAGGCTAGGGCCCCCCTGAGCTTAGGCTAGGGCACCCATAGGCTTATGCTAATTCTAGGGCTCCCCTAGTCTAAGGCTAGGGCACCCTTAGGCTTAGACTAGGGCACCCCTAGGCTTAGGCTACGGCACCCCTAGGCTTAGGCTCGGGCACCCCTAGGCTTAGGCTAGGGCACCCATAGGCTTAGGCTAGTGCACCCCTAGGCTAAAGCTAAGGCTAGGGCTCCCATAGCCTAAGGCTAGGACACCCCTAGGCTTAGGCTAGGGCACCCCTTGGCTTACGCTAGGGCACCCCTAGGCTTAAGGTAAGGCTAGGGCTCCCCTAACCTAAGGATAGGGCACCCCTAGGCTTAGGCTAGGGCACTCCTAGGCTTAAGCTAAGGCTAGGGCTCCCCTAGCCTAAGGCTAGGGAACCCCTACCCTTAGGCTAGGTCATCCCTAGGCTTAGGCTAGTGCACCCCTAGGCTTAGGCTAGGGCACCCCTAGGCTTAGTTTAAGCTTAGGGCTCCCCTAGCCTAAGGCTATGACACCCCTAGGCTTAGGATAGGGCACCCCTAAGCTTAGGTTAGGGCACTCCTAGGCTTAGGCTAAGGCTAGAGCTCCCATAGCCTAAGGCTATGGCATCCCTAGGCTTAGGCTAGAGCACCCCTAGGCTTAGGGTACGGCACCCCTAGACTTAGGCTAGGGCACCCCTAGGCTTAGGCTAGGGCACCCATAGGCTTAGGCTAGGGCACCCCTAGGCTTAAGCTAAGGCTAGGGCTCCCCTAGCTTAAGGCTAGGGCACCCCTAGGCTTAGGCTAGGGTACCCCTTGGCTTAGGCTAGGGCACCCCTAGGCTTAAGCTAAGGCTAGGGCTCCCCTAACCTAAGGCTAGGGCACCCCTAGGCTTAGGCTAGAGCACCCCAGGCTTAGGCTAGGGCACCCCTAGGCTTGGGCTAAGGCTAGGGCTCCCCTAGCCTAAGGCTAGGGCACGCCTAGGCTTAGGCTAGGGCATCCATAGGCTTAGGCTACGGCACCCCTAGGCTTAGGCTACGGCACCCCTAGGCTTAGGCTAGGGCCCCCTAGGCTTAGGCTAGAGCACCCCTAGGCTTAGGCTAAGGCTAGGGCTCCCCTACCCTGAGGCTACGGAACCCCTACCCTTAGGCTAGGGCACCCCAAGGCTTAGGCTAGGGCACCCCTAGCCTTGGGCTAGGGCTAGGTCTCCCCTAGCCTAAGGCTAGGGCTCCCCTAGGCTTAGGCAAGGGCACCCATAGGCTTAGGCTATGGCTAGGGCTCCCCTAGCCTAAGGCTAGGGCACCCCTAGGCTTAGGCTAGGGCACCCCTAGGCTTAGGCTAAGGCTAGGGCTCCCCTAGCCTAAGGATAGGGCATCCCTAGGCTTAGGCTAGGGCACCGCTAGGCTTAGGCTAGGGAACCGCTAGGCTGAGGTTAAGGTTAGGGCTCCCCTAGCCTAAGGCTAGGACACCCTTAGGCTTAGGCTTGGGCACCCCTAGGCTTAGGCTAGGGTACCCCTAGGCTTAGGCTAAGGCTAGGGCTCCCCTAGCCTAAGGCTAGGGCACCCCTAGCCTAAGCCTAGGGCACCCCTAGGCTTAGGCTAGGGCACCCCTAGGCTTAGGCTAGGGCACCCCTAGATTAGGCTAAGGCTAGGGCTCCCATAGCCTAAGGCTAGGGCACCCCTAGGCTTAGCATAGGGCACTCCTAGCTTAGGCTAAGGCTAGGGCACTCCTAGGCTTAGGCTAGGACACCCCTAGGCTTGGGCTAGGGCACCCCTAGGCTTAGGCTAAGGCTAGAGCTCCCCTAGCCTAAGACTAGGGCACCTCTAGGCTTAGGCTTGGGCACCACTAGACTGAGGCTAACGCTAGGGTTCCCCTAGCCTAAGGCTAGTGCATCCCTAGGCTTAGGCTAGGGCACCCCTAGGCTTAGGATAGGGCACCCCTAGGTTTAGGTTAAGCTTAGGGCTCCCGTAGCCTAAGGCTAGGACACCCCTAGGCTTAGGCTAGGGTACCCCTAGGCTTAGGCTAAGGCTAGGGCTCCCCTAGCCTAAGGCTAGGGCACCCCGAGCCTAAGGCTAGGGCACCCCTAGGCTTAGGTTAGGGCACCCCTAGGCTTAGGCTAAGGCTAGGGCTCCCATAGCCCATGGCTAGGGCACCCGTAGGTTTAGGCTAGGGCACCCCTAGGCTTACGCTAGGGCACCCCTAGGCTTAGGCTAAGGCTAGGGCTCCCATAGCCTAAGGCCAAGGCATCCCTAGGCTTAGGCTAGGGCACCCCTAGGCTTAGGCTAAGGCTAGGACTCCCCTAGCCTAAGACTAGGGCACCTGTAGACTTAGGCTAGGGCACCCCTAGGCTTAGACTAAGGCTACGGCTCGACTACCCTAAGGCTAGGGCACCCCTAGGCTTAGGCTAGGGTACCCCTAGGCTTAGGCTAGGGAACCCCTAGGCTGAGGTTAAGGTTAGGGCTCCCCTAGCCTAAGGCTAGGACACCCCTAGGCTTAGGCTAGGGTACTCCTAGACTTAGGCTAGGGTACCCCTAGCTTATGCTAAGGCTAGGGCTCCCCTAGCCTAAGGCTAGGGCACGCCTAGCCTAAGTCTAGGGCACCCCTAGGCTTAGGCTAGGGCACCCCTAGGCTTAGGCTAACGCTAGGGCTCCCATAGCCCAAGGCTAGGGCACCCCTAGGCTTAGGCTAGGGCACCCCTAGGCTTAGGCTAGGGCAACCCTAGGCTTAGGCTAAGGCTAGAGCTCCCCTAGCCTAATACTAGGGCACCTCTAGGCTTATGCTAGGGCAGCACTAGGCTTAGGCTAAGGCTAGGGCTCCCCTAGCCTAAGGCTAGGGCATCCCTAGGCTTAGGCTAGGGCACCCCTAGGCTTAGGCTAGGGCACCCCTAGTCTTAGGTTAAGCTTAGGGCTCCCCTAGCCTAAGGCTAGGACACCCCTAGGCTTAGGATAGGGCACCCTTAGGCTTAGGCTAGGGTACCCCTAGGCTTAGGCTAAGGCTAGGGCTCCCATAGAATAAGGCTAGGGCATCCCTAGGCTTAGGCTAGGGCACCCCTAGGCTTAGGCTAGGGCCCCCCTAAGCTTAAGCTAGGGCCCTCCTAAGCTTAGGGTAGGGCACCTTTAGGCTTAGGCTAAGGCTAGGGTTCCCCTAGTCTAAGGCTAGGGCAACCTTAGGCTTAGGCTAGGGCACTCTAGGCTTAGGCTACGGGACCCCTAATCTTAGGCTCGGGCACCCATAGCCTTATTTAGGGCACCCATAGGCTTAGGCTAGTGCACCCCTAGGCTTAAGCTAAGGCTAGGGCTCCCCTAACCTAAGGATAGGGCACCCCTAGGCTTAGGCTAGGGCACGCCTAGGCTTAGGCTACGGCACCCCTAGGCTTAGGCTAGGGCACCCCTAGAATTAGCCTGAGGCTAGGGATCCCCTAGCGTAAGGTTAGGGCACCCCTAAGCTTAGGCTACGGCACCCCTAGGCTTAGGCTAGGGCACCCCTAGGCTTAGGCTAGGGCACCCCTAGGCTTAAGCTAAGGCTAGGGCTCCCCTAACCTAATGATAGGGCACCCCTAGGCTTAGGCTAGGGCACTCCTAGGCTTAAGCTAAGGCTAGGGCTCCCCTATACTAAGGCTCGGGAACCCCTACCCTTATGTTAGGGCACCCGTAGGCTTAGGCTAGGGCACCCCTAGGCTTGGGCTAAGGCTAGGGCTCCCCTAGCCTAAGGCTATGGCACCCCTAGGCTTAGGCTAGGGCACCCCTAGGCTTAGGCTACGGCACCCCTAGGCTGAGACTAGGGCACACCTAGGCTTAGGCTAGGGCACCCCTAGGCTTAGGTTAAGGTTAGGGCTCCCCTAGCCTAAGGCTAGGAGACCCTTAGGCTTAGGCTAGGGCACCCCTAGGCTTAGGCTAGGGTACCCCTAGGCTTAGGCTAAGGCTAGGGCTCCCCTAGCCTAAGGCTAGGGCACCCCTAGCCTAAGGATAGGGCACCCCTAGGCTTAGGCTAAGGCTAGGGCTCCCATAGCCCAAGGCTAGGGCACCCCTAGGCTTAGGTTAGGGCACCCCAAGGCTTAGGCTAGGGCACCCCTAGGCTTAGGCTAAGGCTAGGGCTCCCCTAGCCTAAGGCTAGGGCACCCCTAGCCTAAGGCTAGGGCACCCCTAGGCTTAGCCTTAGGCTAGGGATCCTCTAGCCTAAGGTCAGGGCACCCCTAGGCTTAGGCTAGGGCACCCCTAGGCTTAGGCTACGGCACCCCTAGGCTTAGGCTAAGGCTCCGGCTCGACTAGCCTAAGGCTAGGGCACACCTAGGCTTAGGCTAGGGCACCCCTAGGCTTAGACTAATGCTATGGCTCGACTAGCCTAAGGCTAGGGCACCCCTAGGCTTAGGCTAGGGCACCCCTAGGCTTAGGATAGGGCCCCCTTAGGCTTAGGCTAAGGCTAGGGCTTCCCTAGCCTAAGGCTAGGGCACCTCTAGGCTTAGCCTAAGGCACCCCTAGCCTTAGACTAAGGCTACGGCTCGACTAGCCTAAGGCTAGGGCACCCCTAGGCTTAGGCTAGGGCACCCCTAGGCTTAGGCTAGGACACCCCTAGGCTTAGGCTAAGGCTAGAGCTCCCCTAGACTAACGCTAGGATACCTCTAGGATTAGGCTAGGGCACCCCTAGGCTTAGTCTACGGCATCCCTAGGCTTAGGCTAGGGCACCCCTAGGCTTAAGCTAAGGCTAGAGCTCCCCTAGCCTAAGGCTAGGGAACCCATACCCTTAGGCTAGGGCTCCCCTAGCCTAGGGCTAGGGCACCCCTTGGCTTAGGCTAGGGCACCCCTAGGCGTAGACTACGGCACCCCTAGGCTTAGGCTAGGGCACCCCTAGAATTAGCCTAAGGCTAGGGATCCCCTAGCCTAAGGTTAGGGCACCCCTAGGCTTAGGCTAGGGCACCCCTAGGCTTAGGCTAAGGCTCTGGCTTGACTAGCCTAAGGCTAGGGCACCCCTAAGCTTAGGCTAGGGCACCCCTAGGCTTAAGCTAGGGCATCCCTAGGCTTAGGCTAAGGATAGGGCTCCCCTAGCGTAAGGCTAGGACACCCCTAGGCTTAAGCTAGGGCACCCATAGGCTTAGGATAGGGCACCCCTAGGCTTAGACTAAGGCTACGGCTCGACTAGCCTAAGGCTACGGCACCCCTAGGCTTAGGCGAGGGCACCCCTAGGCTTAGGCTAGGACACCCCTAGGCTTACGCTAACTCTAGAGCTTCCCCAGCCTAACGCTAGGGCACCTCTAGGCTTAGGCTAGGACACCCCTAGGCTTAGGCTAGGGCACCCCTAGGCTTAAGCTAAGGCTGGGGCTCCCCTAGCCTAAGGCTAGGGAACCCCTACCCTTAGGCTAGGGCAGCCCTAGGCTTAGGCTAGGGCACCCCTAGGCTTAGGCTAAGGCACCCCTAGGCTGAGGCTAGGGCACCCCTAGGCTTAGGCTAGGGCACCCCTAGAATTAGCCTAAGGCTAGGGATCCCCTAGCCTAAGGTTAGGGCACCCCTAGGCTTAGGCTAGGGCACCCCTAGGCTTAGGCGAGGGCACCCCTAGGCTTAGGTTAAGGTTTGGGCTCCCCTAGCCTAAGGCTAGGACACCCTTAGGCTTAGGCTAGGGCACCCCTAGGCTTAGGATAGGTTACCCCTAGGCTTAGGTAAGGCTAGGGCTCCCCTAGACTAAGGCTAGGGCACCCATAGCCTAAGGCTAGGGCACCCCTAGGCTTAGGCTAGGGCACCCCTAGGCTTAGGCTAAGGCTATGGCTCCCATAGCCCAAGGCTAGGGCACCCCTAGGCTTAGGCTAGGGCACCCCTAGGCTTAGGCTACAGCACACCTAGGCTTAGGCTAGGGCACCCCTAGAATTAGCCTGAGGCTAGGGATCCCCTAGCCTAAGGTTAGGGCACCCCTAGGCTTAGGCTAGGGCACCCCTAGGCTTGGGCTAAGGCTAGGGCTCCCCTAGCCTAAGGCTAGGGCACGCCTAGGCTTAGGCTAGGGCACCCATAGGCTTAGGCTACGACATCCCTAGGCTTAGGCTACGGCACCCCTAGGCTTAGGCTAGGGCCCCCTAGGCTTAGGCTAGAGCACCCCTAGGCTTAGGCTAAGGCTAGGGCTCCCCTACCCTAAGGCTACGGAACCCCTACCCTTAGGCTAGGGCACCCCAAGGCTTAGGCTAGGGCACCCCTAGCCTTGGGCTAGGGCTAGGTCTCCCCTAGCCTAAGGCTAGGGCTCCCCTAGGCTTAGGCAAGGGCACCCATAGGCTTAGGCTATGGCTAGGGCTCCCCTAGCCTAAGGCTAGGGCACCCCTAGGCTTAGGCTAGGGCACCCCTAGGCTTAGGCTAAGGCTAGGGCTCCCCTAGCCTAAGGATAGGGCATCCCTAGGCTTAGGCTAGGGCACCGCTAGGCTTAGGCTATGGTACCCCTAGGCTTAGGCTAAGGCTAGGGCTCCCCTAGCCTAAGGCTAGGGCACCCCTAGCCTAAGCCTAGGGCACCCCTAGGCTTAGGCTAGGGCACCCCTAGGCTTAGGCTAGGGCACCCCTAGATTAGGCTAAGGCTAGGGCTCCCATAGCCTAAGGCTAGGGCACCCCTAGGCTTAGCATAGGGCACTCCTAGCTTAGGCTAAGGCTAGGGCACTCCTAGGCTTAGGCTAGGACACCCCTAGGCTTGGGCTAGGGCACCCCTAGGCTTAGGCTAAGGCTAGAGCTCCCCTAGCCTAAGACTAGGGCACCTCTAGGCTTAGGCTAGGGCACCACTAGACTGAGGCTAACGCTAGGGTTCCCCTAGCCTAAGGCTAGTGCATCCCTAGGCTTAGGCTAGGGCACCCCTAGGCTTAGGATAGGGCACCCCTAGGTTTAGGTTAAGCTTAGGGCTCCCGTAACCTAAGGCTAGGACACCCCTAGGCTTAGGCTAGGGTACCCCTAGGCTTAGGCTAAGGCTAGGGCTCCCCTAGCCTAAGGCTAGGGCACCCCGAGCCTAAGGCTAGGGCACCCCTAGGCTTAGGTTAGGGCACCCCTAGGCTTAGGCTAAGGCTAGGGCTCCCATAGCCCATGGCTAGGGCACCCGTAGGTTTAGGCTAGGGCACCCCTAGGCTTACGCTAGGGCACCCCTAGGCTTAGGCTAAGGCTAGGGCTCCCATAGCCTAAGGCCAAGGCATCCCTAGGCTTAGGCTAGGGCACCCCTAGGCTTAGGCTAAGGCTAGGACTCCCCTAGCCTAAGACTAGGGCACCTCTAGACTTAGGCTAGGGCACCCCTAGGCTTAGACTAAGGCTACGGCTCGACTACCCTAAGGCTAGGGCACCCCTAGGCTTAGGCTAGGGTACCCCTAGGCTTAGGCTAGGGAACCCCTAGGCTGAGGTTAAGGTTAGGCCTCCCCTAGCCTAAGGCTAGGACACCCCTAGGCTTAGGCTAGGGTACTCCTAGACTTAGGCTAGGGTACCCCTAGCTTATGCTAAGGCTAGGGCTCCCCTAGCCTAAGGCTAGGGCACGCCTAGCCTAAGTCTAGGGCACCCCTAGGCTTAGGCTAGGGCACCCCTAGGCTTAGGCTAACGCTAGGGCTCCCATAGCCCAAGGCTAGGGCACCCCTAGGCTTAGGCTAGGGCACCCCTAGGCTTAGGCTAGGGCAACCCTAGGCTTAGGCTAAGGCTAGAGCTCCCCTAGCCTAATACTAGGGCACCTCTAGGCTTATGCTAGGGCAGCACTAGGCTTAGGCTAAGGCTAGGGCTCCCCTAGCCTAAGGCTAGGGCATCCCTAGGCTTAGGCTAGGGCACCCCTAGGCTTAGGCTAGGGCACCCCTAGGCTTAGGTTAAGCTTAGGGCTCCCCTAGCCTAAGGCTAGGACACCCCTAGGCTTAGGATAGGGCACCCTTAGGCTTAGGCTAGGGTACCCCTAGGCTTAGGCTAAGGCTAGGGCTCCCATAGAATAAGGCTAGGGCATCCCTAGGCTTAGGCTAGGGCACCCCTAGGCTTAGGCTAGGGCCCCCCTAAGCTTAAGCTAGGGCCCTCCTAAGCTTAGGGTAGGGCACCTTTAGGCTTAGGCTAAGGCTAGGGCTCCCCTAGTCTAAGGCTAGGGCACCCTTAGGCTTAGGCTAGGGCACCCCTAGGCTTAGGCTACGGGACCCCTAATCTTAGGCTCGGGCACCCATAGCCTTATTTAGGGCACCCATAGGCTTAGGCTAGTGCACCCCTAGGCTTAAGCTAAGGCTAGGGCTCCCCTAACCTAAGGATAGGGCACCCCTAGGCTTAGGCTAGGGCACGCCTAGGCTTAGGCTACGGCACCCCTAGGCTTAGGCTAGGGCACCCCTAGAATTAGCCTGAGGCTAGGGATCCCCTAGCGTAAGGTTAGGGCACCCCTAAGCTTAGGCTACGGCACCCCTAGGCTTAGGCTAGGGCACCCCTAGGCTTAGGCTAGGGCACCCCTAGGCTTAAGCTAAGGCTAGGGCTCCCCTAACCTAATGATAGGGCACCCCTAGGCTTAGGCTAGGTCACTCCTAGGCTTAAGCTAAGGCTAGGGCTCCCCTATACTAAGGCTCGGGAACCCCTACCCTTATGTTAGGGCACCCGAAGGCTTAGGCTAGGGCACCCCTAGGCTTGGGCTAAGGCTAGGGCTCCCCTAGCCTAAGGCTATGGCACCCCTAGGCTTAGGCTAGGGCACCCCTAGGCTTAGGCTACGGCACCCCTAGGCTGAGACTAGGGCACACCTAGGCTTAGGCTAGGGCAGCCCTAGGCTTAGGTTAAGGTTAGGGCTCCCATAGCCTAAGGCTAGGAGACCCTTAGGCTTAGGCTAGGGCACCCCTAGGCTTAGGCTAAGGCTAGGGCTCCCATAGCCCAAGGCTAGGGCACCCCTAGGCTTAGGTTAGGGCACCCCTAGGCTTAGGCTAGGGCACCCCTAGGCTTAGGCTAAGGCTAGGGCTCCCCTAGCCTAAGGCTAGGGCACACCTAGCCTAAGGCTAGGGCACCCCTAGGCTTAGCCTTAGGCTAGGGATCCTCTAGCCTAAGGTTAGGGCACCCCTAGGCTTAGGCTAGGGCACCCCTAGGCTTAGGCTACGGCACCCCTAGGCTTAGGCTAAGGCTCCGGCTCGACTAGCCTAAGGCTAGGGCACACCTAGGCTTAGGCTAGGGCACCCCTAGGCTTAGACTAATGCTATGGCTCGACTAGCCTAAGGCTAGGGCACCCCTAGGCTTAGGCTAGGGCACCCCTAGGCTTAGGATAGGGCCCCCTTAGGCTTAGGCTAAGGCTAGGGCTTCCCTAGCCTAAGGCTAGGGCACCTCTAGGCTTAGCCTAAGGCACCCCTAGCCTTAGACTAAGGCTACGGCTCGACTAGCCTAAGGGTAGGGCACCCCTAGGCTTAGGCTAGGGCACCCCTAGGCTTAGGCTAGGACACCCCTAGGCTTAGGCTAAGGCTAGAGCTCCCCTAGACTAACGCTAGGATACCTCTAGGATTAGGCTAGGGCACCCCTAGGCTTAGTCTACGGCATCCCTAGGCTTAGGCTAGGGCACCCCTAGGCTTAAGCTAAGGCTAGAGCTCCCCTAGCCTAAGGCTAGGGAACCCATACCCTTAGGCTAGGGCTCCCCTAGCCTAGGGCTAGGGCACCCCTTGGCTTAGGCTAGGGCACCTCTAGGCGTAGACTACGGCACCCCTAGCCTTAGACTAAGGCTACGGCTCGACTAGCCTAAGGCTAGGGCACCCCTAGGCTTAGGCTAGGGCACCCCTAGGCTTAAGCTAGGGCATCCCTAGGCTTAGGCTAAGGATAGGGCTCCCCTAGCGTAAGGCTAGGACACCCCTAGGCTTAAGCTAGGGCACCCATAGGCTTAGGATAGGGCACCCCTAGGCTTAGACTAATGCTATGGCTCGACTAGCCTAAGGCTAGGGCACCCCTAGGCATAGGCTAGGGCACCCCTAGGCTTAGGCTAGGGCACCCCTAGGCTTAGGCTAAGGCTAGGGCTTCCCTAGCCTAAGGCTAGGGCACCTCTAGGCTTAGCCTAGGGCACCCCTAGGCTTAGACTAAGGCTACGGCTCGACTAGCCTAAGGCTACGGCACCCCTAGGCTTAGGCGAGGGCACCCCTAGGCTTAGGCTAGGACACCCCTAGGCTTACGCTAAGTCTAGAGCTCCCCCAGCCTAACGCTAGGGCACCTCTAGGCTTAGGCTAGGACACCCCTAGGCTTAGGCTAGGGCACCCCTAGGCTTAAGCTAAGGCTGGGGCTCCCCTAGCCTAAGGCTAGGGAACCCCTACCCTTAGGCTAGGGCAGCCCTAGGCTTAGGCTAGGGCACCCCTAGGCTTAGGCTAAGGCACCCCTAGGCTGAGGCTAGGGCACCCCTAGGCTTAGGCTAGGGCACCCCTAGAATTAGCCTAAGGCTAGGGATCCCCTAGCCTAAGGTTAGGGCACCCCTAGGCTTAGGCTAGGGCACCCTTAGGCTTTGGCGAGGGCACCCCTAGGCTTAGGTTAAGGTTTGGGCTCCCCTAGCCTAAGGCTAGGACACCCTTAGGCTTAGGCTAGGGCACCCCTAGGCTTAGGCTAGGGTACCCCTAGGCTTAGGCTAAGGCTAGGGCTCCCCTAGACTAAGGCTAGGGCACCCATAGCCTAAGGCTAGGGCACCCCTAGGCTTAGGCTAGGGCACCCCTAGGCTTAGGCTAAGGCTAGGGCTCCCATAGCCCAAGGCTAGGGCACCCCTAGGCTTAGGCTAGGGCACCCCTAGGCTTAGGCTACAGCACACCTAGGCTTAGGCTAGGGCACCCCTAGAATTAGCCTGAGGCTAGGGATCCCCTAGCCTAAGGTTAGGGCACCCCTAGGCTTAGGCTAGGGCACCCCTAGGCTTAGGGTAGGGCACCCCTAGGCTTAGGCTAGGGCACCCCTAGGCTTAAGCTAAGGCTAGGGCTCCCCTATCCTAAGGCTAGGGAACCCCTACCCTTAGGCTAGGGCACCCCTAGGCTTAGGCTAGGGCACCCCTAGGCTTAGGCTAGGGCACCCCTAGGCTTGGGCTAAGGCTAGGGCTCCCCTAGCCTAAGGCTAGGGCACCCCTAGGCTTAGGCTAGGGCACCCCTAGGCTTAGGCTAGGGTACCCCTAGGCTTAGGCTAAGGCTAGGGCTCCCCTAGCCTAAGGCTAGGACACCCCTAGCCTAAGGCTAGGGCACCCCTAGGCTTAGGCTAGGGCACCCCTAGGCTTAGGCTACGGCACCCCTAGGCTTAGGCTAGGGCACCCCTAGAATTAGCCTGAGGCTAGGGATCCTCTACCCTAAGGTTAGGGCACCCCTAGGCTTAGGCTAGGGCACCCCTAGGCTTAGGCTAGGGCACACCTAGGCTTAGGCTAGGGCACCCCTAGGCTTAAGCTAAAGCTAGGGCTCCACTAACCTAAGGATAGGGCACCACTAGGCTTAGGCTAGGGCACTACTAGGCTTAAGCTAAGGCTAGGGCTCCCCTAGACTTAGGCTAAGGATCCGGCTCGACTAGCCTAAGGCTAGGGCACACCTAGGCTTAGGCTAGGGCACCCCTAGGCTTAGGCTAGGGCATCCCTAGGCTTAAGCTAAGGCTAGGGCTCCCCTAGCCTAAGGCTAGGGAACCCATACCCTTAGGCTAGGGCACCCCTTGGCTTAGGCTAGGGCACCCCTAGGCGTATACTACGGCACCCCTCGGCTTAGGCTAGGTCACCCCTAGAATTAGCGTAAGGCTAGGGATCCCCTAGCCTAAGGTTAGGGCACCCCTAGGCTTAGGCTAGGATACCCCAAGGCTTAGGCTAGGGCAACCCTAGGCTTAGGCTAAGGCTCCGGGTCGACTAGCCTAATGCTAGGCACCCCTAAGCTTAGGCTAGGGCACCCCTAGACTTAGGCTAGGGCATCCCTAGGCTTAGGCTAAGGCTAGGCCTCCCCTAGCGTAAGGCTAGGACACCCCGAGGCTTAAGCTAGGGCACCCATAGGCTTAGGATAGGGCACCCCTAGGCTTAGACTAATGCTATGGTATGACTAGCCTAAGGCTAGGGCACCCCTAGGCATAGGCTAGGGCCCCCCTATGCTTAGGCTAGGGCACCCCTAAGCTTAGGCTAAGGGTAGGGCTTCCCTAGCCTAAGGCTAGGGCACCTCTAGGCTTAGCCTAGGGCACCCCTAGGCTTAGAGTAAGGCTACGGCTCGACTAGCCTAAGGCTAGGGCACCCCTAGGCTTAGGCGAGGGCACCCCTAGGCTTAGGCTAGGACACCCCTAGGCTTAGTCTAAGTCTAGAGCTCCCCTAGCCTAACGCTAGGGCACCTCTAGTCTTAGGCTAGGGCACCCCTAGGCTTAGGCTAGGACACCCCTAGGCTTAGGCTAGGGCACGCCTAGGCTTAAGCTAAGGCTAGGGCTCCCCTAGCCTAAAGCTAGGGAACCCCTACCCTTAGGCTAGGGCACCCCTAGGCTTAGGCTAGGGCACCCCTTGGCTTGGGCTAAGGCTAGGGCTCCCCTAGCCTAAGGCTAGGGCATCCTTAGGCTTAGGGTTGGGCACACCTAGGCTTAGGCTAGGGCATCCCTAGGCTTAGGCTACGGCTAGGGTTCCCCTAGCACAAGGGTAGGACACCCCTAGGCTTAAGCTAGGGCAACCATAGGCTTAGGCTAGGGCACCCCTAGGCTTAGACTAAGGCTATGGCTCGACTAGCCTAAGGCTAGGGCACACCTAGGCATAGGCTAGGGCACCCCTAGGCTTAGGCTAAGGCTAGGTCTCCCCTAGCCTAAGACTAGGGCACCTCGAGGCTTAGGCAAGGGCACCCCTAGGCTTAGACTAAGGCTACGGCTCGGCTAGCCTAAGGCTAGGGCACCCCTAGGCTTAGGCTAGGGCACACCTAGGTTTAGGCTAAGGCTAGAGCTCCCCTAGCCTAAGGCTAGGGCACCTCTAGCCTTAGGCTAGGGCACCCCTAGGCTTAGGCTTGGGCACCCCTAGGCTTAAGTTGGGCACCCCTAGGCTTACGCTAAGGCTAGTGCTCCCCTAGCCTAAGGATAGGGCATCCCTAGGCTTAGGCTAGGGCACCCCTACGCTTAGGCTAGGGCACCACTAGACTGAGGTTAATGTTAGGGCTCCCCTAGCCTAAGGCTAGGACACCCCTAGGCTTAGGCTAGGGCACCCCTAGGCTTAGGCTAGGGTACCCTTAGCTTATGCTAAGGCTAGGGCTCCCCTAGCCTAAGGCTACGGCACCCCTAGCGTAAGGCTAGGGCACCCCTAGCGTAAGGCTAGGGCGCCCCTAGGCTTAGGCTAAGGCTAGGGCTCCCATAGCCCAAGGCTAGGGCACCACTAGGCTTAGGCTAGGGCACCCCTAGGCTTAGGCTAGGGCACCCCTAGGCTTAGGCTAAGGCTAGGGCTCACATAGCCTAAGGCTAGGGCACCCCTAGGCTTAGCCTAGGGCACCCCTAGCTTAGGCTAAGGCTACGGCACCCCTAGGCTTAGGCTGGGGCACCCCTAGGCTTAGGCTAAGGTTAGAGCTCCCCTAGCCTTATACTAGGGCACCTCTAGGCTTATGCTAGGGCACCCCTAGGCTTAGGCTAGGGCACCCCTAGGCTTAGGTTATGCTTAGGGCTCCCCTAGCCTAAGGCTAGGACACCCCTAGGCTTATGATAGGGCACCCCTAGGCTTAGGCTAGGGTACCCCTAGGCTTAGGCTAAGGCTAGGGCTCCCCTAGCCTAAGGCTAGGGCACCCCTAGCCTAAGGCTAGGGCACCCCTAGGCTTAGGCTAGGGCAGAACTAGGCTTAGGCTAAGGCTAGGGCTCCCATAGCCCAAGGCTAGGGCACCCGTAGGCTTAGGCTAGGGCCCCCCTAGGCTTACGCTAGGGCACCCCTAGGCTTAGGCTAAGGCTAGGGCTCCCATAGCCTAAGGCTAGGGCATCCCTAGGCTTAGGCTAGGGCACTCCTAGGCTTAGGATAGGGCCCCCCTAAGCTTAGGCTAGGGCCCCCCTAAGCTTAGGCTAGGGCACCCCTAGGCTTAGGCTAAGGCTAGGGCTCCCCTAGTCTAAGGCTAGGGCACCCTTAGGCTTAGACTAGGGCACCCCTAGGCTTAGGCTACGGCACCCCTAGGCTTAGGCTCGGGCACCCCTAGGCTTAGGCTAGGGCACCCATAGGCTTAGGCTAGTGCACCCCTAGGCTTAAGCTAAGGCTAGGGCTCCCATAGCCTAAGGCTAGGGCACCCCTAGGCTTAGGCTAGGGCACCCCTAGGCTTACGCTAGGGCACCCCTAGGCTTAAGGTAAGGCTAGGGCTCCCCTAACCTAAGGATAGGGCACCCCTAGGCTTAGGCTAGGGCACTCCTAGGCTTAAGCTAAGGCTAGGGCTCCCCTAGCCTAAGGCTAGGGAACCCCTACCCTTAGGCTAGGTCATCCCTAGGCTTAGGCTAGTGCACCCCTAGGCTTAGGCTAGGGCACCCCTAGGCTTAGGTTAAGCTTAGGGCTCACCTAGCCTAAGGCTACGACACCCCTAGGCTTAGGATAGGGCACCCCTAAGCTTAGGCTAGGGCACTCCTAGGCTTAGGCTAAGGCTAGAGCTCCCATAGCCTAAGGCTAGGGCATCCCTAGGCTTAGGCTAGGGCACCCCTAGGCTTAGGGTACGGCACCCCTAGACTTAGGCTAGGGCACCCCTAGGCTTAGGCTAGGGCACCCATAGGCTTAGGCTAGGGCACCCCTAGGCTTAAGCTAAGGCTAGGGCTCCCCTAACCTAAGGCTAGGGCACCCCTAGGCTTAGGCTAGAGCACCCCAGGCTTAGGCTAGGGCACCCCTAGGCTTGGGCTAAGGCTAGGGCTCCCCTAGCCTAAGGCTAGGGCACGCCTAGGCTTAGGCTAGGGCACCCATAGGCTTAGGCTACGGCACCCCTAGGCTTAGGCTACGGCACCCCTAGGCTTAGGCTAGGGCCCCCTAGGCTTAGGCTAGGGCACCCCTAGACTTAGGCTAAGGCTAGGGCTCCCCTACCCTAAGGCTACGGAACCCCCTACCCTTAGGCTAGGGCACCCCAAGGCTTAGGCTAGGGCACCCCTAGCCTTGGGCTAGGGCTAGGTCTCCCCTAGCCTAAGGCTAGGGCTCCCCTAGGCTTAGGCAAGGGCACCCATAGGCTTAGGCTATGGCTAGGGCTCCCCTAGCCTAAGGCTAGGGCACCCCTAGGCTTAGGCTAGGGCACCCCTAGGCTTAAGCTAAGGCTAGGGCTCCCCTAGCCTAAGGATAGGGCATCCCTAGGCTTAGGCTAGGGCACCGCTAGGCTTAGGCTAGGGAACCCCTAGGCTGAGGTTAAGGTTAGGGCTCCCCTAGCCTAAGGCTAGGACACCCTTAGGCTTAGGCTTGGGCACCCTTAGGCTTAGGCTAGGGTACCCCTAGGCTTAGGCTAAGGCTAGGGCTCCCCTAGCCTAAGGCTAGGGCACCCCTAGCCTAAGCCGAGGGCACCCCAAGGCTTAGGCTAGGGCACCCCTAGGCTTAGGCTAGGGCACCCCTAGATTAGGCTAAGGCTAGGTCTCCCATAGCCTAAGGCTAGGGCAACCCTAGGCTTAGCATAGGGCACTCCTAGCTTAGGCTAAGGCTAGGGCACTCCTAGGCTTAGGCTAGGACACCCCTAGGCTTAGGCTAGGGCACCCCTAGGCTTAGGCTAAGGCTAGAGCTCCCCTAGCCTAAGACTAGGGCACCTCTAGGCTTAGGCTAGGGCACCACTAGGCTTAGGTTAGGGCACCCCTAGGATTAGGCTAAGGCTAGGGCTCCCATAGCCCATGGCTAGGGCACCCGTAGGTTTAGGCTAGGGCACCCCTAGGCTTACGCTAGGGCACCCCTAGGCTTAGGCTAAGGCTAGGGCTCCCATAGCCTAAGGCTAGGGCATCCCTAGGCTTAGGCTAGGGCACCCCTAGTCTTAGGCTATGGCTAGGACTCCCCTAGCCTAAGACTAGGGCACCTCTAGGCTTAGGCTAGGGCACCCCTAGGCTTAGACTAAGGCTACGGCTCGACTACCCTAAGGCTATGGCACCCCTAGGCTTAGGCTAGGGTACCCCTAGGCTTAGGCTAGGGAACCCCTAGGCTGAGGTTAAGGTTAGGGCTCCCCTAGCCTAAGGCTTGGACACCCCTAGGCTTAGGCTAGGGCACCCCTAGACTTAGGCTAGGGTACCCCTAGCTTATGCTAAGGCTAGGGCTCCCCTAGCCTAAGGCTAGGGCACGCCTAGCCTAAGTCTAGGGCACCCCTAGGCTTAGGCTAGGGCACCTCTAGGCTTAGGCTAACGCTAGGGCTCCCATAGCCCAAGGCTAGGGCACCCCTAGGCTTAGGCTAGGGCACCCCTAGGCTTAGGGTAGGGCAACCCTAGGCTTAGGCTAAGGCTAGAGCTCCCCTAGCCTAATACTAGGGCACCTCTAGGCTTATGCTAGGGCATCCCTAGGCTTAGGCTAGGGCACCCCAAGGCTTAGGCTAGGGCACCCCTAGGCTTAGGTTAAGCTTAGGGCTCCCCTAGCCTAAGGCTAGGACACCCCTAGGCTTAGGATAGGGCACCCTTAGGCTTAGGCTAGGGTACCCCTATGCTTAGGCTAAGGCTAGAGCTCCCCTAGCCTAAGGCTAGGGCACCCCTAGCCTAAGGCTAGGGCACCCCTAGGCTTAGGCTAGGGCAGAACTAGGCTTAGGCTAAGGCTAGGGCTCCCATAGCCCAAGGCTAGGGAACCCGTAGGCTTTGGCTAGGGCACCCCTAGGCTTACGCTAGGGCACCCCTAGGCTTAGACTAAGGCTAGGGCTCCCATAGAATAAGGCTAGGGCATCCCTAGGCTTAGGCTAGGGCACCCCTAGGCTTAGGCTAGGGCCCCCCTAAGCTTAAGCTAGGGCCCTCCTAAGCTTAAGGTAGGGCACCTTTAGGCTTAGGCTAAGGCTAGGGCTCCCCTAGTCTAAGGCTAGGGCACCCTTAGGCTTAGGCTAGGGCACCCCTTGGCTTAGGCTACGGGACCCCTAATCTTAGGCTCGGGCACCCCTAGCCTTATTTAGGGCACCCATAGGCTTAGGCTAGGGCACCCCTAGGCTTAAGCTAAGGCTAGGGCTCCCCTAACCTAAGGATAGGGCACCCCTAGGCTTAGGCTAGGGCACGCCTAGGCTTAGGCTACGGCACCCCTAGGCTTAGGCTAGGGCACCCCTAGAATTAGCCTGAGGCTAGGGATCCCCTAGCCTAAGGTTAGGGCACCCCTAAGCTTAGGCTACGGCACCCCTAGGCTTATGCTAGGGCACCCCTAGGCTTATGCTAGGGCACCCCTAGCCTAAGGCTAGGGCACCCCTAGGCTTAGGCTAGGGCAGAACTAGGCTTAGGCTAAGGCTAGGGCTCCCATAGCCCAAGGCTAGGGCACCCGTAGGCTTAGGCTAGGGCCCCCCTAGGCTTACGCTAGGGCACCCCTAGGCTTAGGCTAAGGCTAGGGCTCCCATAGCCTAAGGCTAGGGCATCCCTAGGCTTAGGCTAGGGCACTCCTAGGCTTAGGCTAGGGCCCCCCTAGGCTTAGGCTAGGGCCCCCCTAAGCTTAGGCTAGGGCCCCCCTAAGCTTAGGCTAGGGCACCCCTAGGCTTAGGCTAAGGCTAGGGCTCCCCTAGTCTAAGGCTAGGGCACCCTTAGGCTTAGACTAGGGCACCCCTAGGCTTAGGCTACGGCACCCCTAGGCTTAGGCTCGGGCACCCCTAGGCTTAGGCTAGGGCACCCATAGGCTTAGGCTAGTGCACCCCTAGGCTTAAGCTAAGGCTAGGGCTCCCATAGCCTAAGGCTAGGGCACCCCTAGGCTTAGGCTAGGCCACCCCTAGGCCTAGGGTACGGCACCCCTAGACTTAGGCTAGGGCACCCCTAGGCTTAGGCTAGGGCACCCATAGGCTTAGGCTAGGGCACCCCTAGGCTTAAGCTAAGGCTAGGGCTCCCCTAGCTTAAGGCTAGGGCACCCCTAGGCTTAGGCTAGGGTACCCCTTGGCTTAGGCTAGGGCACCCCTAGGCTTAAGCTAAGGCTAGGGCTCCCCTAACCTAAGGCTAGGGCACCCCTAGCCTTAGGCTAGAGCACCCCAGGCTTAGGCTAGGGCACCCCTAGGCTTGGGCTAAGGCTAGGGCTCCCCTAGCCTAAGGCTAGGGCACGCCTAGGCTTAGGCTAGGGCACCCATAGGCTTAGGCTACGGCACCCCTAGGCTTAGGCTACGGCACCCCTAGGCTTAGGCTAGGGCCCCCTAGGCTTAGGCTAGGGCACCCCTAGACTTAGGCTAAGGCTAGGGCTCCCCTACCCTAAGGCTACGGAACCCCCTACCCTTAGGCTAGGGCACCCCAAGGTTTAGGCTAGGGCACCCCTAGCCTTGGGCTAGGGCTAGGTCTCCCCTAGCCTAAGGCTAGGGCTCCCCTAGGCTTAGGCAAGGGCACCCATAGGCTTAGGCTATGGCTAGGGCTCCCCTAGCCTAAGGCTAGGGCACCCCTAGGCTTAGGCTAGGGCACCCCTAGGCTTAGGCTAAGGCTAGGGCTCCCCTAGCCTAAGGATAGGGCATCCCTAGGCTTAGGCTAGGGCACCGCTAGGCTTAGGCTAGGGAACCCCTAGGCTGAGGTTAAGGTTAGGGCTCCCCTAGCCTAAGGCTAGGACACCCTTAGGCTTAGGCTTGGGCACCCCTAGGCTTAGGCTAGGGTACCCCTAGGCTTAGGTTCAGGCTAGGGCTCCCCTAGCCTAAGGCTAGGGCACCCCTAGCCTAAGCCTAGGGCACCCCAAGGCTTAGGCTAGGGCACCCCTAGGCTTAGGCTAGGGCACCCCTAGATTAGGCTAAGGCTAGGTCTCCCATAGCCTAAGGCTAGGGCAACCCTAGGCTTAGCATAGGGCACTCCTAGCTTAGGCTAAGGCTAGGGCACTCCTAGGCTTAGGCTAGGACACCCCTAGGCTTAGGCTAGGGCACCCCTAGGCTTAGGCTAAGGCTAGAGCTCCCCTAGCCTAAGACTAGGGCACCTCTAGGCTTAGGCTAGGGCACCACTAGACTTAGGCTAACGCTAGGGTTCCCCTAGCCTAAGGCTAGTGCATCCCAAGGCTTAGGCTAGGGTACCCCTAGGCTTAGGTTAAGCTTAGGGCTCCCGTAGCCTAAGGCTAGGACACCCCTAGGCTTAGGATAGTGCAACCCTAGGCTTAGGCTAGGGTACCCCTAGGCTTAGGCTAAGGCTAGGGCTCCCCTAGCCTAAGGCTAGGGCACCCCGAGCCTAAGGCTAGGGCACCCCTAGGCTTAGGTTAGGGCACCCCTAGGATTAGGCTAAGGCTATGGCTCCCATAGCCCATGGCTAGGGCACCCGTAGGTTTAGGCTAGGGCACCCCTAGGCTTACGCTAGGGCACCCCTAGGCTTAGGCTAAGGCTAGGGCTCCCATAGCCTAAGGCTAGGGCATCCCTAGGCTTAGGCTAGGGCACCCCTAGTCTTAGGCTAAGGCTTGGACTCCCCTAGCCTAAGACTAGGGCACCTCTAGGCTTAGGCTAGGGCACCCCTAGGCTTAGACTAAGGCTACGGCTCGACTACCCTAAGGCTAGGGCACCCCTAGGCTTAGGCTAGGGTACCCCTAGGCTTAGGCTAGGGAACCCCTAGGCTGAGGTTAAGGTTAGGGCTCCCCTAGCCTAAGGCTAGGACACCCCTAGGCTTAGGCTAGGGCACCCCTAGACTTAGGCTAGGGTACCCCTAACTTATGCTAAGGCTAGGGCTCCCCTAGCCTAAGGCTAGGGCACGCCTAGCCTAAGTCTAGGGCACCCCTAGGCTTAGGCTAGGGCACCCCTAGGCTTAGGCTAACGCTAGGGCTCCCATAGCCCAAGGCTAGAGCACCCCTAGGCTTAGGCTAGGGCACCCCTAGGCTTAGGCTAAGGCTAGAGCTCCCCTAGCCTAATACTAGGGCACCTCTAGGCTTATGCTAGGGCATCCCTAGGCTTAGGCTAGGGCACCCCAAGGCTTAGGCTAGGGCACCCCTAGGCTTAGGTTAAGCTTAGGGCTCCCCTAGCCTAAGGCTAGGACACCCCTAGGCTTAGGATAGGGCACCCTTAGGCTTAGGCTAGGGTACCCCTATGCTTAGGCTAAGGCTAGAGCTCCCCTAGCCTAAGGCTAGGGCACCCCTAGCCTAAGGCTAGGGCACCCCTAGGCTTAGGCTAGGGCAGAACTAGGCTTAGGCTAAGGCTAGGGCTCCCATAGCCCAAGGCTAGGGAACCCGTAGGCTTTGGCTAGGGCACCCCTAGGCGTATGCTAGGGCACCCCTAGGCTTAGACTAAGGCTAGGGCTCCCATAGAATAAGGCTAGGGCATCCCTAGGCTTAGGCTAGGGCACCCCTAGGCTTAGGCTAGGGCCCCCCTAAGCTTAAGCTAGGGCCCTCCTAAGCTTAAGGTAGGGCACCTTTAGGCTTAGGCTAAGGCTAGGGCTCCCCTAGTCTAAGGCTAGGGCACCCTTAGGCTTAGGCTAGGGCACCCCTTGGCTTAGGCTACGGGACCCCTAATCTTAGGCTCGGGCACCCCTAGCCTTATTTAGGGCACCCATAGGCTTAGGCTAGGGCACCCCTAGGCTTAAGCTAAGGCTAGGGCTCCCCTAACCTAAGGATAGGGCACCCCTAGGCTTAGGCTAGGGCACGCCTAGGCTTAGGCTACGGCACCCCTAGGCTTAGGCTAGGGCACCCCTAGAATTAGCCTGAGGCTAGGGATCCCCTAGCCTAAGGTTAGGGCACCCCTAAGCTTAGGCTACGGCACCCCTAGGCTTATGCTAGGGCACCCCTAGGCTTAGGCTAGGGCACCCCTAGGCTTAAGCTAAGGCTAGGGCTCCCCTAACCTAATGATAGGGCACCCCTAGGCTTAGGCTAGGGCACTCCTAGCCTTAAGCTAAGGCTAGGGCTCCCCTATACTAAGGCTCGGGAACCCCTACCCTTATGTTAGGGCACCCGTAGGCTTAGGCTAGGGCACCCCTAGGCTTGGGCTAAGGCTAGGGCTCCCCTAGCCTAAGGCTATGGCACCCCTAGGCTTAGACTAGGGCACCCCTAGGCTTAGGCTACGGCACCCCTAGGCTGAGACTAGGGCACCCTTAGGCTTAGGCTAGGGCACCCCTAGAATTAGCCTAAGGCTAGGGATCCCCTAGCCTAATGTTAGGGCACCCCTAGGCTTAGGCTAGGGCACCCCTAGGCTTAGGCTAGGGCACCCCTAGGCTTAGGTTAAGGTTAGGGCTCCCCTAGCCTAAGGCTAGGAGACCCTTAGGCTTAGGCTAGGGCACCCCTAGGCTTAGGCTAGGGTACCCCTAGGCTTAGGCTAAGGCTAGGGCTCCCCTAGCCTAAGGCTAGGGCACCCCTAGCCTAAGGCTAGGGCACCCCTAGGCTTAGGCTAAGGCTAGGGCTCCCATAGCCCAAGGCTAGGGCACCCCTAGGCTTAGGTTAGGGCACCCCTAGGCTTAGGCTAGGGCACCCCTAGGCTTAGGCTAAGGCTAGGGCTCCCCTTGCCTAAGGCTAGGGCACCCCTAGCCTAAGGCTAGGGCACCCCTAGGCTTAGCCTAAGGCTAGGGATCCTCTAGCCTAAGGTTAGGGCACCCCTAGGCTTAGGCTAGGGCACCCCTAGGCTTAGGCTAGGGCACCCCTAGGCTTAGGCTAAGGCTCCGGCTCGACTAGCCTAAGGCTAGGGCACACCTAGTCTTAGGCTAGGGCACCCCTAGGCTTAGGCTAGGGCATCCCTAGGCTTAGGCTAAGGCTAGGGCTCCCCTAACGTAAGGCTAGGACACCCCTACGCTTAAGCTAGGGCACCCATAGGCTCGGATAGGGCACCCCTAGGCTTAGGCTAATGCTATGGCTCGACTAGCCTAAGGCTAGGGCACCCCTAGGCTTAGGCTAGGGCACCCCTAGGCTTAGGATAGGGCCCCCTTAGGCTTAGGCTAAGGCTAGGGCTTCCCTAGCCTAAGGCTAGGGCACCTTTAGGCTTAGCCTAAGGCACCCCTAGCCTTAGACTAAGGCTACGGCTCGACTAGCCTAAGGCTAGGGCACCCCTAGGCTTAGGCTAGGGCACCCCTAGGCTTAGGCTAAGACACCCCTAGGCTTAGGCTAAGGCTAGAGCTCCCCTAGACTAACGCTAGGATACCTCTAGGATTAGGCTAGGGCACCCCTAGGCTTAGTCTACGGCATCCCTAGGCTTAGGCTAGGGCACCCCTAGGCTTAAGCTAAGGCTAGAGCTCCCCTAGCCTAAGGCTAGGGAACCCATACCCTTAGGCTAGGGCTCCCCTAGCCTAGGGCTAGGGCACCCCTTGGCTTAGGCTAGGTCACCCCTAGGCGTAGACTACGGCACCCCTAGGCTTAGGCTAGGGCACCCCTAGAATTAGCCTAAGGCTAGGGATCCCCTAGCCTAAAGTTAGGGCACCCCTAGGCTTAGGCTAGGGCACCCCTAGGCTTAGGCTAAGGCTCTGGCTTGACTAGCCTAAGGCTAGGGCACCCCTAAGCTTAGGCTAGGGCACCCCTAGGCTTAGACTAATGCTATGGCTCGACTAACCTAAGGCTAGGGCACCCCTAGGCATAGGCTAGGGCACCCCTAGGCTTAGGCTAGGGCACCCCTAGGCTTAGGCTAAGGCTAGGGCTTCCCTAGCCTAAGGCTAGGGCACCTCTAGGCTTAGCCTAGGGCACCCCTAGGCTTAGACTAAGGCTACGGCTCGACTAGCCTAAGGCTAGGGCACCCCTAGGCTTAGGCGAGGGCACCCCTAGGCTTAGGCTAGGACACCCCTAGGCTTAGGCTAGGGCACCCCTAGGCTTAAGCTAAGGCTAGGGCTCCCCGAGCCTATGGCTAGGGAACCCCTACCCTTAGGCTAGGGCACCCCTAGGCTTAGGCTAGGGCACCCCTAGGCTTAGGCTAAGGCACCCCTAGGCTTAGGCTAGGGCACCCCTAGGCTTAGGCTAGGGCACCCCTAGAATTAGCCTAAGGCTAGGGATCCCCTAGCCTAAGGTTAGGGCACCCCTAGGCTTAGGCAAGGGCACCCCTAGGCTTAGGCGAGGGCACCCCTAGGCTTAGGTTAAGGTTAGGGCTCCCCTAGCCTAAGGCTAGGACACCCTTAGCCTTAGGCTAGGGCACCCCTAGGCTTAGGCTAGGGTACCCCTAGGCTTAGGCTAAGGCTAGGGCTCCCCTAGCCTAAGGCTAGGGCACCCCTAGCCTAAGGCTAGGGCACCCCTAGGCTTAGGCTAGGGCACCCCTAGGCTTAGGCTAAGGCTAGGGCTCCCATAGCCCAAGGCTAGGGCACCCCTAGGCTTAGGCTAGGGCACCCCTAGGCTTAGGCTACAGCACCCATAGGCTTAGGCTAGGGCACCCCTAGAATTAGCCTGAGGCTAGGGCTCCACTAGCCTAAGGTTAGGGCACCCCTAGGCTTAGGCTAGGGCACCCCTAGGCTTAGGGTAGGGCACCCCTAGGCTTAGGCTAGGGCACCCCTAGGCTTAAGCTAAGGCTAGGGCTCCCCTATACTAAGGCTAGGGAACCCCTACCCTTAGGCTAGGGCACCCCTAGGCTTAGGCTTGGGCACCCCTAGGCTTAGGCAAGGGCACCCCTAGGCTTAGGTTAAGGTTAGGGCTCCCCTAGCCTAAGGCTAGGACACCCATAGGCTTAGGCTAGGGCACCCCTAGGCTTAGGCTAGGGTACCCCTAGGCTTAGGCTAAGGCTAGGGCTCCCCTAGCCTAAGGCTAGGACACCCATAGCCTAAGGCTAGGGCACCCCTAGGCTTAGGCTAGGGCACCCCTAGGCTTAGGCTAGGGCACCCATAGGCTTAAGCTACGGCACCCCTAGGCTTAGGCTAGGGCACCCATAGAATTAGCCTGAGGCTAGGGATCCCCTACCCTAAGGTTAGGGCACCCCTAGACTTAGGCTAGGGCACCCCTAGGCTTTGGCTAGGGCACCCCTAGGCTTAAGCTAAGGCTAGGGCTCCCCTAACCTAAGGATAGGGCACCACTAGGCTTAGGCTAGGGCACTACTAGGCTTAGGCTGGGGCACCCCTTGGCTAGGGCTAAGGCTAGGGCTCCCCTAGCCTAAGGCTAGGGCACCCTTAGGCTTAGGCTAGGGCACCCCTAAGTTTAGGCTATGGCACCCCTAGGCTTTGGCTAGGGCACCCATAGGCTTAGGCTAGGGCACCCCTAGGCTTAAGCTAAGGCTAGGGCTCCCCTAGCCTAAGGCTAGGGCACCCCTAGGCTTAGGCTAGGGCACCCCTAGGCTTAGGCTAGGGCACCCCTAGGCTTAGGCTAGGGCACCCCTAGGCTTAGGCTAGGGCACCCCTAGGCTTAAGCTAAGGCTAGGGCTCCCCTAACCTAAGGATAGGGCACCCCAGGCTTAGGCTAGGGCACTCCTAGGCTTAAGCTAAGGCTAGGGCTCCCCTAGCCTAAGGCTAGGGGAGCCCTAGCCTAAGGCTAGGGAACCCCTACCCTTAGGCTAGGGCACCCCTAGGCTTAGGCTAGGGCACACCTAGGCTTAGGCTACGGCACCCCTAGGCTGAGGCTAGGGCACCCCTAGGCTTAGGCTAGGGCAACCCTAGAATTAGCCTAAGGCTAGGGATCCTCTAGCCTAAGGTTAGGGCACCCCTAGGCTTAGGCTAGGGCACCCCTAGGCTTAGGCTAGGGCACCCCTAGGCTTAGGTTAAGGTTAGGACTCCCCTAGCCTAAGGCTAGGACACCCTTAGGCTTAGGCTAGGGCAACCATAGGCTCTAGGCTAGGGTACCCCTAGGCTTAGGCCAAGGCTAGGGCTCCCCTAGCCTAAGGCTAGGGCACCCCTAGCCTTAGGCTAGGGCACCCCTAGGCTTAGGCTAGGGCACCCCTAGGCTTAGGCTATGTCTAGGGCTCCCATAGCCCAAGGCTAGGGCACCCCTAGGCTTAGGCTAGGGAACCCTAGGCTTAGGCTACGGCACCCCTAGGCTTAGGCTAGGGCACCCCTAGAATTAGCCTAAGGCTAGTGATCCTCTATCCTAAGATTAGGGCACCCCTAGGCTTAGGCTAGGGCACCCCTAGGCTTAGGCTAGGGAACCCTAGGCTTAGGCTACGGCACCCCTAGGCTTAGGCTAGGGCACCCCTAGAATTAGCCTAAGGCTAGTGATCCTCTAGCCTAAGATTAGGGCACCCCTAGGCTTAGGCTAGGGCACCCCTAGGCTTAGGCTAGGGCACCCCTAGGCTTAGGCTAAGGCTCCGGCTCGACTAGCCTAAGGCTAGGGCACCCCTAAGCTTAGGCTCGGGCACCCCTAGGCTTAGGCTAGGGCATCCCTAGGCTTAGGCTAAGGCTCGGGCTCCCCTAGCGTAAGGCTAGGACACCCCTAGGCTTAAGCTAGGGCACCGATAGGTTTAGGATAGGGCACCCCTAGGCTTAGACTAATGCTATGGCTCGACTAGCCTAAGGCTGGGGCACCCCTAGGCTTAAGCTAGGGCACCGATAGGTTTAGGCTAGGACACCCCTAGGCTTAGGCTAAGGCTATGGCTCCCCTAGCCTAAGACTAGGGAACCCCTACCCTTAGGCTAGGGCACCCCTAGGCTTAGGCTAGGGCACCCCTAGGCTTGGGCTAAGGCTAGGGCTCCCCTAGCCTAAGGCTAGGGCACCCCTTGGAATAGGCTAGGGCACCCCTAGGCGTAGACTACGGCACCCCTAGGCTTAGGCTAGGGCACCCCTAGAATTAGCCTAAGGCTAGGGATCCCCTAGCCTAAGGTTAGGACACCCATAGGCTTAGGCTAGGGCACCCCTAGGCTTAGGCTAGGGCACCCCTAGGCTTAGGCTAAGGCTCCGGCTCGACTAGCCTAAGGTTAGGGCACCCCTAAGCTTAGGCTAGGGCACCCCTAGGCTTAGCCTACGGCATCCCTAGGCTTAGGCTAAGGCTAGGGCTCCCCCAGCATAAGGCTAGGACACCCCTAGGCTTAAGATAGGGCACCCATAGGCTTAGGCTAGGGCACCCCCAGGCTTAGACTAAGGCTATGGCTCGACTAGCCTAAGTCTAGGGCACCCATAGGCTTAGGCTAGGGCACACCTAGGCTTAGGCTAAGGCTAGGGCTCCCCGAGCTTAAGGCTAGGACTCCCCTAGGCTTAGGCTAGGGCACACCTAGGCTTAGGCTAGGGTACCCCTAGGCTTAGGCTAAGGCTAGGGCTCCCCTAGCCTAAGGCTAGGGCACCTCTAGGCTTAGGTTAGGTAACCCCTAGGTTTAGACTAAGGCTACGGCTCGACTAGCCTAAGGCTAGGGCACCCCTTGGCTTAGGCTAGGGCACCCCTAGGATTAGGCTAAGTCTAGAGCTCCCCTAGCCTAAGGCTAGGGCATCCCTAGGCTTAGGCTACGGCACCCCTAGGATGAGGCTAGGTCATCCCTAGGCTTACGCTAGTGCACCCCTAGGCTTAGGCTAGGGCACCCCTAGGCTTAGGTTAAGCTTAGGGCTCCCCTAGCCTAAGGCTACGACACCCCTAGGCTTAGGATAGGGCACCCCTAAGCTTAGGCTAGGGCACTCCTAGGCTTAGGCTAAGGCTAGAGCTCCCATAGCCTAAGGCTAGGGCATCCCTAGGCTTAGGCTAGGGCACCCCTAGGCTTAGGCTAGGGCACCCCTAAGCTTAGGCTAGGGCACCCCTAGGCTTAGGCTAAGGCTAGGGCTCCCCTAGCCTAAGGCTAGGGCACCCCTAGGCTTAGGCTAGGGCACCCCTAGGCTTAGGCTACGGCACCCCTAGGCTGAGGCTAGGGCACCCCTAGGCTTAGGTTACGGCACCCCTAGAATTAGCCTAAGGCTAGGGATCCTCTAGCCTAAGGTTAGGGCACCCCTAGGCTTAGGGTAGGGCACCCCTAGGCTTAGGCTAGGGCACCCCTAGGCTTAGGTTAAGGTTAGGACTCCCCTAGCCTAAGGCTAGGACACCCTTAGGCTTAGGCTAGGGCACCCCTAGGCTCTAGGCTAGGGTACCCCTAGGCTTAGGCCAAGGCTAGGGCTCCCCTAGCCTAAGGCTAGGGCACCCCTAGCCTTAGGCTAGGGCACCCCTAGGCTTAGGCTAGGGCACCCCTAGGCTTAGGCTAAGTCTAGGGCTCCCATAGCCCAAGGCTAGGGCACCCCTAGGCTTAGGCTAGGGCACCCCTAGGCTTAGGCTACGGCACCCCTAGGCTTAGGCTAGGGCACCCCTAGAATTAGCCTAAGGCTAGTGATCCTCTAGCCTAAGATTAGGGCACCCCTAGGCTTAGGCTAGGGCACCCCTAGGCTTAGGCTAGGGCACCCCTAGGCTTAGGCTAAGGCTCCGGCTCGACTAGCCTAAGGCTAGGGCACCCCTAGGCTTAGGCTAGGGCACCCCTAGCCTTAGGCTAGGGCACCCCTAGGCTTAGGCTAGGGCACCTCTAGGCTTAGCCTAGGGCACCCCTAGACTTAGACTAAGGCTACGGCTCGACTAGCCTAAGGCTAGGGCACCCCTAGGCTTAGGCTAGGGCACCCCTAGGCTTAGGCTAAGGCTCCGGCTCGACTAGCCTAAGGTTAGGGCACCCCTAAGCTTAGGCTAGGGCACCACTAGGCTTAGCCTACGGCATCCCTAGGCTTAGTCTAAGGCTAGGGCTCCCCCAGCATAAGGCTAGGACACCCCTAGGCTTAAGATAGGGCACCCATAGGCTTAGGCTAGGGCACCCCCAGGCTTAGACTAAGGCTATGGCTCGACTAGCCTAAGGCTAGGGCACCCCTACGCTTAGGCTAGGGCGCCCCTAGGCTTAGGCTAGGGCACCCCTAGGCTTAGGCTAAGGCTCCGGCTCGACTAGCCTAAGGCTAGTGCACCCATAGGCTTAGGCTAGGGCACACCTAGGCTTAGGCTAAGGCTAGGGCTCCCCGAGCTTAAGGCTAGGACTCCCCTAGGCTTAGGCTAGGGCACACCTAGGCTTAGGCTAGGGTACCCCTAGGCTTAGGCTAAGGCTAGCGCTCCCCTAGCCTAAGGCTAGGGCACCTCTAGGCTTAGGTTAGGTCACCCCTAGGCTTACACTAAGGCTACGGCTCGACTAGCCTAAGGCTAGGGCACCCCTTGGCTTAGGCTAGGGCACCCCTAGGATTAGGCTAAGTCTAGAGCTCCCCTAGCCTAAGGCTAGGGCATCCCTAGGCTTAGGCTACGGCACCCCTAGGATGAGGCTAGGTCATCCCTAGGCTTAGGCTAGTGCACCCCTAGGCTTAGGCTAGGGCACCCCTAGGCTTAGGTTAAGCTTAGGGCTCCCCTAGCCTAAGGCTAAGACACCCCTAGGCTTAGGATAGGGCACCCCTAAGCTTAGGCTAGGGCACTCCTAGGCTTAGGCTAAGGCTAGGGCTCCCCTAGCCTAAGGCTAGGGCACCCCTAGGCTTAGGCTAGGGCACCCCTAGGCTTAGGCTACGGCACCCCTAGACTTAGGCTAGGGCACCCCTAGGCTTAGGCTAGGGCACCCATAGGCTTAGGCTAGGGCACCCCTAGGCTTAAGCTAAGGCTAGGGCACCCCTAGGCTTAGGCTAGGGTACCCCTAGCCTTAGGCTAGGGCACCCCTAGGCTTAAGCTAAGGCTAGGGCTCCCCTAACCTAAGGCTAGGGCACCCCTAGGCTTAGGCTAGAGCACCCCAGGCTTAGGCTAGGGCACCCCTAGGCTTGGGCTAAGGCTAGGGCTCCCCTAGCCTAAGGCTAGGGCACGCCTAGGCTTAGGCTAGGGCACCCCTAGGCTTAGGCTACGGCACCCCTAGGCTTAGGCTACGGCACCCCTAGGCTTAGGCTAGAGCCCCCTAGGCTTAGGCTAGGGCACCCCTAGGCTTAGGCTAAGGCTAGGGCTCCCCTACCCTATGGCTACGGAACCCCTACCCTTAGGCTAGGGCACACCAAGGCTTAGGCTAGGGCACCCCTAGCCTTGGGCTAGGGCTAGGGCTCCCCTAGCCTAAGGCTAGCGCTCCCCTAGGCTTAGGCAAGTGCACCTCTAGGCTTAGGCTAGGGCACCCCCAGGCTTAAACTAAGGCTACGGCTCGACAAGCCTAAGGCTCGGGCACCCCTTGGCTTAGGCTAGGGCACCCCTAGGCTTAGGCTAGGGCACCCCTAGGCTTAGGCTAAGGCTAGGGCTCCCCTAGCCTAAGGATAGGGCATCCCTAGGCTTAGGCTAGGGCACCCCTAGGCTTAGGCTAGGGAACCCCTAGGCTGAGGTTAAGGTTAGGGCTCCCCTAGCCTAAGGATAGGACACCCTTAGGTTTAGGCTCGGGCACCCCTAGGCTTAGGCTAGGGTACCCCTAGGCTTAGGCTAAGGCTAGGGCTCCCCTAGCCTAAGGCTAGGGCACCCCTAGGCTTAGGCTAGGGCACCCCTAGATTAGGCTAAGGCTAGGGTTCCCATAGCCTAAGGCTAGGGCACCCCTAAGCTTAGCCTAGGGCTCTCCTAGCTTAGGCTAAGGCTAGTGCACCACTAGGCTTAGGCTAGGACACCCCTAGGCTTAGGCTAGGGCACCCCTAGGCTTAGGCTAAGGCTAGAGCTCCCCTAGCCTAAGACTAGGGCACCTCTAGGCTTAGGCTAGGGCACCCCTAGGCTAAGGCTAAGGCTAGGGTTCCCCTAGCCTAAGGCTAGTGCATCCCTAGGCTTAGGCTAGGGTACCCCTAGGCTTAGGCTAAGGCTAGGGCTCCCCTAGCCTAAGGCTAGGGCACCCCTAGGCTTAGGTTAGGGCAGCCCTAGGCTTAGGTTAGGGCACCCCTAGGCTTAGGCTAAGGCTAGGGCTCCCATAGCCCATGGCTAGGGCACCCGTAGGTTTAGGCTAGGGCACCCCTAGGCTTACGCTAGGGCACCCCTAGGCTAAGGCTAAGGCTACGGCTCCCATAGCCTAAGGCTAGGGCATCCCTAGGCTTAGGCTAGGGCACCCCTAGGCTTAGGCTAAGGCTAGGACTCCCCTAGCCCAAGGCTAGGGCACCCCTAGGCTTAGGCTAGGGCACCTCTAGGCTTAGGCTAGGGCACCCCTAGGCTTAGGCAAGGGAACCCCTAGGCTGAGGTTAAGATTAGGGCTCCCCTAGCCTAAGGCTAGGACACCCCTAGGCTTAGGCTAGGGCACCGCTAGACATAGGCTAGGGTACCCATAGCTTATGCTAAGGCTAGGGCTCCCCTAGCCTAAGGCTAGGGCATGCCTAGCCTAAGGCTATGGCACCCCTAGGCTTAGGCTAGGGCACCACTAGGCTTAGGCTAAGGCTAGGGCTCCCATAGCCCAAGGCTAGGGCACCCCTAGGCTTAGGCTAGGGCACCCCTAGGCTTAGGCTAGGGCAACCCTAGGCTTAGGCTAAGGCTAGAGCTCCCCTAGCCCAATACTAGGGCACCTCTAGGCTTATGCTAGGGCACCCCTAGGCTTAGGCTAAGGCTAGGGCTCCCCTAGCCTAAGGCTAGGGCATACCTAGGCTTAGGCTAGGGCACCCCTAGGCTTAGGCTAGGGCACCCCTAGGCTTAGGTTAAGCTTAGGGCTCCCCTAGCCTAAGGCTAGGACACCCCTAGGCTTAGGATAGGGCACCCCTAGGCTTAGGCTAGGGAACCCTTAGGCTTAAGCTAAGGCTAGGGCTCCCCTAACCTAAGGATAGGGCACCCCTAGGCTTAGGCTAGATCACTCCTAGGCTTAAGTTAAGGCTAGGGCTACCCTATACTAAGGCTAGGGAACCCCTACCCTTATGTTAGGGCACCCGTAGGCTTAGGCTAGGGCACCCCTAGGCTTGGGCTAAGGCTAGGGCTCCCCTAGCCTAAGGCTATGGCACCCCTAGGCTTAGGCTAGGGCACCCCTAGGCTTAGGCTACGGCACCCCTAGGCTGAGACTAGGGCACCCCTAGGCTTAGGCTAGGGCACCCCTAGAATTAGCCTAAGGCTAGGGATCCCCTAGCCTAATGTTAGGGCACCCCTAGGCTTAGGCTAGGGCACCCCTAGGCTTAGGCTAAGGCTCCGGCTCGACTAGCCTAAGGCTAGGGCACACCTAGGCTTAGGCTAGGGCACCCCTAGGCTTAGGCTAGGGCATCCCTAGGCTTAGGCTAAGGCTAGAGATCCCCTAGCCTAACGCTAGGATACCTCTAGGATTAGGCTAGGGCACCCCTAGGCTTAGTCTACGGCATCCCTAGGCTTAGGCTAGGGCACCCCTAGTGTAAGGCTAGGACACCCCTACGCTTAAGCTAGGGCACCCATAGGCTTCGGATAGGGCACCCCTAGGCTTAGACTAATGCTATGGCTCGACTAGCCTAAGGCTAGGGCACCCCTAGGCTTAGGCTAGGGCACCCCTAGGCTTAGGATAGGGCCCCCTTAGGCTTAGGCTAAGGCTAGGGCTTCCCTAGCCTAGGGCTAGGGCACCCCTTGGCTTAGGCTAGGGCACCCCTAGGCGTAGACTACGGCACCCCTAGGCTTAGGCTAGGGCACCCCTAGAATTAGCCTAAGGCTAGGGATCCCCTAGCCTAAGGTTAGGGCACCCCTAGGATTAGGCTAGGGCACCCCTAGGCTTAGGCTAAGGCTCTGGCTTGACTAGCCTAAGGCTATGGCACCCCTAAGCTTAGGCTAGGGCACCCCTAGGCTTAAGCTAGGGCATCCCTAGGCTTTGGCTAAGGCTAGGGCTCCCCTAGCGTAAGGCTAGGACACCCCTAGGCTTAAGCTAGGGCACCCCTAGGCTTAGACTAATGCTATGGCTCGACTAGCCTAAGGTTAGGGCACCCCTAGGCATAGGCTAGGGCACCCCAAGGCTTAGGCTAGGGCACCCCTAGGCTTAGGCTAAGGCTAGGGCTTCCCTAGCCTAAGGCTAGGGCACCTCTAGGCTTAGCCTAGGGCACCCCTAGGCTTAGACTAAGGCTACGGCTCGACTAGCCTAAGGCTAGGGCACCCCTAGGCTTAGGCGAGGGCACCCCTAGGCTTAGGCTAGGACACCCCTAGGCTTAGGGTAAGTCTAGAGCTCCCCTAGCCTAACGCTAGGGCACCTGTAGGCTTAGGCTAGGGCTCCCCTAGGCTTAGGCTAGGACACCCCTAGGCTTAGGCTAGGGCACCCCTAGGCTTAAGCTAAGGCTAGGGCTCCCCTAGCCTAAGGCTAGGGAACCCCTACCCTTAGGCTAGGGCACCCCTAGGCTTAGGCTAGGGCACCCCTAGGCTTAGGCTAAGGCACCCCTAGGCTGAGGCTAGGGCACCCCTAGGCTTAGGCTAGGGCACCCCTAGGCTTAGGCTACAGCACCCCTAGGCTTAGGCTAGGGGACCCCTAGAATTAGCCTGAGGCTAGGGATCCCCTAGCCTAAGGTTAGGGCACCCCTAGGCTTAGGCTAGGGCACCCCTATGCTTAGGTTAGGGCACCTCTAGGCTTAGGCTAGGGCACCCCTAGGCTTAAGCTAAGGCTAGGGCTCCCCTAGCCTAAGGCTAGGGAACCCCTACCCTTAGGCTAGGGCACCCCTAGGCTTAGGCTAGGGCACCCATAGGCTTAGGCTAAGGCACCCCTAGGCTGAGGCTAGGGCACCCCTAGGCTTAGGCTAGGGCACCCCTAGGCTTAGGCTACAGCACCCCTAGGCTTAGGCTAGGGCACCCCTAGAATTAGCCTGAGGCTAGGGATCCCCTAGCCTAAGGTTAGGGCACCCCTAGGCTTAGGCTAGGGCACCCCTAGGCTTAGGCTAGGGCACCCCTAGGCTTAAGCTAAGTCTAGGGCTCCCCTATCCTAAGGCTAGGGAACCCCTACCCTTAGGCTAGGGCACCCCTAGGCTTAGGCTAGGGCACCCCTAGGCTTAGGTAGGGCACCCCTAGGCTTGGTCTAAGGCTAGGGCTCCCCTAGCCTAAGGCTAGGGCACCCCTAGGCTTAGGCTATGGCACCCCTAGGCTTAGGCTTGGGCACCCCTAGGGTTAGGTTAAGGTTAGGGCTCCCCTAGCCTAAGGCTAGGACACCCTTAGGCTTAGGCTAGGGCACCCCTAGGCTTAGGCTAGGGTACCCCTAGGTTAAGGCTAAGGCTAGGGCTCCCCTAGCCTAAGGCTAGGACACCCCTAGCCTAAGGCTAGGGCACCCCTAAACTTAGGTTAGGGCACCCCTAGGCTTAGGCTAGGGCACCCCTTGGCTTAAGCTAAGGCTAGGGCTCCCCTAACCTAATGATAGGGCACCCCTAGGCTTAGGCTAGGTCACTCCTAGGCTTAAGCTAAGGCTAGGGCTACCCTATACTAAGGCTAGGGAACCCTTACCCTTATGTTAGGGCACCCGTAGGCTTAGGCTAGGACACCCCTAGGCTTGGGCTAGGGCACCCCTAGGCTTAGGCTACGGCACCCCTAGGCTGAGACTAGGGCACCCCTAGGCTTAGGCTAGGGCACCCCTAGAATTAGCCTAAGGCTAGTGATCCCCTAGCCTAATGTTAGGGCACCCCTAGGCTTAGGCTAGGGCACCCCTAGGCTTAGGCTAGGGCACCCCTAGGCTTAGGTTAAGGTTAGGGCTCCCCTAGCCTAAGGCTAGGAGACCCTTAGGCTTAGGCTAGGGCACCCCTAGGCTTAGGCTAGGGTACCCCTAGGCTTAGGCAAAGGCTAGGGCTCCCCTAGCCTAAGGCTAGGGCACCCCTAGCCTAAGGCTAGGGCACCCCTAGGCTTAGGCTAAGGCTAGGGCTCCCATAGCCCAAGGCTAGGGCACCCCTAGGCTTAGGCTAGGGCACCCCTAGGCTTAGGCTAAGGCTAGGGCTCCCCTAGCCTAAGGCTAGGGCACCCCTAGTCTAAGGCTAGGGCACACCTAGGCTTAGCCTAAGGCTAGGGATCCTCTAGCCTAAGGTTAGGGCACCCCTAGGCTTAGGCTAGGGCACCCCTAGGCTTAGGCTAGGGCACCCCTAGGCTTAGGCTAAGGCTCCGGCTCGACTAGCCTAAGGCTAGGGCACACCTAGGCTTAGGCTAGGGCACCCCTAAGCTTAGGCTAGGGCATCCCTAGGCTTAGGCTAAGGCTAGGGCTCCCCTAGTGTAAGGCTAGGACACCCCTACGCTTAAGCTAGGGCACCCATAGGCTTCGGATAGGGCACCCCTAGGCTTAGACTAATGCTATGGCTCGACTAGCCTAAGGCTAGTGCACCCCTAGGCTTAGGCTAGGGCACCCCTAGGCTTAGGATAGGGCCCCCTTAGGCTTAGGCTAAGGCTAGGGCTTCCCTAGCCTAAGGCTAGGGCACCTCTAGGCTTAGCCTAAGGCACCCCTAGCCTTAGACTAAGGCTACGGCTCGACTAGCCTAAGGCTAGGGCACCTCTAGGCTTAGGCTAGGGAACCCCTAGGCTTAGGCTAGGACACCACTAGGCTTAGGCTAAGGCTAGAGATCCCCTAGCCTAACGCTAGGATACCTCTAGGATTAGGCTAGGGCACCCCTAGGCTTTGTCTACGGCAGCCCTAGGCTTGGGCTAAGGCTAGGGCTCCCCTAGCCTAGGGCTAGGGCACCCCTTGGCTTAGGCTAGGGCACCCCTAGGCGTAGACTATGGCACCCCTAGCCCAAGGCTAGGGCACCCCTTGAATTAGCCTAGGGCACCTCTAGGCTTAGGCTAGGGCACCCCTAGGCTTAGGCAAGGGAACCCCTAGGCTGAGGTTAAGGTTAGGGCTCCCCTAGCCTAAGGCTAGGACACCCCTAGGCTTAGGCTAGGGCACCGCTAGACATAGGCTAGGGTACCCATAGCTTATGCTAAGGCTAGGGCTCCCCTAGCCTAAGGCTAGGGCATGCCTAGCCTAAGGCTATGGCACCCCTAGGCTTAGGCTAGGGCACCTCTAGGCTTAGGCTAAGGCTAGGGCTCCCATAGCCCAAGGCTAGGGCACCCCTAGGCTTAGGCTAGGGCACCCCTAGGCTTAGGCTAGGGCAACCCCAGGCTTAGGCTAAGGCTAGAGCTCCCCTAGCCCAATACTAGGGCACCTCTAGGCTTATGCTAGGGCACCCCTAGGCTTAGGCTAAGGCTAGGGCTCCCCTAGCCTAAGGCTAGGGCATACCTAGGCTTAGGCTAGGGCACCCCTAGGCTTAGGCTAGGGCACCCCTAGGCTTAGGTTAAGCTTAGGGCTCCCCTAGCCTAAGGCTAGGACACCCCTAGGCTTAGGATAGGGCACCCCTAGGCTTAGGCTAGGGCACCCTTAGGCTTAAGCTAAGGCTAGGGCTCCCCTAACCTAAGGATAGGGCACCCCTAGGCTTAGGCTAGATCACTCCTAGGCTTAAGTTAAGGCTAGGGCTACCCTATACTAAGGCTAGGGAACCCCTACCCTTATGTTAGGGCACCCGTAGGCTTAGGGTTGGGCACCCCTAGGCTTGGGCTAAGGCTAGGGTTCCCCTAGCCTAAGGCTATGGCACCCCTAGGCTTAGGCTAGGGCACCCCTAGGCTTAGGCTAGGGCACCCCTAGAATTAGCCTAAGGCTAGGGATCCCCTAGCCTAATGTTAGGGCACCCCTAGGCTTAGGCTAGGGCACCCCTAGGCTTAGGCTAGGGCACCCCTAGGCTTAGGCTAGGGCACCCCTAGGCTTAGGCTAAGGCTCCGGCTCGACTAGCCTAAGGCTAGGGCACACCTAGGCTTAGGCTAGGGCACCCCTAGGCTTAGTCTACGGCATCCCTAGGCTTAGGCTAGGGCACCCCTAGTGTAAGGCTAGGACACCCCTACGCTTAAGCTAGGGCACCCATAGGCTTCGGATAGGGCACCCCTAGGCTTAGACTAATGCTATGGCTCGACTAGCCTAAGGCTAGGGCACCCCTAGGCTTAGGCTAGGGCACCCCTAGGCTTAGGATAGGGCCCCCTTAGGCTTAGGCTAAGGCTAGGGCTTCCCTAGCCTAGGGCTAGGGCACCCCTTGGCTTAGGCTAGGGCACCCCTAGGCGTAGACTACGGCACCCCTAGGCTTAGGCTAGGGCACCCCTAGAATTAGCCTAAGGCTAGGGATCCCCTAGCCTAAGGTTAGGGCACCCCTAGGATTAGGCTAGGGCACCCCTAGGCTTAGGCTAAGGCTCTGGCTTGACTAGCCTAAGGCTATGGCACCCCTAAGCTTAGGCTAGGGCACCCCTAGGCTTAAGCTAGGGCATCCCTAGGCTTTGGCTAAGGCTAGGGCTCCCCTAGCGTAAGGCTAGGACACCCCTAGGCTTAAGCTAGGGCACCCCTAGGCTTAGACTAATGCTATGGCTCGACTAGCCTAAGTTTAGGGCACCCCTAGGCATAGGCTAGGGCACCCCAAGGCTTAGGCTAGGGCACCCCTAGGCTTAGGCTAAGGCTAGGGCTTCCCTAGCCTAAGGCTAGGGCACCTCTAGGCTTAGCCTAGGGCACCCCTAGGCTTAGACTAAGGCTACGGCTCGACTAGCCTAAGGCTAGGGCACCCCTAGGCTTAGGCGAGGGCACCCCTAGGCTTAGGCTAGGACACCCCTAGGCTTAGGGTAAGTCTAGAGCTCCCCTAGCCTAACGCTAGGGCACCTGTAGGCTTAGGCTAGGGCTCCCCTAGGCTTAGGCTAGGACACCCCTAGGCTTAGGCTAGGGCACCCCTAGGCTTAAGCTAAGGCTAGGGCTCCCCTAGCCTAAGGCTAGGGAACCCCTACCCTTAGGCTAGGGCACCCCTAGGCTTAGGCTAGGGCACCCCTAGGCTTAGGCTAAGGCACCCCTAGGCTGAGGCTAGGGCACCCCTAGGCTTAGGCTAGGGCACCCCTAGGCTTAGGCTACAGCACCCCTAGGCTTAGGCTAGGGGACCCCTAGAATTAGCCTGAGGCTAGGGATCCCCTAGCCTAAGGTTAGGGCACCCCTAGGCTTAGGCTAGGGCACCCCTATGCTTAGGTTAGGGCACCTCTAGGCTTAGGCTAGGGCACCCCTAGGCTTAAGCTAAGGCTAGGGCTCCCCTAGCCTAAGGCTAGGGAACCCCTACCCTTAGGCTAGGGCACCCCTAGGCTTAGGCTAGGGCACCCATAGGCTTAGGCTAAGGCACCCCTAGGCTGAGGCTAGGGCACCCCTAGGCTTAGGCTAGGGCACCCCTAGGCTTAGGCTACAGCACCCCTAGGCTTAGGCTAGGGCACCCCTAGAATTAGCCTGAGGCTAGGGATCCCCTAGCCTAAGGTTAGGGCACCCCTAGGCTTAGGCTAGGGCACCCCTAGGCTTAGGCTAGGGCACCCCTAGGCTTAAGCTAAGTCTAGGGCTCCCCTATCCTAAGGCTAGGGAACCCCTACCCTTAGGCTAGGGCACCCCTAGGCTTAGGCTAGGGCACCCCTAGGCTTAGGTAGGGCACCCCTAGGCTTGGTCTAAGGCTAGGGCTCCCCTAGCCTAAGGCTAGGGCACCCCTAGGCTTAGGCTATGGCACCCCTAGGCTTAGGCTTGGGCACCCCTAGGGTTAGGTTAAGGTTAGGGCTCCCCTAGCCTAAGGCTAGGACACCCTTAGGCTTAGGCTAGGGCACCCCTAGGCTTAGGCTAGGGTACCCCTAGGTTAAGGCTAAGGCTAGGGCTCCCCTAGCCTAAGGCTAGGACACCCCTAGCCTAAGGCTAGGGCACCCCTAAACTTAGGTTAGGGCACCCCTAGGCTTAGGCTAGGGCACCCCTTGGCTTAAGCTAAGGCTAGGGCTCCCCTAACCTAATGATAGGGCACCCCTAGGCTTAGGCTAGGTCACTCCTAGGCTTAAGCTAAGGCTAGGGCTACCCTATACTAAGGCTAGGGAACCCTTACCCTTATGTTAGGGCACCCGTAGGCTTAGGCTAGGACACCCCTAGGCTTGGGCTAGGGCACCCCTAGGCTTAGGCTACGGCACCCCTAGGCTGAGACTAGGGCACCCCTAGGCTTAGGCTAGGGCACCCCTAGAATTAGCCTAAGGCTAGTGATCCCCTAGCCTAATGTTAGGGCACCCCTAGGCTTAGGCTAGGGCACCCCAAGGCTTAGGCTAGGGCACCCCTAGGCTTAGGTTAAGGTTAGGGCTCCCCTAGCCTAAGGCTAGGAGACCCTTAGGCTTAGGCTAGGGCACCCCTAGGCTTAGGCTAGGGTACCCCTAGGCTTAGGCTAAGGCTAGGGCTCCCCTAGCCTAAGGCTAGGGCACCCCTAGCCTAAGGCTAGGGCACCCCTAGGCTTAGGCTAAGGCTAGGGCTCCCATAGCCCAAGGCTAGGGCACCCCTAGGCTTAGGCTAGGGCACCCCTAGGCTTAGGCTAAGGCTAGGGCTCCCCTAGCCTAAGGCTAGGGCACCCCTAGTCTAAGGCTAGGGCACACCTAGGCTTAGCCTAAGGCTAGGGATCCTCTAGCCTAAGGTTAGGGCACCCCTAGGCTTAGGCTAGGGCACCCCTAGGCTTAGGCTAGGGCACCCCTAGGCTTAGGCTAAGGCTCCGGCTCGACTAGCCTAAGGCTAGGGCACACCTAGGCTTAGGCTAGGGCACCCCTAAGCTTAGGCTAGGGCATCCCTAGGCTTAGGCTAAGGCTAGGGCTCCCCTAGTGTAAGGCTAGGACACCCCTACGCTTAAGCTAGGGCACCCATAGGCTTCGGATAGGGCACCCCTAGGCTTAGACTAATGCTATGGCTCGACTAGCCTAAGGCTAGGGCACCCCTAGGCTTAGGCTAGGGCACCCCTAGGCTTAGGATAGGGCCCCCTTAGGCTTAGGCTAAGGCTAGGGCTTCCCTAGCCTAAGGCTAGGGCACCTCTAGGCTTAGCCTAAGGCACCCCTAGCCTTAGACTAAGGCTACGGCTCGACTAGCCTAAGGCTAGGGCACCTCTAGGCTTAGGCTAGGGAACCCCTAGGCTTAGGCTAGGACACCACTAGGCTTAGGCTAAGGCTAGAGATCCCCTAGCCTAACGCTAGGATACCTCTAGGATTAGGCTAGGGCACCCCTAGGCTTTGTCTACGGCAGCCCTAGGCTTGGGCTAAGGCTAGGGCTCCCCTAGCCTAGGGCTAGGGCACCCCTTGGCTTAGGCTAGGGCACCCCTAGGCGTAGACTATGGCACCCCTAGCCCAAGGCTAGGGCACCCCTTGAATTAGCCTAGGGCACCTCTAGGCTTAGGCTAGGGCACCCCTAGGCTTAGGCAAGGGAACCCCTAGGCTGAGGTTAAGGTTAGGGCTCCCCTAGCCTAAGGCTAGGACACCCCTAGGCTTAGGCTAGGGCACCGCTAGACATAGGCTAGGGTACCCATAGCTTATGCTAAGGCTAGGGCTCCCCTAGCCTAAGGCTAGGGCATGCCTAGCCTAAGGCTATGGCACCCCTAGGCTTAGGCTAGGGCACCTCTAGGCTTAGGCTAAGGCTAGGGCTCCCATAGCCCAAGGCTAGGGCACCCCTAGGCTTAGGCTAGGGCACCCCTAGGCTTAGGCTAGGGCAACCCCAGGCTTAGGCTAAGGCTAGAGCTCCCCTAGCCCAATACTAGGGCACCTCTAGGCTTATGCTAGGGCACCCCTAGGCTTAGGCTAAGGCTAGGGCTCCCCTAGCCTAAGGCTAGGGCATACCTAGGCTTAGGCTAGGGCACCCCTAGGCTTAGGCTAGGGCACCCCTAGGCTTAGGTTAAGCTTAGGGCTCCCCTAGCCTAAGGCTAGGACACCCCTAGGCTTAGGATAGGGCACCCCTAGGCTTAGGCTAGGGCACCCTTAGGCTTAAGCTAAGGCTAGGGCTCCCCTAACCTAAGGATAGGGCACCCCTAGGCTTAGGCTAGATCACTCCTAGGCTTAAGTTAAGGCTAGGGCTACCCTATACTAAGGCTAGGGAACCCCTACCCTTATGTTAGGGCACCCGTAGGCTTAGGGTTGGGCACCCCTAGGCTTGGGCTAAGGCTAGGGTTCCCCTAGCCTAAGGCTATGGCACCCCTAGGCTTAGGCTAGGGCACCCCTAGGCTTAGGCTAGGGCACCCCTAGAATTAGCCTAAGGCTAGGGATCCCCTAGCCTAATGTTAGGGCACCCCTAGGCTTAGGCTAGGGCACCCCTAGGCTTAGGCTAGGGCACCCCTAGGCTTAGGCTAGGGCACCCCTAGGCTTAGGCTAAGGCTCCGGCTCGACTAGCCTAAGGCTAGGGCACACCTAGGCTTAGGCTAGGGCACCCCTAGGCTTAGGCTAGGGCATCCCTAGGCTTAGGCTAAGGCTAGAGATCCCCTAGCCTAACGCTAGGATACCTCTAGGATTAGGCTAGGGCACCCCTAGGCTTAGTCTACGGCATCCCTAGGCTTAGGCTAGGGCACCCCTAGTGTAAGGCTAGGACACCCCTACGCTTAAGCTAGGGCACCCATAGGCTTCGGATAGGGCACCCCTAGGCTTAGACTAATGCTATGGCTCGACTAGCCTAAGGCTAGGGCACCCCTAGGCTTAGGCTAGGGCACCCCTAGGCTTAGGATAGGGCCCCCTTAGGCTTAGGCTAAGGCTAGGGCTTCCCTAGCCTAGGGCTAGGGCACCCCTTGGCTTAGGCTAGGGCACCCCTAGGCGTAGACTACGGCACCCCTAGGCTTAGGCTAGGGCACCCCTAGAATTAGCCTAAGGCTAGGGATCCCCTAGCCTAAGGTTAGGGCACCCCTAGGATTAGGCTAGGGCACCCCTAGGCTTAGGCTAAGGCTCTGGCTTGACTAGCCTAAGGCTATGGCACCCCTATGCTTAGGCTAGGGCACCCCTAGGCTTAAGCTAGGGCATCCCTAGGCTTTGGCTAAGGCTAGGGCTCCCCTAGCGTAAGGCTAGGACACCCCTAGGCTTAAGCTAGGGCACCCCTAGGCTTAGACTAATGCTATGGCTCGACTAGCCTAAGGTTAGGGCACCCCTAGGCATAGGCTAGGGCACCCCAAGGCTTAGGCTAGGGCACCCCTAGGCTTAGGCTAAGGCTAGGGCTTCCCTAGCCTAAGGCTAGGGCACCTCTAGGCTTAGCCTAGGGCACCCCTAGGCTTAGACTAAGGCTACGGCTCGACTAGCCTAAGGCTAGGGCACCCCTAGGCTTAGGCGAGGGCACCCCTAGGCTTAGGCTAGGACACCCCTAGGCTTAGGCTAAGTCTAGAGCTCCCCTAGCCTAACGCTAGGGCACCTGTAGGCTTAGGCTAGGGCTCCCCTAGGCTTAGGCTAGGACACCCCTAGGCTTAGGCTAGGGCACCCCTAGGCTTAAGCTAAGGCTAGGGCTCCCCTAGCCTAAGGCTAGGGAACCCCTACCCTTAGGCTAGGGCACCCCTAGGCTTAGGCTAGGGCACCCCTAGGCTTAGGCTAAGGCACCCCTAGGCTGAGGCTAGGGCACCCCTAGGCTTAGGCTAGGGCACCCCTAGGCTTAGGCTACAGCACCCCTAGGCTTAGGCTAGGGGACCCCTAGAATTAGCCTGAGGCTAGGGATCCCCTAGCCTAAGGTTAGGGCACCCCTAGGCTTAGGCTAGGGCACCCCTATGCTTAGGTTAGGGCACCTCTAGGCTTAGGCTAGGGCACCCCTAGGCTTAAGCTAAGGCTAGGGCTCCCCTAGCCTAAGGCTAGGGAACCCCTACCCTTAGGCTAGGGCACCCCTAGGCTTAGGCTAGGGCACCCATAGGCTTAGGCTAAGGCACCCCTAGGCTGAGGCTAGGGCACCCCTAGGCTTAGGCTAGGGCACCCCTAGGCTTAGGCTACAGCACCCCTAGGCTTAGGCTAGGGCACCCCTAGAATTAGCCTGAGGCTAGGGATCCCCTAGCCTAAGGTTAGGGCACCCCTAGGCTTAGGCTAGGGCACCCCTAGGCTTAGGCTAGGGCACCCCTAGGCTTAGGCTAGGGCACCCCTAGGCTTAAGCTAAGTCTAGGGCTCCCCTATCCTAAGGCTAGGGAACCCCTACCCTTAGGCTAGGGCACCCCTAGGCTTAGGCTAGGGCACCCCTAGGCTTAGGTAGGGCACCCCTAGGCTTGGTCTAAGGCTAGGGCTCCCCTAGCCTAAGGCTAGGGCACCCCTAGGCTTAGGCTATGGCACCCCTAGGCTTAGGCTTGGGCACCCCTAGGGTTAGGTTAAGGTTAGGGCTCCCCTAGCCTAAGGCTAGGACACCCTTAGGCTTAGGCTAGGGCACCCCTAGGCTTAGGCTAGGGTACCCCTAGGCTTAGGCTAAGGCTAGGGCTCCCCTAGCCTAAGGCTAGGGCACCCCTAGCCTAAGGCTAGGGCACCCCTAGGCTTAAGCTAAGGCTAGGGCTACCCTATACTAAGGCTAGGGAACCCTTACCCTTATGTTAGGGCACCCGTAGGCTTAGGCTAGGACACCCCTAGGCTTGGGCTAGGGCACCCCTAGGCTTAGGCTACGGCACCCCTAGGCTGAGACTAGGGCACCCCTAGGCTTAGGCTAGGGCACCCCTAGAATTAGCCTAAGGCTAGTGATCCCCTAGCCTAATGTTAGGGCACCCCTAGGCTTAGGCTAGGGCACCCCTAGGCTTAGGCTAGGGCACCCCTAGGCTTAGGTTAAGGTTAGGGCTCCCCTAGCCTAAGGCTAGGAGACCCTTAGGCTTAGGCTAGGGCACCCCTAGGCTTAGGCTAGGGTACCCCTAGGCTTAGGCTAAGGCTAGGGCTCCCCTAGCCTAAGGCTAGGGCACCCCTAGCCTAAGGCTAGGGCACCCCTAGGCTTAGGCTAAGGCTAGGGCTCCCATAGCCCAAGGCTAGGGCACCCCTAGGCTTAGGCTAGGGCACCCCTAGGCTTAGGCTAAGGCTAGGGCTCCCCTAGCCTAAGGCTAGGGCACCCCTAGTCTAAGGCTAGGGCACACCTAGGCTTAGCCTAAGGCTAGGGATCCTCTAGCCTAAGGTTAGGGCACCCCTAGGCTTAGGCTAGGGCACCCCTAGGCTTAGGCTAGGGCACCCCTAGGCTTAGGCTAAGGCTCCGGCTCGACTAGCCTAAGGCTAGGGCACACCTAGGCTTAGGCTAGGGCACCCCTAAGCTTAGGCTAGGGCATCCCTAGGCTTAGGCTAAGGCTAGGGCTCCCCTAGTGTAAGGCTAGGACACCCCTACGCTTAAGCTAGGGCACCCATAGGCTTCGGATAGGGCACCCCTAGGCTTAGACTAATGCTATGGCTCGACTAGCCTAAGGCTAGGGCACCCCTAGGCTTAGGCTAGGGCACCCCTAGGCTTAGGATAGGGCCCCCTTAGGCTTAGGCTAAGGCTAGGGCTTCCCTAGCCTAAGGCTAGGGCACCTCTAGGCTTAGCCTAAGGCACCCCTAGCCTTAGACTAAGGCTACGGCTCGACTAGCCTAAGGCTAGGGCACCTCTAGGCTTAGGCTAGGGAACCCCTAGGCTTAGGCTAGGACACCACTAGGCTTAGGCTAAGGCTAGAGATCCCCTAGCCTAACGCTAGGATACCTCTAGGATTAGGCTAGGGCACCCCTAGGCTTTGTCTACGGCAGCCCTAGGCTTGGGCTAAGGCTAGGGCTCCCCTAGCCTAGGGCTAGGGCACCCCTTGGCTTAGGCTAGGGCACCCCTAGGCGTAGACTATGGCACCCCTAGCCCAAGGCTAGGGCACCCCTTGAATTAGCCTAGGGCACCTCTAGGCTTAGGCTAGGGCACCCCTAGGCTTAGGCAAGGGAACCCCTAGGCTGAGGTTAAGGTTAGGGCTCCCCTAGCCTAAGGCTAGGACACCCCTAGGCTTAGGCTAGGGCACCGCTAGACATAGGCTAGGGTACCCATAGCTTATGCTAAGGCTAGGGCTCCCCTAGCCTAAGGCTAGGGCATGCCTAGCCTAAGGCTATGGCACCCCTAGGCTTAGGCTAGGGCACCTCTAGGCTTAGGCTAAGGCTAGGGCTCCCATAGCCCAAGGCTAGGGCACCCCTAGGCTTAGGCTAGGGCACCCCTTGGCTTAGGCTAGGGCAACCCCAGGCTTAGGCTAAGGCTAGAGCTCCCCTAGCCCAATACTAGGGCACCTCTAGGCTTATGCTAGGGCACCCCTAGGCTTAGGCTAAGGCTAGGGCTCCCCTAGCCTAAGGCTAGGGCATACCTAGGCTTAGGCTAGGGCACCCCTAGGCTTAGGCTAGGGCACCCCTAGGCTTAGGTTAAGCTTAGGGCTCCCCTAGCCTAAGGCTAGGACACCCCTAGGCTTAGGATAGGGCACCCCTAGGCTTAGGCTAGGGCACCCTTAGGCTTAAGCTAAGGCTAGGGCTCCCCTAACCTAAGGATAGGGCACCCCTAGGCTTAGGCTAGATCACTCCTAGGCTTAAGTTAAGGCTAGGGCTACCCTATACTAAGGCTAGGGAACCCCTACCCTTATGTTAGGGCACCCGTAGGCTTAGGGTTGGGCACCCCTAGGCTTGGGCTAAGGCTAGGGTTCCCCTAGCCTAAGGCTATGGCACCCCTAGGCTTAGGCTAGGGCACCCCTAGGCTTAGGCTAGGGCACCCCTAGAATTAGCCTAAGGCTAGGGATCCCCTAGCCTAATGTTAGGGCACCCCTAGGCTTAGGCTAGGGCACCCCTAGGCTTAGGCTAGGGCACCCCTAGGCTTAGGCTAGGGCACCCCTAGGCTTAGGCTAAGGCTCCGGCTCGACTAGCCTAAGGCTAGGGCACACCTAGGCTTAGGCTAGGGCACCCCTAGGCTTAGGCTAGGGCATCCCTAGGCTTAGGCTAAGGCTAGAGATCCCCTAGCCTAACGCTAGGATACCTCTAGGATTAGGCTAGGGCACCCCTAGGCTTAGTCTACGGCATCCCTAGGCTTAGGCTAGGGCACCCCTAGTGTAAGGCTAGGACACCCCTACGCTTAAGCTAGGGCACCCATAGGCTTCGGATAGGGCACCCCTAGGCTTAGACTAATGCTATGGCTCGACTAACCTAAGGCTAGGGCAACCCTAGGCTTAGGCTAGGGCACCCCTAGGCTTAGGATAGGGCCCCCTTAGGCTTAGGCTAAGGCTAGGGCTTCCCTAGCCTAGGGCTAGGGCACCCCTTGGCTTAGGCTAGGGCACCCCTAGGCGTAGACTACGGCACCCCTAGGCTTAGGCTAGGGCACCCCTAGAATTAGCGTAAGGCTAGGGATCCCCTAGCCTAAGGTTAGGGCACCCCTAGGATTAGGCTAGGGCACCCCTAGGCTTAGGCTAAGGCTCTGGCTTGACTAGCCTAAGGCTAGGGCACCCCTAAGCTTAGGCTAGGGCACCCCTAGGCTTAAGCTAGGGCATCCCTAGGCTTAGGCTAAGGCTAGGGCTCCCCTAGCGTAAGGCTAGGACACCCCTAGGCTTAAGCTAGGGCACCCCTAGGCTTAGACTAATGCTATGGCTCGACTAGCCTAAGGCTAGGGCACCCCTAGGCATAGGCTAGGGCACCCCAAGGCTTAGGCTAGGGCACCCCTAGGCTTAGGCTAAGGCTAGGGCTTCCCTAGCCTAAGGCTAGGGCACCTCTAGGCTTAGCCTAGGGCACCCCTAGGCTTAGACTAAGGCTACGGCTCGACTAGCCTAAGGCTAGGGCACCCCTAGGCTTAGGCGAGGGCACCCCTAGGCTTAGGCTAGGACACCCCTAGGCTTAGGCTAAGTCTAGAGCTCCCCTAGCCTAACGCTAGGGCACCTGTAGGCTTAGGCTAGGGCTCCCCTAGGCTTAGGCTAGGACACCCCTAGGCTTAGGCTAGGGCACCCCTAGGCTTAAGCTAAGGCTAGGGCTCCCCTAACCTAAGGCTAGGGAACCCCTACCCTTAGGCTAGGGCACCCCTAGGCTTAGGCTAGGGCACCCCTAGGCTTAGGCTAAGGCACCCCTAGGCTGAGGCTAGGGCACCCCTAGGCTTAGGCTAGGGCACCCCTAGGCTTAGGCTACAGCACCCCTAGGCTTAGGCTAGGGGACCCCTAGAATTAGCCTGAGGCTAGGGATCCCCTAGCCTAAGGTTAGGGCACCCCTAGGCTTAGGCTAGGGCACCCCTATGCTTAGGTTAGGGCACCCCTAGGCTTAGGCTAGGGCACCCCTAGGCTTAAGCTAAGGCTAGGGCTCCCCTAGCCTAAGGCTAGGGAACCCCTACCCTTAGGCTAGGGCACCCCTAGGCTTAGGCTAGGGCACCCATAGGCTTAGGCTAAGGCACCCCTAGGCTGAGGCTAGGGCGCCCCTAGGCTTAGGCTAGGGCACCCCTAGGCTTAGGCTACAGCACCCCTAGGCTTAGGCTAGGGCACCCCTAGAATTAGCCTGAGGCTAGGGATCCCCTAGCCTAAGGTTAGGGCACCCCTAGGCTTAGGCTAGGGCACCCCTAGGCTTAGGCTAGGGCACCCCTAGGCTTAGGCTAGGGCACCCCTAGGCTTAAGCTAAGGCTAGGGCTCCCCTATCCAAAGGCTAGGGAACCCCTACCCTTAGGCTAGGGCACCCCTAGGCTTAGGCTAGGGCACCCCTAGGCTTAGGCTAGGGCACCCCTAGGCTTGGGCTAAGGCTAGGGCTCCCCTAGCCTAAGGCTAGGGCACCCCTAGGCTTAGGCTAGGGCACCCCTAGGCTTAGGCTTGGGCACCCCTAGGCTTAGGTTAAGGTTAGGGCTCCCCTAGCCTAAGGCTAGGACACCCTTAGGCTTAGGCTAGGGCACCCCTAGGCTTAGGCTAGGGTACCCCTAGGTTAAGGCTAAGGCTAGGGCTCCCCTAGCCTAAGGCTAGGACACCCCTAGCCTAAGGCTAGGGCACCCCTAAGCTTAGGCTAGGGCACCCCTAGGCTTAGGCTAGGGCACCCCTAGGCTTAAGCTAAGGCTAGGGCTCCCCTAACCTAATGATAGGGCACCCCTAGGCTTAGGCTAGGTCACTCTTGGCTTAAGCTAAGGCTAGGGCTACCCTATACTAAGGCTAGGGAACCCTTACCCTTATGTTAGGGCACCCGTAGGCTTAGGCTAGGGCACCCCTAGGCTTGGGCTAGGGCAACCCTAGGCTTAGGCTACGGCACCCCTAGGCTGAGACTAGGGCACCCCTAGGCTTAGGCTAGGGCACCCCTAAAATTAGCCTAAGGCTAGTGATCCCCTAGCCTAATGTTAGGGCACCCCTAGGCTTAGGCTAGGGCACCCCTAGGCTTAGGCTAGGGCACCCCTAGGTAGGTTAAGGTTAGGGCTCCCCTAGCCTAAGGCTAGGAGACCCTTAGGCTTAGGCTAGGGCACCCCTAGGCTTAGGCTAGGGTACCCCTAGGCTTAGGCTAAGGCTAGGGCTCCCCTATCCTAAGGCTAGGGAACCCCTACCCTTAGGCTAGGGCACCCCTAGGCTTAGGCTAGGGCACCCCTAGGCTTAGGCTAGGGCACCCCTAGGCTTGGGCTAAGGCTAGGGCTCCCCTAGCCTAAGGCTAGGGCACCCCTAGGCTTAGGCTAGGGCACCCCTAGGCTTAGTTTAAGGTTAGGGCTCCCCTAGCCTAAGGCTAGGACACCCTTAGGCTTAGGCTACGGCACCCCTAGGCTTAGGCTAGGGTAACCCTAGGCTTAGGCTAAGGCTAGGGCTCCCCTAGCCTAAGGCTAGGACACCCCTAGCCTAAGGCTAGGGCACCCCTAGGCTTAGGCTAGGGCACCCCTAGGCTTAGGCTAAGGCTAGGGCTCCCATAGCCCAAGGCTAGGGCACCCCTAGGCTTAGGCTAGGGCACCCCTAGGCTTAGGCTACGGCACCCCTAGAATTAGCCTGAGGCTAGGGATCCCCTAGCCTAAGGTTAGGGCACCCCTAGGCTTAGGCTAGGGCACCCCTAGGCTTAACTAGGGCACCCCTAGGCTTAGGCTAGGGCACCCCTAGGCTTAAGCTAAGGCTAGGGCTCCCCTAACCTAAGGATAGGGCACCACTAGGCTTAGGCTAGGGCACTACTAGGCTTAAGCTAAGGCTAGGGCTCCCCTAGACTTAGGCTATGGATCCGGCTCGACTAGCCTAAGGCTAGGGCACACCTAGGCTTAGGCTAGGGCACCCCTAGGCTTAGGCTAGGGCATCCCTAGGCTTAAGCTAAGGCTAGGGCTCCCCTAGCCTAAGGCTAGGGAACCCCTACCCTTAGGCTAGGGCACCCCTAGGCTTAGGCTAAGGCTAGGGCTCCCATAGCCCAAGGCTAGGGCACCCCTAGGCTTAGGCTAGGGCACCCCTAGGCGTAGACTACGGACCCCTAGGCTTAGGCTAGTTCACCCCTAGAATTAGCGTAAGGCTAGGGATCCCCTAGCCTAAGGTTAGGGCACCCCTAGGCTTAGGCTAGGGCACCCCAAGGCTTAGGCTAGGGCAACCCTAGGCTTAGGCTAAGGCTCCGGCTCGACTAGCCTAAGGCTAGGCACCCCTAAGCTTAGGCTAGGGCACCCCTAGGCTTAGGCTAGGGCATCCCTAGGCTTAGGCTAAGGCTAGGGCTCCGCTAGCGTAAGGCTAGGACACCCCGAGGCTTAAGCTAGGGCACCCATAGGCTTAGGATAGGGCACCCCTAGGCTTAGACTAATGCTATGGTATGACTAGCCTAAGGCTAGGGCACCCCTAGGCATAGGCTAGGGCCCCCCTAGGCTTAGGCTAGGGCACCCCTTGGCTTAGGCTAAGGGTAGGGCTTCCCTAGCCTAAGGCTAGGGCACCTCTAGGCTTAGCCTAGGGCACCCCTAGGCTTAGACTAAGGCTACGGCTCGACTAGCCTAAGGCTAGGGCACCCCTAGGCTTAGGCGAGGGCACCCCTAGGCTTAGGCTAGAACACCCCTAGGTTTAGGCTAAGTCTACAGCTCCCCTAGCCTAACGCTAGGGCACCTCTAGGCTTAGGCTAGGGCACCCCTAGGCTTAGGCTAGGACACCCCTAGGCTTAGGCTAGGGCACGCCTAGGCTTGGGCTAAGGCTAGGGCTCCCCTAGCCTAAGGCTAGGGCACCCTTAGGCTTAGGCTAGGGCACCCCTAGGCTTAGGCTACGGCACCCCTAGGCTTTGGCTAGGGCACCCATAGGCTTAGGCTAGGGCACCCCTAGGCTTAAGCTAAGGCTTGGGCTCCCCTAACCTAAGGATAGGGCACCCCAGGCTTAGGCTAGGGCACTCCTAGGCTTAAGCTAAGGCTAGGGCTCCCCTTGCCTAAGGCTAGGGAACCCCTACCCTTAGGCTAGGGCACCCCAAGGCTTAGGCTAGGGCACCCCTAGCCTTGGGCTAGGGCTAGGGCTCCCCTAGCCTAAGGCTAGGGCTCCCCTAGGCTTAGGCAAGGGCACCCATAGGCTTAGGCTATGGCTAGGGCTCCCCTAGCCTAAGGCTAGGGCACCTCTAGGCTTAGGCTAGGGCACCCCTAGGCTTAAACTAAGGCTACGGCTCGACTAGCCTAAGGCTCGGGCACCCCTTGGCTTAGGCTAGGGCACCCCTAGGCTTAGGCTAGGGCACCCCTAGGCTTAGGCTAAGCCTAGGGCTCCCCTAGCCTAAGGCTAGGGCATCCCTAGGCTTAGGCTAGGGCACCCCTAGGCTTAGGCTAGGGAACCCCTAGGCTGAGGTTAAGGTTAGGGCTCCCCTAGCCTAAGGATAGGACACCCTTAGGTTTAGGCTTGGGCACCCCTAAGCTTAGGCTAGGGTACCCCTAGCTTAGGCTAAGGCTAGGGCTCCCCTAGCCTAGGCTAAGGCTAGGGCACCCCTAGCCTAAGCCTAGGGCACCCCTAGGCTTAGGCTAGGGCACCCCTAGGCTTAGGCTAGGGCACCCCTAGATTAGGCAAAGGCTAGGGCTCCCATAGCCTAATGCTAGGGCACCCCTAGGCTTAGCCTAGGGCACTCCTAGCTTAGGCTAAGGCTAGGGCACCCCTAGGCTTAGGCTAGGACACCCCTAGGCTTAGGCTAGGGCACGCCTAGGCTTGGGCTAAGGCTAGGGCTCCCCTAGCCTAAGGCTAGGGCACCCTTAGGCTTAGGCTAGGGCACCCCTAGGCTAAGGCTACGGCACCCCTAGGCTTTGGCTAGGGCACCCATAGGCTTAGGCTAGGGCACCCCTAGGCTTAAGCTAAGGCTTGGGCTCCCCTAACCTAAGGATAGGGCACCCCAGGCTTAGGCTAGGGCACTCCTAGGCTTAAGCTAAGGCTAGGGCTCCCCTTGCCTAAGGCTAGGGAACCCCTACCCTTAGGCTAGGGCACCCCAAGGCTTAGGCTAGGGCACCCCTAGCCTTGGGCTAGGGCTAGGGCTCCCCTAGCCTAAGGCTAGGGCTCCCCTAGGCTTAGGCAAGGGCACCCATAGGCTTAGGCTATGGCTAGGGCTCCCCTAGCCTAAGGCTAGGGCACCTCTAGGCTTAGGCTAGGGCACCCCTAGGCTTAAACTAAGGCTACGGCTCGACTAGCCTAAGGCTCGGGCACCCCTTGGCTTAGGCTAGGGCACCCCTAGGCTTAGGCTAGGGCACCCCTAGGCTTAGGCTAAGCCTAGGGCTCCCCTAGCCTAAGGATAGGGCATCCCTAGGCTTAGGCTAGGGCACCCCTAGGCTTAGGCTAGGGAACCCCTAGGCTGAGGTTAAGGTTAGGGCTCCCCTAGCCTAAGGATAGGACACCCTTAGGTTTAGGCTTGGGCACCCCTAAGCTTAGGCTAGGGTACCCCTAGCTTAGGCTAAGGCTAGGGCTCCCCTAGCCTAAGGCTAGGGCACCCCTAGCCTAAGCCTAGGGCACCCCTAGGCTTAGGCTAGGGCACCCCTAGGCTTAGGCTAGGGCACCCCTAGATTAGGCAAAGGCTAGGGCTCCCATAGCCTAATGCTAGGGCACCCCTAGGCTTAGCCTAGGGCACTCCTAGCTTAGGCTAAGGCTAGGGCACCCCTAGGCTTAGGCTAGGACACCCCTAGGCTTAGGCTAGGGCACCCCTAGGCTTAGGCTAAGGCTAGAGCTCCCCTAGCCTAAGACTAGGGCACCTCTAGGCTTAGGCTAGGGCACCCCTAGGCTTAGGCTAAGGCTAGGGTTCCCCTAGCCTAAGGCTAGTGCATCCCTAGGCTTAGGCTAGGGCACCCCTAGGCTTAGGCTAGGGCACCCCTAGGCTTAGGTTAAGCTTAGGGCTCCCGTAGCCTAAGGCTAGGACACCCCTAGGCTTAGGATAGTGCAACCCTAGGCTTAGGCTAGGGCACCCCTAGGCTTAGGTTAGGGCACCCCTAGGCTTAGGCTAAGGCTAGGGCTCCCATAGCCCATGGCTAGGGCACCCGTAGGTTTAGGCTAGGGCACCCCTAGGCTTACGCTAGGGCACCCCTAGGCTTAGGCTAAGGCTAGGGCTCCCATAGCCTAAGGCTAGGGCATCCCTAGGCTTAGGATAGGGCACCCCTAGGCTTAGGCTAAGGCTAGGACTCTCCTAGCCCAAGGCTAGGGCACCCCTAAGCTTAGGCTAGGGCACCTCTAGGCTTAGGCTAGGGCACCCCTAGGCTTAGACTAAGGCTACGGCTCGACTACCCTAAGGCTAGGGCACCCCTAGGCTTAGGCTAGGGAACCCCTAGGCTGAGGTTAAGGTTAGGGCTCCCCTAGCCTAAGACTAGGACACCCCTAGGCTTAGGCTAGGGCACCGCTAGACTTAGGCTAGGGTACCCCTAGCTTATGCTAAGGCTAGGGCTCCCCTAGCCTAAGGCTAGGGCACGCCTAGCCTAAGGCTAGGGCACCCCTAGGCTTAGGCTAGGGCACCCCTAGGCTTAGGCTAAGGCTAGGGCTCCCATAGCCCAAGGCTAGGACACCCCTAGGCTTAGGCTAGGGCACCCCTAGGCTTAGGCTAGGGCAACCCTAGGCTTAGGCTAAGGCTAGAGCTCCCCTAGCCTAATACTAGGGCACCTCTAGGCTTATGCTAGGTCACCCCTAGGCTTAGGCTAAGGCTAGGGCTCCCCTAGCCTAAGGCTAGGGCATCCCTAGGCTTAGGCTGGGGCACCCCTAGGCTTAGGCTAGGGCACCCCTAGGCTTAGGTTAAGCTTAGGGCTCCCCTAGCCTAAGGCTAGGACACCCCTAGGCTTAGGATAGGGCACCCCTAGGCATAGGCTAGGGTACCCCTAGGCTTAGGCTAAGGCTAGGGCTCCCCTAGCCTAAGGCTAGGGCACCCCTAGCCTAAGGCTAGGGCACCCCTAGGCTTAGGCTAGGGCAGAACTAGGCTTAGGCTAAGGCTAGGGCTCCCATAGCCCAAGGCTAGGGCACCCGTAGGCTTAGGCTAGGGCACCCCTAGGCTTACGCAAGGGCACCCCTAGGCTTAGACTAAGGCTAGGGCTCCCATAGAATAAGGCTAGGGCATCCCTAGGCTTAGGCTAGGGCACCCCTAGGTTTAGGCTAGGGCCCCCCTAAGCTTAACCTAGGGCCCTCCTAAGCTTAGGGTAGGGCACCTCTAGGCTTAGGCTAAGGCTAGGGCTCCCCTAGTCTAAGGCTAGGGCACCCTTAGGCTTAGGCTAGGGCACCCCTAGGCTTAGGCTACGGCACCCCTAGGCTTAGGCTCGGGCACCCCTAGCCTTATTTAGGGCACCCATAGGCTTAGGCTAGGGCACCCCTAGGCTTAAGCTAAGGCTAGGGCTACCCTAGCATAAGGCTAGGGCACCCCTAGGCTTAGGCTAGGGCACCACTAGGCTTAGGCTAGGGCACCCTTAGGCTTAAGCTAAGGCTAGGGCTCCCCTAACCTAAGGATAGGGGACCCCTAGGCTTAGGGTAGGGAACACCTAGGCTTAGGCTACGGCACCCCTAGGCTTAGGCTAGGGCACCCCTAAAATTAGCCTGAGGCTAGGGATCCCCTGGCCTAAGGTTAGGGCACCCCTAGGCTTAGGCTAGGGCACCCCTAGGCTTAGGCTACGGCACCCCTAGGCTGAGACTAGGGCACCCCTAGGCTTAGGCTAGGGCACCCCTAGAATTAGCCTAAGGCTATGGATCCCCTAGCCTAATGTTAGGGCACCCCTAGGCTTAGGCTAGGGCACCCCTAGGCTTAGGCTAGGGCACCCCTAGGCTTAGGTTAAGGTTAGGGCTCCCCTAGCCTAAGGCTAGGAGACCCTTAGGCTTAGGCTAGAGCACCCCTAGGCTTAGGCTAGGGTACCCCTAGGCTTAGGCTAAGGCTAGAGCTCCCCTAGCCTAAGGCTAGGAGACCCCTAGCCTAAGGCTAGGGCACCCCTAGGCTTAGGCTAAGGCTAGGGCTCCCATAGCCCAAGGCTAGGGCACCCCTAGGCTTAGGCTAGGGCACCCCTAGGCTTAGGCTAAGGCTAGGGCTCCCCTAGCCTAAGGCTAGGGCACCCCTAGCCTAAGGCTAGGGCACCCCTAGGCTTAGCCTAAGGCTAGGGATCCTCTAGCCTAAGGTTAGGGCACCCCTAGGCTTAGGCTAGGGCACCCCTAGGCTTAGGCTAGGGCACCCATAGGCTTAGGCTAAGGCTCCGGCTCGACTAGCCTAAGGCTAGGGCACACCTAGGCTTAGGCTAGGGCACCCCTAGGCTTAGGCTAGGGCATCCCTAGGCTTAGGCTAAGGCTAGGGCTCCCGCAGTGTAAGGCTAGGACACCCCTACGCTTAAGCTAGGGCACCTATAGGCTTCGGATAGGGCACCCCTAGGCTTAGACTAATGCTATGGCTAGACTAGCCTAAGGCTAGGGCACCCCTAGGCTTAGGCTAGGGCACCCCTAGGCTTAGGATAGGGCTCCCTTAGGCTTAGGCTAAGGCTAGGGCTTCCCTAGCCTAAGGCTAGTGCACCTCTAGGCTTAGCCTAAGGCACCCCTAGCCTTAGACTAAGGCTACGGCTCGACTAGCCTAAGGCTAGGGCACCCCTAGGCTTAGGCTAGGGCACCCCTAGGCTTAGGTTAAGCTTAGGGCTCCCCTAGCCTAAGGCTAGGACACCCCTAGGCTTAGGATAGGGCACCCCTAGGCATAGGCTAGGGTACCCCTAGGCTTAGACTAAGGCTAGGGCTCCCCTAGCCTAAGGCTAGGGCACCCCTAGCCTAAGGCTAGGGCACCCCTAGGCTTAGGCTAGGGCAGAACTAGGCTTAGGCTAAGGCTAGGGCTCCCATAGCCCAAGGCTAGGGCACCCGTAGGCTTAGGCTAGGGCACCCCTAGGCTTACGCAAGGGCACCCCTAGGCTTAGACTAAGGCTAGGGCTCCCATAGAATAAGGCTAGGGCATCCCTAGGCTTAGGCTAGGGCACCCCTAGGCTTAGGCTAGGGCCCCCCTAAGCTTAACCTAGGGCCCTCCTAAGCTTAGGGTAGGGCACCTCTAGGCTTAGGCTAAGGCTAGGGCTCCCCTAGTCTAAGGCTAGGGCACCCTTAGGCTTAGGCTAGGGCACCCCTAGGCTTAGGCTATGGTACCCCTAGGCTTAGGCTCGGGCACCCCTAGCCTTATTTAGGGCACCCATAGGCTTAGGCTAGGGCACCCCTAGGCTTAAGCTAAGGCTAGGGCTCCCCTAGCATAAGGCTAGGGCACCCCTAGGCTTAGGCTAGGGCACCACTAGGCTTAGGCTAGGGCACCCTTAGGCTTAAGCTAAGGCTAGGGCTCCCCTAACCTAAGGATAGGGGACCCCTAGGCTTAGGGTAGGGAACACCTAGGCTTAGGCTACGGCACCCCTAGGCTTAGGCTAGGGCACCCCTAAAATTAGCCTGAGGCTAGGGATCCCCTGGCCTAAGGTTAGGGCACCCCTAGGCTTAGGCTAGGGCACCCCTAGGCTTAGGCTACGGCACCCCTAGGCTGAGACTAGGGCACCCCTAGGCTTAGGCTAGGGCACCCCTAGAATTAGCCTAAGGCTATGGATCCCCTAGCCTAATGTTAGGGCACCCCTAGGCTTAGGCTAGGGCACCCCTAGGCTTAGGCTAGGGCACCCCTAGGCTTAGGTTAAGGTTAGGGCTCCCCTAGCCTAAGGCTAGGAGACCCTTAGGCTTAGGCTAGAGCACCCCTAGGCTTAGGCTAGGGTACCCCTAGGCTTAGGCTAAGGCTAGGGCTCCCCTAGCCTAAGGCTAGGAGACCCCTAGCCTAAGGCTAGGGCACCCCTAGGCTTAGGCTAAGGCTAGGGCTCCCATAGCCCAAGGCTAGGGCACCCCTAGGCTTAGGCTAGGGCACCCCTAGGCTTAGGCTAAGGCTAGGGCTCCCCTAGCCTAAGGCTAGGGCACCCCTAGCCTAAGGCTAGGGCACCCCTAGGCTTAGCCTAAGGCTAGGGATCCTCTAGCCTAAGGTTAGGGCACCCCTAGGCTTAGGCTAGGGCACCCCTAGGCTTAGGCTAGGGCACCCATAGGCTTAGGCTAAGGCTCCGGCTCGACTAGCCTAAGGCTAGGGCACACCTAGGCTTAGGCTAGGGCACCCCTAGGCTTAGGCTAGGGCATCCCTAGGCTTAGGCTAAGGCTAGGGCTCCCCTAGTGTAAGGCTAGGACACCCCTACGCTTAAGCTAGGGCACCCATAGGCTTCGGATAGGGCACCCCTAGGCTTAGACTAATGCTATGGCTAGACTAGCCTAAGGCTAGGGCACCCCTAGGCTTAGGCTAGGGCACCCCTAGGCTTAGGATAGGGCTCCCTTAGGCTTAGGCTAAGGCTAGGGCTTCCCTAGCCTAAGGCTAGGGCACCTCTAGGCTTAGCCTAAGGCACCCCTAGCCTTAGACTAAGGCTACGGCTCGACTAGCCTAAGGCTAGGGCACCCCTAGGCTTAGGCTAGGGCACCCCTAGGCTTAGGCTAGGACACCCCTAGGCTTAGGCTAAGGCTAGAGATCCCCTAGCCTAACGCTAGGATACCTCTAGGATTAGGCTAGGGCACCCCTAGGTTTAGTCTACGGTATCCCTAGGCTTAGGCTAGGGCACCCCTAGGCTTAAGCTAAGGCTAGAGCTCCCCTAGCCTAAGGCTAGGGAACCCATACCCTTAGGCTAGGGCACCCCTATGCTTAGGCTAGGGCACCCTTTAGGCTTGGGCTAAGGCTAGGGCTCCCCTAGCCTAGGGCTAGGGCACCCCTTGGCTTAGGCTAGGGCACCCCTAGGCGTAGACTACGGCACCCCTAGGCTTAGGCTAGGGCACCCCTAGAATTAGCCTAAGGTTAGGGATCCCCTAGCCCAAGGTTAGGGCACCCCTAGGCTTAGGCTAGGGCACCCCTAGGCTTAGGCTAAGGCTCTGGCTTGACTAGCCTAAGGCTAGGGCACCCCTAAGCTGAGCCTAGGGCACCCCTAGGCTTAAGCTAGGGCATCCCTAGGCTTAGGCTAAGGCTAGGGCTCCCCTAGCGTAAGGCTAGGACACCCCTAGGCTTAAGCTAGGGCACCCCTAGGCTTAGACTAATGCTATGGCTCGACTAGCCTAAGGCTAGGGCACCCCTAGGCATAGGCTAGGGCACCCCTAGGCTTAGGCTAGGGCACCCCTAGGCTTAGGCTAAGGCTAGGGCTTCCCTAGCCTAAGGCTAGGGCACCTCTAGGCTTAGCCTAGGGCTCCCCTAGGCTTAGACTAAGGCTACGGCTCCACTAGCCTAAGGCTAGGGCACCCCTAGGCTTAGGCGAGGGCACCCCTAGGCTTAGGCTAGGATACCCCTAGGCTTAGGCTAAGTCTAGAGCTCCCCTAGCCTAACGCTAGGGCACCTCTAGGCTTAGGCTAGGGCACCCCTAGGCTTAAGCTAAGGCTAGGGCACCCCTAGGCTTAGGCTAGGGCACCCCTAGGCTTATGCTAAGGCACCCCTAGGCTGAGGCTAGGGCACCCCTAGGCTTAGGCTAGGGCACCCCTAGGCTTAGGCTACAGCACCCCTAGGCTTAGGCTAGGGCACCCCTAGAATTAGCCTGAAGCTAGGGATCCCCTAGCCTAAGGTTAGGGCACCCCTAGGCTTAGGCTAGGGCACCCCTAGGCTTAGGCTAGGGCACCCCTAGGCTTAGGCTAGGGCACCCCTAGGCTTAAGCTAAGGTTAGGGCTCCCCTAGCCTAAGGCTAGGGAACCCCTACCCTTAGGCTAGGGCACCCCTAGGCTTAGGCTAGGGCACCCCTAGGCTTAGGCTAAGGCACCCCTAGGCTGAGGCTAGGGCACCCCTAGGCTTAGGCTAGGGCACCCCTAGGCTTAGGCTACAGCACCCCTAGGCTTAGGCTACGGCACCCCTAGAATTAGCCTGAGGCTAGGGATCCCCTAGCCTAAGGTTAGGGCACCCCTAGGCTTAGGCTAGGACACCCCTAGGCTTAGGCTAGGGCACCCCTAGGCTTAGGCTAGGGCACCCCTAGGCTTAAGCTAAGGCTAGGGTTCCCCTATCCTAAGGCTAGGGAACCCCTACCCTTAGGCTAGGGCACCCCTAGGCTTAGGCTAGGGCAAACTTAGGCTTAGGCTAGGGCACCCCTAGGCTTAGGCTAGGGCACCCCTAGGCTTAGATTAAGGTTAGGGCTCCCCTAGCCTAAGGTTAGGACACCCTTAAGCTTAGGCTAGGGCACCCCTAGGCTTAGGCTAGGGTACCCCTAGGCTTAGGCTAAGGCTAGGGCTCCCCTAGCCTAAGGCTAGGACACCCCTACCTAAGGCTAGGGCACCCCTAGGCTTAGGCTAGGGCACCCCTAGGCTTAGGCTAAGGCTAGGGCTCCCATAGCCCAAGGTTAGGGCACCCCTAGGCTTAGGCTAGGGCACCCCTAGGCTTAGGCTACGGCACCCCTAGGCTTAGGCTAGGGCACCCCTAGAATTAGCCTGAGGCTAGGGATCCCCTAGCCTAAGGTTAGGGCACCCCTAGGCTTAGGCTAGGGCACCCCTAGGCTTAGGCTAGGGCACCCCTAGGCTTAGGCTAGGGCACCCCTAGGCTTAAGCTAAGGCTAGGGCTCCCCTAACCTAAGGATAGGGCACCACTAGGCTTAGGCTAGGGCACCCATAGGCTTAGGCTAAGGCTAGGGCTCCCATAGCCCAAGGCTAAGGCACCCCTAGGCTTAGGCTAGGGCACCCCTAGGCTTAGGCTACGGCACCCCTAGGCTTAGGCTAGGGCACCCCTAGAATTAGCCTGAGGCTAGGGATCCCCTAGCCTAAGGTTAGGGCACCACTTGGTTTAGGCTAGGGCACCCCTAGGCGTAGACTACGGCACCCCTAGGCTTAGGCTAGGTCACCCCTAGAATTAGCGTAAGGCTAGGGATCCCCTAGCCTAAGGTTAGGGCACCCCTAGGCTTAGGCTAGGGCACCCCAAGGCTTAGGCTAGGGCAACCCTAGGCTTAGGCTAAGGCTCCGGCTCGACTAGCCTAAGGCTAGGCACCCCTAAGCTTAGGCCAGGGCACCCCTAGGCTTAGGCTAGGGCATCCCTAGGCTTAGGCTAAGGCTAGGGCTCCCCTAGCGTAAGGCTAGGACACCCCGAGGCTTAAGCTAGGGCACCCATAGGCTTAGGATAGGGCACCCCTAGGCTTAGACTAATGCTATGGTATGACTAGCCTAAGGCTAGGGCACCCCTAGGCATAGGCTAGGGCCCCCCTAGGATTAGGCTAGGGCACCCCTAGGCTTAGGCTAAGGGTAGGGCTTCCCTAGCCTAAGGCTAGGGCACCTCTAGGCTTATCCTAGGGCACCCCTAGGCTTAGACTAAGGCTACGGCTCGACTAGCCTAAGGCTAGGGCACCCCTAGGCTTAGGCGAGGGCACCCCTAGGCTTAGGCTAGGACACACCTAGGCTTAGGCTAAGTCTAGAGCTCCCCTAGCCTAACGCTAGGGCACCTCTAGGCTTAGGCTAGGGCACCCCTAGGCTTAGGCTAGGACACCCCTAGGCTTAGGCTAGGGCACGCCTAGGCTTAAGCTAAGGCTAGGGCTCCCCTAGCCTAAAGCTAGGGAACCCCTACCCTTAGGCTAGGGCCCCCCTAGGCTTAGGCTAGGGTACCCCTAGGCTTGGGCTAAGGCTAGGGCTCCCCTAGCCTAAGGCTAGGGCTCCCTTAGGCTTAGGCTAGGACACCCCTAGGCTTAGGCTACGGCACCCCTAGGCTTTGGCTAGGGCACCCATAGGCTTAGGCTAGGGCACCCCTAGGCTTAAGCTAAGGCTAGGGCTCCCCTAGCCTAAGGCTAGGGCACCCCTAGGCTTAGGCTAGGGCACCCCTAGGCTTAGGCTAGGGCACCCCTAGGCTTAGGCTATGGCACCCCTAGGCTTAGGCTAGGGCACCCCAGGCTTAAGCTAAGGCTAGGGCTCCCCTAACCTAAGGATAGGGCACACCAGGCTTAGGCTAGGGCACTCCTAGGCTTAAGCTAAGGCTAGGGCTCCCCTAGCCTAAGGCTAGGGAACCCCTACCCTTAGGCTAGGGCACCCCTAGGCTTAGGCTAGGGCACACCTAGGTTTAGGCTACAGCACCCCTAGGCTGAGGCTAGGGCACCCCTAGGCTTAGGCTAGGGCACCACTAGAATTAGCCTAAGGCTAGGGATCCTCTAGCCTAAGGTTAGGGCACCCCTAGGTTTAGGCTAGGGCACCCCTAGGCTTAGGCTAGGGCACCTCTAGGCTTAGGTTAAGGTTAGGGCTCCCCTAGCCTAAGGCTAGGACACCCTTAGGCTTAGGCTAGGTCACCCCTAGGGTTAGGCTAGGGCACTCCTAGGCTTAGGCTAAGTCTAGGGCTCCCATAGCCCAAGGCTAGGGCACCCCTAGGCTTAGGCTAGGGCACCCCTAGAATTAGCCTAAGGCTAGTGATCCTCTATCCTAAGGTTAGGGCACCCCTAGGCTTAGGCTAGGGCACCCCTAGGCTTAGGCTAGGGCACCCCTAGGCTTAGACTAAGGCTCCGGCTCGACTAGCCTAAGGCTAGGGCACCCCTAAACTTAGGCTCGGGCACCCCTAGGCTTAGGCTAGGGCATCCCTAGGCTTAGGCTAAGGCTAGGGCTCCCCTAGCGTAAGGCTAGGACACACCTAGGCTTATGCTAAGGCTAGGGCTCCCCGAGCTTAAGGCTAGGACTCCCCTAGGCTTAGGCTAGGCACACCTAGGCTTAGGCTAGGGCACCCCTAGGCTTAGGCTAGGGCACCCCTAGGCTTAGGCTAAGGCTAGGGCTCCCCTAGCTTAAGGATAGGGCATCCCTAGGCTTAGGCTAGGACACCCCTAGGCCTAGGCTAGGGCACCCCTAGGCTTAGGTTAAGGTTAGGGCTCCCCTAGCCTAAAGCTAGGACACCCCTAAGCTTAGGCTAGGGCACCCCAAGGCTTAGGCTAGGGTACCCCTTGGCTTAGGCTAAGGCTAGGGCTCCCCTAGCCTAAGGCTAGGGCTCCCCTAGCCTAAGGCTAGGGCACCCCTTGGCTTAGGCTAGGGCACCCCTAGGCTTAGGCTAAGGCTAGGTCTCCCATAGCCCATGGCTAGGGTACCCCTAGGCTTAGGCTAGGGCACCCCTAGGCTTAGGCTAGCGCACCCATAGGCTTAGGATAGGGCACCCCTAGGCTTAGACTAATGCTATGGCTCGACTAGCCTAAGGCTAGGGCACCCCTAGGCATAGGCTAGGGCACCCCTAGGCTTAAGCTAGGGCACCCCTAGGCTTAGGCTAAGGCTAGAGCTCCCCTAGCCTAAGACTAGGGCACCTCTAGGCTTAGGCTAGGGCACCCCTAGGCTTAGGCTAAGGCTAGGGCTCCCTAGCCTAAGGATAGAGCATCCTTAGGCTTAGGCTCGGGCACCCCTAGGCTTAGGCTAGGGCACCCCTAGGCTTAGCTTAATCTTAGGGCTCCCCTAGCCTAAGGCTAGGAAACCCCTAGGCTTAGGATAGGGCACCACTAGGCTTGGGCTAGGGCCCCACTAGGCTTAGGCTAAGGATAGAGCTCCCATAGCCTAAGGCTTGGGCATCCGTAGGCTTAGGCTAGGGCACCCCTAGGCTTAGGCTAGGTCCCCCCTAAGCTTAGGCTAGTGCACCCTAGGCTTAAGCTAGGGCTAGGGCTCCCCTAGCCTAAGGCGAGGGCACCCCTAGGCTTAGGCTAGGGCACCCCTAGGCTTTGGCTACGGAACCCCTAGGCTTAGGCTAGGGCACCCCTAGGCTTAGGCTAGGGCACCCCTAGGCTTAAGCTAAGGCTAGGGCTCCCCTACCCTAAGGGTAGGGAACCCCTACCCTTAGGCTAGGGCAACCCTAGGCTTAGGCTAGGGCACCCCTAGGCTTGGGGTAAGGCTAGGGCTCCCCTAGCCTAAGGCTAGGGCACGCCTAGGCTTAGGCTAGGGCTCCCCTAGGCTTAGGCTACGGCATTCCTAGGCTTAGGCTAGGGCACCCCTAGGTTTAGGTTAGGGCACCCCTAGGCTTGGGCTAGGGCTAGGGCTCCCCTAGCCTAAGGCTAGGGCTCCCCTAGGCTTTAGCAAGGGCACCCCTAGGCTTAGGCTAAGGCTAGGGCTCCCCTAGCCTAAGGCTAGGGCACCTCTAGGCTTAGGCTAGGGCACCCCTAGGCTTAGGCTAGGGCACCTCTAGGCTTAGGTTAAGGTTAGGGCTCCCCTAGCCTAAGGCTAGGACACCCTTAGGCTTAGGCTAGGTCACCCCTAGGCTTAGGCTAGGGCACTCCTAGGCTTAGGCTAAGTCTAGGGCTCCCATAGCCCAAGGCTAGGGCACCCCTAGGCTTAGGCTAGGGCACCCCTAGAATTAGCCTAAGGCTAGTGATCCTCTATCCTAAGGTTAGGGCACCCCTAGGCTTAGGCTAGGGCACCCCTAGGCTTAGGCTAGGGCACCCCTAGGCTTAGACTAAGGCTCCGGCTCGACTAGCCTAAGGCTAGGGCACCCCTAAACTTAGGCTCGGGCACCCCTAGGCTTAGGCTAGGGCATCCCTAGGCTTAGGCTAAGGCTAGGGCTCCCCTAGCGTAAGGCTAGGACACACCTAGGCTTAGGCTAAGGCTAGGGCTCCCCGAGCTTAAGGCTAGGACTCCCCTAGGCTTAGGCTAGGGCACACCTAGGCTTAGGCTAGGGTACATCTAGGCTTAGGCTGAGGCAAGGGCTCCCCTAGCCTAAGGCTAGGGCACCTCTAGGCTTAGGTTAGGTCACCCCTAGGCTTAGACTAAGGCTACGGCTCGACTAGCCTAAGGCTAGGGCACCCCTTGGCATAGGCGAGGGCACCCCTAGGATTAGGCTAAGTCTAGAGCTCCCCTAGCCTAAGGCTAGGGCACCTCTAGGCTTAGGCTAGGGCACCCCTAGGCTTAGGCTAGGGCACCCCTAGGCTTAGGCTAAGGCTAGGGCTCCCCTAGCTTAAGGATAGGGCATCCCTAGGCTTAGGCTAGGACACCCCTAGGCCTAGGCTAGGGCACCCCTAGGCTTAGGTTAAGGTTAGGGCTCCCCTAGCCTAAAGCTAGGACACCCCTAGGCTTAGGCTAGGGCACCCCAAGGCTTAGGCTAGGGTACCCCTTGGCTTAGGCTAAGGCTAGGGCTCCCCTTGCCTAAGGCTAGGGCTCCCCTAGCCTAAGGCTAGGGCACCCCTTGGCTTAGGCTAGGGCACCCCTAGGCTTAGGCTAAGGCTAGGTCTCCCATAGTCCATGGCTAGGGTACCCCTAGGCTTAGGCTAGGGCACCCCTAGGCTTAGGCTAGGGCACCCATAGGCTTAGGATAGGGCACCCCTAGGCTTAGACTAATGCTATGGCTCGACTAGCCTAAGGCTAGGGCACCCCTAGGCATAGGCTAGGGCACCCCTAGGCTTAAGCTAGGGCACCCCTAGGCTTAGGCTAAGGCTAGAGCTCCCCTAGCCTAAGACTAGGGCACCTCTAGGCTTAGGTTAGGGCACCCCTAGGCTTAGGCTAAGGCTAGGGCTCCCTAGCCTAAGGATAGAGCATCCTTAGGCTTAGGCTCGGGCACCCCTAGGCTTAGGCTAGGGCACCCCTAGGCTTAGGCTAGGTCCCCCCTAAGCTTAGGCTAGTGCACCCTAGGCTTAAGCTAGGGCTAGGGCTCCCCTAGCCTAAGGCGAGGGCACCCCTAGGCTTAGGCTAGGGCACCCCTATGCTTTGGCTACGGAACCCCTAGGCTTAGGCTAGGGCACCCCTAGGCTTAGGCTAGGGCACCCCTAGGCTTAAGCTAAGGCTAGGGCTCCCCTACCCTAAGGGTAGGGAACCCCTACCCTTAGGCTAGGGCAACCCTAGGCTTAGGCTAGGGCACCCCTAGGCTTGGGGTAAGGCTAGGGCTCCCCTAGCCTAAGGCTAGGGCACGCCTAGGCTTAGGCTAGGGCTCCCCTAGGCTTAGGCTACGGCAACCCTAGGCTTAGGCTAGGGCACCCCTAGGTTTAGGTTAGGGCACCCCTAGGCTTGGGCTAGGGCTAGGGCTCCCCTAGCCTAAGGCTAGGGCTCCCCTAGGCTTTAGCAAGGGCACCCCTAGGCTTAGGCTAAGGCTAGGGCTCCCCTAGCCTAAGGCTAGGGCACCTCTAGGCTTAGGCTAGGGCACCCCTAGGCTTAGACTAAGGCTAGGGCTCGACTAGCCTTAGGCTAGGGCACCCCTAGGCTTAGGCTAGGGCACCCATATGCTTAGGCTAGGGCACCCCTAGGATTAGGCTAAGGCTAGAGCTCCCCTAGCCTAAGGCTAGGGCACCTCTAAGCTTAGGCTAGGGCACCCGTAGGCTTAGGCTAGGGCAACCCTAGGCTTAAGCTAAGGCTAGGGCTCCCCTAGCCTAAGGTTAGGGAACCCCTACCCTTAGGCTAGGGCACCCCTAGGCTTAGGCTGGGCTCCCCTAGGCTTGGGCTAAGGCTAGGGCTCCCCTAGCCTAAGGCTAGGGCACCCCTAGGCTTAGGCTAGGGCACCCCTAGGCTTAGGCTACGGCACCCCTAGGCTTAGGCTAGGGCACCCCTAGAATTAGCCTAAGGCTAGGGATACCCTAGCCTAAGGTTAGGGCACCCCTAGGCTTAGGCAGGGGCACCCCAAGGCTTAGGCTAGGGCACCCCTATGCTTAGGCCAAGGCTCCGGCTCGACTAGCCTAAGGCTAGGGCACCCCTAGGCTTAGGTTAGGGCACCCCTAGGCTTAGGCTAGGGTACCCCTAGCTTATGCTAAGGCTAGGGCTCCCCTAGCCTAAGGCTTGGGCACCCCTAGGCTTAGGCTAGGGCACCCCTAGGCTTAGGCTAGGGCACCCCTAGGCTTAGGCTAGGACACCCCTAGGCTAAGGCTAGAGCTCCCCTAACCTAAGACTAGGGCACCTCTAGTCTTAGGCTAGGGCACCCCTAGGCTTAGGTTAAGGCTAGGGCTCCCATAAACCAAGGCTAGGGCACCCCTAGGCTTAGGCTAGGGCAACCCTAGGCTTCGGCTAGGGCACCCCTAGGCTTAGGCTAAGGCTAGGGCTCCCATAGCCTAAGGCTAGGGCACCCCTAGGCTTAGGCTAGGGCACCCCTAGGCTTAGGCTAGGGCACCCCTAGGCTTAGGCTAGGACACCCCTAGGCTAAGGTTAGAGCTCCCCTAACCTAAGACTAGGGCACCTCTAGTCTTAGGCTAGGGCACCCCTAGGCTTAGGCTAAGGCTAGGGCTCCCCTAGCCTAAGACTAGGGCACCTCAAGGATTAGGCTAGGGCACTACTAGGCTTAGGCTAAGGGTAGGGCTCCCATAGCATAAGGCTAGGGCATCCCTATGCTTAGGCTAGGGCACCCCTAGGCTTAGGCTAGCGCTCCCCTAGTCTAAGGCTATGGCACCCTTAGGCTTAGGCTAGGGCACCCCTAGGCTTAGGCTACGGCACCCCTAGGCTTAGGCTCGGGCACCCCTAGGCTTTGGCTAGGGCACCCATAGGCTTAGGCTAGGGCACCCCTAGGCTTAGGCTAGGGCACCCCTAGGCTTAAGGTAAGGCTAGGGCTCTCCTAACCCAAGGATAGGGCACCCCTAGGCTTAGGCTAGGGCACTCCTAGGCTTAAGCTAAGGCTAGGGCTCCCCTAGCCTAAGGCTAGGGAACCCCTACCCTTAGGCTAGGGCACCCCTTGGCTTAGGCTAGGGCACCCCTAGGCTTGGGCTAAGGCTAGGGCTCCTCTAGCCTAAGGCTAGGGCACCCCTAGGCTTAGGCTACGGCACCCTTAGGCTGAGGCTAGGGCACCCCTCGGCTTAGGCTAGGGCACTCCTAGAATTAGCCTAAGGCTAGGGATCCCCTAGCCTAAGGTTATGGCACCCCTAGCCTTAGGCTAGGGCACCCCTAGGCTTAGGCTAAGGCTAGGGCTCCCCTAGCCTAAGGCTTGGGCACCTCTAGCCTAAGGCTAGGGCAGCCCTAGGCTTAGGCTAGGTCACCCCAAGGCTTGGGCTAGGGCACCCTTAGGCTTAGGCTACGGACCCCTAAGCTTAGGCTAGGGCACCCCTAGAATTAGCCTGAGGCTAGGGATCCCCTAGCCTAAGGTTAGGGCATCCCTAGGCTTAGGCTAGGGCACCCCTAGGCTTAGGCTAGGGCACCCCTAGGCTTAGGCTAGGGCACCCCTAGGCTTAGGCTAGGGCACCCCTAGGCTTAGGCTAGGGCACCCCTAGGCTTAATCTAAGGCTAGGGCTCCCCTAACCTAATGATAGGGCACCCCTAGGCTTAGGCTAGGGCACTCCTAGGCTTAAGCTAAGGCTAGGACTCCCCTATCCTAAGGCTAGGGAACCCCTACCCTTAGGCTAGGGCAGCCCTAGGCTTAGGCTAGGGCACCCCTAGGCTTGGGCTAAGGCTAGGGCTCCCCTAGCCTAAGGCTAGGGCACCCCTAGGCTTAGGCTAGGTCACCCCTAGGTTTAGGCTATGGCACCCCTAGGCTGAGGCTAGGGCACCCCTAGGCTTAGGCTAGGGCACCCCTATGCTTAGGCTTCGGCACCCCTAGGCTTAGGCTAGGGCACCCCTAGAATTAGACTGAGGCTAGGGATCCCCTAGCCTAAGGTTAGGGCACCCCTAGGCTTAGGCTAGGGCACCCCTAGGCTTAGCCTAGGGCACCCCTAGGCTTAGGCTAAGGCTCCGGCTCGACTAGCCTAAGGCGAGGGCACACCTAGGCTTAGGCTAGGGCACCCCTAGGCTTAGGCTAGGGCATCCCTAGGCTTAGGCTAAGGCTAGGGCTCCCCTAGCGTAAGGCTAGGACACCCCTAGGCTTAAGCTAGGGCAACCATAGGCTTAGGATAGGGCACCCCTAGGCTTAGACTAATGCTATGGCTCGACTAGCCTAAGGCTAGGGCACCCCTAGGCTTAGGCTAGGGCACCCCTAGGCTTAAGCTAGGACACCCCTAGGCTTAGCCTAAGGCTAGAGCTCCCCTAGCCTAACGCTAGGACACCTCTAGGCTTAGGCTAGGGCACCCCAAGGCTTAGTCTACGGCACCCCTAGGCTTAGGCTAGGGCACCCCTAGGCTTAAGCTAAGGCTAGGGCTCCGCTAGCCTAAGGCTAGGGAACCCATACCCTTAGGCTAGGGCACCCCTAGGCTTAGGCTAGGGCACCCCTATGCTTGGGCTAAGGTTAGGGCTCCCCTAGCCTAAGGCTAGGGCACCCCTTGGCTTAGGCTAGGGCACCCCTAAGCGTAGACTACGGCACCCCTAGGCTTAGGCTAGGCCACCCCTAGAATTAGCGTAAGGCTAGGGATCCCCTAGCCTAAAGCTAGGGCACCCCTAGGCTTAGGCTAGGGCACCCCTAGGCTCAGGGTAGGGCACCCCTAGGCTTAGGCTAAGGCTCCGGCTCGAGTAGCCTAAGGCTAGGGCACCCCTAAGCTTAGGCTAGGGCACCCCTAGGCTTAGGCTAGGGCATCCCTAGGCTTAGGCTAAGGCTAGGACTCCCCTAGTGTAAGGCTAGGACACCCCTAGGCTTAAGCTAGGGCACCCATAGGCTTAGGATAGGGCACCCCTAGGCTTAGACTAATGCTATGGCTCGACTAGCCTAAGGCTAGGGCAACCCTATGCATAGGCTAGGGCACCCCTAGGCTTAGGCTAGGGCACCCCTAGGCTTAGGCTAAGGCTAGGGCTTCCCTAGCCTAAGGCTAGGGCACCTCTAGGCTTAGCCTAGGACACCCCTAGGCTTAGACTAAGGCTATGGCTCAACTACCCTAAGGCTAGGGCACCCCTAGGCTTAGGCTAGGACACCCCTAGGCTTAGGCTAAGTCTAGAGCTCCCCTAGCCTAACGCTAGGGCACCTCTAGGCTTAGGCTAGGGCACACCTAGGCTTAGGCAAGGGCACCCCTAGGCTTAGGCTAGGGCACCCCTAGGCTTAAGCTAAGGCTAGGGCTCCCCAAGCCTAAGGCTAGGGAACCCCTACCCTTAGGCTAGGGCACCCCTAGGCTTAGGCTAGGCACCCCGAGACTTGGGCTAAGGCTAGGGTTCCCCTAGCCTAAGGCTAGGGCACCCTTAGGCTTAGGCTAGGGCACCTCTAGGCTTAGGCTACGGCACCCCTAGGCTTATGCTCGGGCACCCCTAGGCTTTGGCTAGGGCACCCATAGACTTAGCCTAAGGCTAGGGATCCCCTAACCTAAGGTTAGGGCATCCCTAGGCTTAGGCTAAGGCTAGGGCTCCCCCAGCATAAGGCTAGGACACCCCTAGGCTTAAGATAGGGCCCCCATAGACTTAGGCTAGGGCACCCATAGGCTTAGACTAAGGCTATGGCTCGACTAGCCTAAGGCTAGGGTACCCCTAGGCTTAGGCTAGGGCACCACTAGGCTTAGGCTAGGGCACCACTAGACTTAGGCTAAGGCTAGGGCTCCCCTAGCCTAAGGCTAGGGCACCTCTAGACTTAGCCTAGGGCACCCCTAGGCTTAGAATAAGGCTACGGCTCGACTAGCCTAAGGCTAGGGCACACCTAGGCTTAGGCGAGGGCACCCCAAGGCTTAGGCTAAGGCTAGGGCTCCCCTAGCGTAAGGCTAGGACACCCCTAGGCTTAGGCTAGGGCACACCTAGGCTTAGGCTAGGGCACCCCTAGGCTTAGGCTAAGGCTAGGGCTCCCCTAGCCTAAGGCTAGGGCACCTCTAGGCTTAGGTTAGGTCACGCCTAGGCTTAGACTAAGGCTATGGCTCGACTAGCCTAAGGCTAGGGCACCCTTAGGCTTAGGCTAGGGCACCCCTAGGCTTAGGCTACGGCACCCCTAGGCTTAGGCTTAGTCTAGAGCTCCCCTAGCCTAAGGCTAGGGCACCTCTAGGCTTAGGTTAGGGCTCCCCTAGCCTAAGGCTAGGGCATCCCTAGACTTAGGCTAGGGCACCCCTAGGCTTAGGCTAAGGCTAGGGCTCCCCTAACCTAATGATAGGGCACCCCTAGGCTTAGGCTAGGGCACTCCTAGGCTTAAGCTAAGGCTAGGGCTCCCCTATCCTAAGGCTAGGGAACCCCTACCCTTAGGCTAGGGCAGCCCTAGGCTTAGGCTAGGGCACCCCTAGGCTTGGGCTAAGGCTAGGGCTCCCCTAGCCGAAGGCTAGGGCACCCCTAGGCTTAAGCTAGGGCACCCCTAGGCTTAGGCTACGGCACCCCTAGGCTGAGGCTAGGGCACCCCTAGGCTTAGGCTAGGGCACCCCTAGAATTAGCCTAAGGCTAGGAATCCCCTAGCCTAAGGCTAGGGCACCCCTAGGCTTAGGCTAGGGCACCCCTAGGCTTAGGCTAGGGCACCCCTAGGCTTAAGCTAAGGCTAGGGCTCCCCTAGCCTTAGGCTAGGGCACCCCTAGCCTAAGGCTAGGGCACCCCTAGGCTTAGGCTAGGGCACCCCTAGGCTTAGGCTAAGGCTAGGGCTCCCATAGCCCAAGGCTAGGGCACCCCTAGGGTTATGCTAGGGAACCCCTAGGCTTAGGCTAGGGCACCCCTAGGCTTAGGCTACGGCACCCCTAGGCTTAGGCTAGGGCACCCCTAGAATTAGCCTAAGGCTAGGGATCCCCTAGCATAAGGTTAGGCCACCCCTAGGCTTAGGCTAGGGCACCCCTAGGCTTAGGGTAGGGCACCCCTAGGCTTAGGTTAAGGTTAGGGCTCCCCTAGCCTAAGGCTAGGACCCCCTTAGGCTTAGGCTAGGGCACCCCTAGGCTTAGGCTAGGGTACCCCTAGGCTTAGGCTAAGGCTAGGGCTCCCCTAGCCTAAGGCTAGGGCACCCCTAGGCTTAGGCTAGGGCACCCCTAAGCTTAGGCTTCGGCACCCCTAGGCTTAGGCTAGGGCACCCCTAGAATTAGACTGAGGCTAGGGATCCCCTAGCCTAAGGTTAGGGCACCCCTAGGCTTAGGCTAGGGCACCCCTAAGTTTAGGCTAGGGCACCCCTAGGCTTAGGCTAAGGCTCCGGCTCGACTAGCGTAAGGCTAGGACACCCCTAGGCTTCAGCTAGGGCACCCATAGGCTTAGGTTAGGGCACCCCTAGGCTTAGACTAATGCTATGGCTCGACTAGCCTAAGGCTAGGGCACCCCTAGGCTTAGGCTAGGGCACCCCTAGGCTTAGGATAGGGCACCCCTAGTCTTAGGCTAAGGCTAGGGCTTCCCTTGCCTAAGGCTAGGGCACCTCTAGGCTTAGGCTGGGGCACCCCTAGGCTTAGTCTACGGCACCCCTAGGCTTAGGCTAGGGCACCCCTAGGCTTAAGCTAAGGCTAGGGCTCCCCTAGCCTAAGTCTAGGGAACCCATACCCTTAGGCTAGGGCACCCCTAGGCTTAGGCTAGGGCACCCCTAGGCTTGGGCTAAGGTTAGGGCTCCCCTAGCCTAAGGCTAGGGCACCCCTTGGCTTAGGCTAGGGCACCCCTAGGCGTAGACTACGGCACCCCTAGTCTTAGGCTAGGGCACCCCAAGAATTAGCGTAAGGCTAGGGATCCCCTAGCCTAAGGCTACGGCACCCCTAGGCTTAGGCTAGTTCACCCCTAGGCTTAGGCTAGGGCACCCCTAAGCTTAGGCTAGGGCACCCCTAGGCTTAGGCTAGGGCATCCCTAGGCTTAGGCTAAGGCTAGGACTCCCCTAGCGTAAGGCTAGGACACCCCTAGGCTTAAGCTAGGGCACCCATAGGCTTAGGATAGGGCACCCCTAGGCTTAGACTAATGCTATGGCTCGACAGGCCTAAGGCTAGGGCACCCCTAGGCATAGGCTAGGGCACCCCTAGGCTTAGGCTAGGGCACCCCTAGGCTTAGGCTAAGGCTAGGGCTTCCCTAGCCTAAGGCTAGGGCACCTCTAGGCTTAGCCTGGGGCACCCCTAGGCTTAGGCAAGGGCACCCCTAGGCTTAGGCTAGGGCATCCCTAGGCTTATGCTCGGGCACCCCTAGGCTTTGGCTAGGGCACCCATAGGCTTAGGCTAGGGCACCCCTAGGCTTAAGCTAAGGCTGGGCTCCCCTAACCTAAGGCTAGGGCACCCCTAGGCTTAGGCTAGGGCACCCCTAGGCTTGGGCTAGGGCACCCCTAGGCTTAGGCTAAGGCTAGGGCTCCCCTAGCCTAAGGCTAGGGCTCCCCTAGCCTAAGTTAGGGCACCTCTAGGCTTAGGCTAGGGCCCCCAAAAGCTTAGGCTAGGGCCCCCCTAGGCTTAGGCTAGGGCACCCATAGGCTTAGGTTAAGCTTAGGGCTCTCCTAGCCTAAGGCTAGGGCACCCCTAGGTTTAGGCTAGGGCACCCCTAGGCTTACGCTAGGGCACCCCTAGGCTTAGGCTAAGGCTAGGACTCCCATAGCCTAAGGCTAGGGCATTCCTAGGCTTAGGCTAGGGCCCCCAAAAGCTTAGGCTAGGGCCCCCCTAAGCTTAGGCTAGGGCACCCCTAGGCTTAGGCTAGGGCACCCCTAGGCTTGGGCTAAGGTTAGGGCTCCCCTAGCCTAAGGCTAGGGCACCCCTTGGCTTAGGCTAGGGCACCCCTAAGCGTAGACTACGGCACCCCTAGGCTTAGGCTAGGGCACCCCTAGAATTAGCGTAAGGCTAGGGATCCCCTAGCCTAAGGCTAGGGCACCCCTAGGCTTAGGCTAGGGCACCCCTAGGCTTAGGGTAGGGCACCCCTAGGCTTAGGCTAAGGCTCCGGCTCGAGTAGCCTAAGGCTAGGGCACCCCTAAGCTTAGGCTAGGGCACCCCTAGGCTTAGGCTAGGGCATCCCTAGGCTTAGGCTAAGGCTAGGACTCCCCTAGCGTAAGGCTAGGACACCCCTAGGCTTAAGCTAGGGCACCCATAGGCTTAGGATAGGGCACCCCTAGGCTTAGACTAATGCTATGGCTCGACTAGCCTAAGGCTAGGGCACCCCTAGGCTTAGGCTAGGACACCCCTAGGCTTAGGCTAAGTCTAGAGCTCCCCTAGCCTAACGCTAGGGCACCTCTAGGCTTAGGCTAGGGCAAACCTAGGCTTAGGCAAGGGCACCCCTAGGCTTAGGCTACGGCACCCCTAGGCTTAAGCTAAGGCTAGGGCTCCCCAAGCCTAAGGCTAGGGAACCCCTACCCTTAGGCTAGGGCACCCCTAGGCTTAGGCTAGGCACCCCGAGACTTGGGCAAAGGCTAGGGTTCCCCTAGCCTAAGGCTAGGGCACCCTTAGGCTTAGGCTAGGGCTCCCCTAGGCTTAGGCTATGGCACCCCTAGGCTTATGCTCGGGCACCCCTAGGCTTTGGCTAGGGCACCCATAGGCTTAGGCTAGGGCACTCCTAGGCTTAAGCTAAGGCTAGGGCTTCCCTAGCCTAAGGCTAGGGCACCCCTACCCTTAGGCTAGGGCACCCCTAGGCTTAGGCTAGGGCACCCCTAGGCTTAAGCTACGGCACCCCTAGGCTGAGGCTAGGGCACCCCTAGGCTTAGGCTAGGGCACCCCTTGAATTAGCCTAAGGCTAGGGATCCCCTAGCCTAAGGTTAGGGCATCCCTAGGCTTAGGCTAAGGCTAGGGCTCCCCCAGCATAAGGCTAGGATACCCCTAGGCTTAAGATAGGGCACCCATACACTTAGGCTAGGGCACCCATAGGCTTAGACTAAGGCTATGGCTCGACTAGCCTAAGGCGAGGGTACCCCTAGGCTTAGGCTAGGGCACCACTAGGCTTAGGCTAGGGCACCCCTAGACGTAGGCTAAGGCTAGGGCTCCCCTAGCTTAAGGCTAGGGCACCTCTAGCCTAAGGCTAGGGCAGCCCTAGGCTTAGGCTAGGGCACCCCTAGGCTTGGGCTAGGGCACCCTTAGGCTTAGGCTACGGACCCCTAAGCTTAGGCCAAGGCACCCCTAGAATTAGCCTGAGGCTAGGGATCCCCTAGCCTAAGGTTAGGGCATCCCTAGGCTTAGGCTAGGGCACCCCTAGGCTTAGGCTAGGGCACCCCTAGGCTTAGGCTAGGGCACCCCTAGGCTTAATCTAAGGCTAGGGCTCCCCTAACCTAATGATAGGGCACCCCTAGGCTTAGGCTAGGGCACTCCTAGGCTTAAGGTAAGGCTAGGACTCCCCTATCCTAAGGCTAGGGAACCCCTACCCTTAGGCTAGGGCAGCCCTAGGCTTAGGCTGGGGCACCCTTAGGCTTAGGCTACGGACCCCTAAGCTTAGGCTAGGGCACCCGTAGAATTAGCCTGAGGCTAGGGATCTCCTAGCCTAAGGTTAGGGCATCACTAGGCTTAGGCTAGGGCACCCCTAGGCTTAGGCTAGGGCACCCCTAGGCTTAGGCTAGGGCACCCCTAGGCTTAGGCTAGGGCACCCCTAGGCTTAATCTAAGGCTAGGGCTCCCCTAACCTAATGATAGGGCACCCCTAGGCTTAGGCTAGGGCACTCCTAGGCTTAAGCTAAGGCTAGGACTCCCCTATCCTAAGGCTAGGGAACCCCTACCCTTAGGCTAGGGCAGCCCTAGGCTTAGGCTAGGGCACCCCTAGGCTTAGGCTAAGGCTAGGGCTCCCATAGCCCAAGGCTAGGGCACCCCTAGGCTTAAGCTAGGGCACCCTTAGGCTTAGGCTACGGACCCCTAAACTTAGGCTAGGGCACCCCTAGAATTAGCCTGAGGCTAGGGATCCCCTAGCCTAAGGCTAGGGCACCCCTAGCCTAAGGCTAGGGCACCCCTAGGCTTAGGCTAGGGCACCCCTAGGCTTAGGCTAGGGCACCCCTAGGCTTAGGGTAAGGCTAGGGCTCCCCTAGCCTAAGGCTAGGGCACCCCTAGCCTAAGGCTAGGGCACCCCTAGCCTAAGGCTAGGGCACCCCTAGGCTTAGGCTAGGGCACCCCTAGGCTTAGGCTAAGGCTAGGGCTCCCATAGCCCAAGGCTAGGGCACCCCTAGGCTTAGGCTAGGGCACCCCTAGGCTTAGGCTAGGCCACCCCTAGGCTTAGGATACGGCACCCCTAGGCTTAAGCTACGGCACCCCTAGAATTAGCCTGAGGCTAGGGATCCCCTAGCCTAAGGTTAGGGCACCCCAAGGCTTAGGCTAGGGCACCCCTAGGCTTAAGCTAAGGCTAGTGCTCCCCTAACCTAAGGATAGCGCACCCCTAGGCTTAGGCTAGGGCACTCCTAGGCTTAAGCTAAGGCTAGGGCTCCCCTAGCCTAAGGCTAGGGAACCCCTACCTTTAGGCTATGGCACACCTAGGCTTAGGCTAGGGCTCCCCTAGGCTTGGGCTAAGGCTAGGGCTCCCCTAGCCTAAGGCTAAGGAACCCCTAGGCTTAGGCTAGGGCACCCCTAAGCTTAGGCTTCGGCACCCCTAGGCTTAGGCTAGGGCACCCCTAGAATTAGACTGAGGCTAGGGATCCCCTAGCCTAAGGTTAGGGCACCCCTAGGCTTAGGCTAGGGCACCCCTAGGCTTAGCCTAGGGCACCCCTAGGCTTAGGCTAAGGCTCCGGCTCGACTAGCCTAAGGCGAGGGCACACCTAGGCTTAGGCTAGGGCACCCCTAGGCTTAGGCTAGGGCATCCCTAGGCTTAGGCTAAGGCTAGGGCTCCCCTAGCGTAAGGCTAGGACACCCCTAGGCTTAAGCTAGGGCACCCATAGGCTTAGGATAGGGCACCCCTAGGCTTAGACTAATGCTATGGCTCGACTAGCCTAAGGCTAGGGCACCCCTAGGCTTAGGCTAGGGCACCCCTAGGCTTAAGCTAGGACACGCCTAGGCTTAGCCTAAGGCTAGAGCTCCCCTAGCCTAACGCTAGGACACCTCTAGGCTTAGGCTAGGGCACCCCTAGGCTTAGTCTACGGCACCCCTAGGCTTAGGCTAGGGCACCCCTAGGCTTAAGCTAGGGCTAGGGCTCACCTATCCTAAGGCTAGGGAACCCATACCCTTAGGCTAGGGCACCCCTAGGCTTAGGCTAGGGCACCCCTAGGCTTGGGCTAAGGTTAGGGCTCCCCTAGCCTAAGGCTAGGGCACCCCTTGGCTTAGGCTAGGGCACCCCTAAGCGTAGACTACGGCACCCCTAGGCTTAGGCTAGGCCACCCCTAGAATTAGCGAAAGGCTAGGGATCCCCTAGCCTAAGGCTAGGGCACCCCTAGGCTTAGGCTAGGGCACCCCTAGGCTTAGGGTAGGGCACCCCTAGGCTTAGGCTAAGGCTCCGGCTCGAGTAGCCTAAGGCTAGGGCACCCCTAAGCTTAGGCTAGGGCACCCCTAGGCTTAGGCTAGGGCATCCCTAGGCTTAGGCTAAGGCTAGGACTCCCCTAGCGTAAGGCTAGGACACCCCTAGGCTTAAGCTAGGGCACCCATAGGCTTAGGATAGGGCACCCCTAGGCTTAGACTAATGCTATGGCTCGACTAGCCTAAGGCTAGGGCACCCCTAGGCATAGGCTAGGGCACCCCTAGGCTTAGGCTAGGGCACCCCTAGGCTTAGGCTAAAGCTAGGGCTTCCCTAGCCTAAGGCTAGGGCACCTCTAGGCTTAGCCTAGGACACCCCTAGGCTTAGACTAAGGCTACTGCTCGACTAGCCTAAGGCTAGGGCACCCCTAGGCTTAGGCTAGGACACCCCTAGGCTTAGGCTAAGTCTAGAGCTCCCCTAGCCTAACGCTAGGGCACCTCTAGGCTTAGGCTAGGGCACACGTAGGCTTAGGCAAGGGCACCCCTAGGCTTAGGCTAGGGCACCCCTAGGCTTAAGCTAGGCACCCCGAGACTTGGGCTAAGGCTAGGGTTCCCCTAGCCTAAGGCTAGGGCACCCTTAGGCTTAGGCTAGGGCACAACTAGGCTTAGGCTACGGCACCCCTAGGCTTATGCTCGGGCACCCCTAGGCTTTGGCTAGGGCACCCATAGACTTAGCCTAAGGCTAGGGATCCCCTAGCCTAAGGTTAGGGCATCCCTAGGCTTAGGCTAAGGCTAGGGCTCCCCCAGCATAAGGCTAGGACACCCCTAGGCTTAAGATAGGGCACCAATAGACTTAGGCTAGGGCACCCATAAGCTTAGACTAAGGCAATGCTGGACTAGCCTAAGGCTAGGGCACCACTAGGCTTAGGCTAGGGCACCACTAGACTTAGGCTAAGGCTAGGGCTCCCCTAGCCTAAGGCTAGGGCACCTCTAGACTTAGCCTAGGGCACCCCTAGGCTTAGAATAAGGCTACGGCTCGACTAGCCTAAGGCTAGGGCACACCTAGGCTTAGGCGAGGGCACCCCAAGGCTTAGGCTAAGGCTAGGGCTCCCCTAGCGTAAGGCTAGGACACCCCTAGGCTTAGGCTAGGGCACACCTAGGCTTAGGCTAGGGCACCCCTAGGCTTAGGCTAAGGCTAGGGCTCCCCTAGCCTAAGGCTAGGGCACCTCTAGGCTTAGGTTAGGTCACGCTAGGCTTAGACTAAGGCTACGGCTTGACTAGCCTAAGGCTAGGGCACCCTTAGGCTTAGGCTAGGGCACCCCTAGGCTTAGGCTACGGCACCCCTAGGCTTAGGCTTAGTCTAGAGCTCCCCTAGCCTAAGGCTACGGCACCTTTAGGCTTAGGTTAGGGCACCCCTAGGCTTAGGCTAGGGCACCCCTAGGCTTAGGTTAAGGTTAGGGCTGCCCTAGCCTAAGGCTAGGACACCCCTAGGCTTAGGCTAGGGCACCCCAATGCTTATTCTAGGGTACCCCTAGGCTTAGGCTAAGGCTAGGGCTCCCCTAGCCTAAGGCTAGGGCACCCCTAGACTTAGGCTAGGGCACCCCTAGGCTTAGGCTAAGGCTAGGGCTCCCCTAACCTAATAATAGGGCACCCCTAGGCTTAGGCTAGGGCACTCCTAGGCTTAAGCTAAGGCTAGGGCTCCCCTAGCCTAAGGCTAGGGCACCCCTAGGCTTAGGCTACGGCACCCCTAGGCTGAGGCTAGGGCACCCCTAGGCTTAGGCTAGGGCACCCCTAGAATTAGCCTAAGGCTAGGAATCCCCTAGCCTAAGGATAGGGCACCCCTAGGCTTAGGCTAGGGCACCCCTAGGCTTAGGCTAGGGCACCCCTAGGCTTAAGCTAAGGCTAGGGTTCCCCTAGCCTAAGGCTAGAGCACCCCTAGCCTAAGGCTAGGGCACCCCTAGGCTTAGGCTAGGGCACCCCTAGGATTAGGCTAAGGCTAGGGCTCCCATAGCCCAAGGCTAGGGCACCCCTAGGCTTAGGCTAGGGCTCCCCTAGGCTTAGGCTAGGGCACCCCTAGGCTTAGGCTACGGCACCCGTAGGCTTAGGCTAGGGCACCCCAAGAATTAGCCTGAGGCTAGGGATCCCCTAGCCTAAGGTTAGGGCACCCCTAGGCTTAGGCTAGGGCACCCCTAGGCTTAGGCTAGGGCACCCCTAGGCTTAAGCTAATGCTAGGGCTCCCCTAACCTAAGGATAGGGCACCCCTAGGCTTAGGCTAGGGCACTCCTAGGCTTAAGCTAAGGCTAGGGCTCCCCTAGCCTAAGGCTAGGGAACCCCTACCTTTAGGCTAGGGCACCCCTAGGCTTAGGCTAGGGCTCCCCTAGGCTTGGGCTAAGGCTAGGGCTCCCCTAGCCTAAGGCTAGGGTACACCTAGGCTTAGGCTAGGGCACCCCTAGGCTTAGGCTACAGCACCCCTAGGCAGAGGCTAGGGCACTCCTAGGCTTATGCTAGGGCACACCTAGAATTAGCCTAAGGCTAGGGATCCCCTAGCATAAGGTTAGGCCACCCCTAGGCTTAGGCTAGGGCACCCCTAGGCTTAGGGTAGGGCACCCCTAGGCTTAGGTTAAGGTTAGGGCTCCCCTAGCCTAAGGCTAGGACCCCCTTAGGCTTAGGCTAGGGCACCCCTAGGCTTAGGCTAGGGTACCCCTAGGCTTAGGCTAAGGCTAGGGCTCCCCTAGCCTAAGGCTAGGGCACCCCTAGTCTTAGGCTAGGGCAAACCTAAGCTTAGGCTTCGGCACCCCTAGGCTTAGGCTAGGGCACCCCTAGAATTAGACTGAGGCTAGGGATCCCCTAGCCTAAGGTTAGGGCACCCCTAGGCTTAGGCTAGGGCACCCCTAAGCTTAGGCTAGGGCACCCCTAGGCTTAGGCTAAGGCTCCGGCTCGACTAGCCTAAGGCTAGGGCACCCCTAGGCTTAGGCTAGGGCACCCCTAGGCTTAGGCTAGGGCATCCCTAGGCTTAGGCTAAGGCTAGGGCTCCCGTAGCGTAAGGCTGGGACACCCCTAGGCTACAGCTAGGGCACCCATAGGCTTAGGATAGGGCACCCCTAGGCTTAGACTAATGCTATGGCTCGACTAGCCTAAGGCTAGGGCACCCCTAGGCTTAGGCTAGGGCACCCCTAGGCTTAGGATAGGGCACCCCTAGTCTTAGGCTAAGGCTGGGGCTTCCCTTGCCTAAGGCTAGGGCACCTCTAGGCTTAGCCTAGGGCACCCCTAGGCTTAGACTAAGGCTACGGCTCGACTAGCCTAAGGCTAGGGCACCCCTAGTCTTAGGCTAGGGCACCCCTAGTCTTAGGCTAGGGCACCCCTAGGCTTATGCTAGGACACCCCTAGGCTTAGGCTAAGGCTAGAGCTCCCCTAGCCTAACGCTAGGACACCTCTAGGTTTAGGCTGGGGCACCCCTAGGCTTAGTCTACGGCACCCCTAGGCTTAGGCTAGGGCACCCCTAGGCTTAAGCTAAGGCTAGGGCTCCCCTAGCCTAAGTCTAGGTACCCATACCCTTAGGCTAGGGCACCCCTAGGCTTAGGCTTGGGCACCCCTAGGCTTGGGCTAAGGTTAGGGCTCCCCTAGCCTAAGGCTAGGGCACCCCTTGGCTTAGGCTAGGGCACCCCTACGCGTAGACTACGGCACCCCTAGTCTTAGGCTAGGGCACCCCTAGAATTAGCGTAAGGCTAGGGATCCCCTAGCCTAAGGCTACGACACCCCTAGGCTTATGCTAGGGCACCCCTAGGCTTAGGCTAGGGCACCCCTAGGCTTAGGCTAGGGCATCCCTAGGCTTAGGCTAAGGCTAGGACTCCCCTAGCGTAAGGCTAGGACACCCCTAGGCTTAAGCTACGGCACCCCTAGGCTGAGGCTAGGGCACCCCTAGGCTTAAGCTATGGCACCCCTAGGCTGAGGCTAGGGCACCCCTAGGCTTAGGCTAGGGCACCCCTAGAATTAGCCTAAGGCTAGGGATCCCCTAGCCTAAGGTTAGGGCATCCCTAGGCTTAGGCTAAGGCTAGGGCTCCCCCAGCATAAGGCTAGGATACCCCTAGGCTTAAGATAGGGCACCCATAGACTTAGGCTAGGGCACCCATAGGCTTAGACTAAGGCTATGGCTCGACTAGCCTAAGGCTAGGGTACCCCTAGGCTTAGGCTAGGGCACCACTAGGCTTAGGCTAGGGCACCACTAGACTTAGGCTAAGGCTAGGGCTCCCCTAGCCTAAGGCTAGGGCACCTCTAGACTTAGCCTAGGGCACCCCTAGGCTTTGAATAAGGCTACGGCTCGACTAGCCTAAGGCTAGGGCACACCTAGGCTTAGGCGAGGGCACCACAAGGCTTAGGCTAAGGCTAGGGCTCCCCTAGCGTAAGGCTAGGACACCCCTAGGCTTAGGCTAGGGAACACCTAGGCTTAGGCTAGGGCACCCCTAGGCTTAGGCTAAGGCTAGGGCTCCCCTAGCCTAAGGCTAGGGCACCTCTAGGCTTAGGTTAGGTCACGCCTAGGCTTAGACTAAGGCTAAGGCTCGACTAGCCTAAGGCTAGGGCACCCTTAGGCTTAGGCTAGGGCACCCCTAGGCTTAGGCTACGGCACCCCTAGGCTTAGGCTTAGTCTAGAGCTCCCCTAGCCTAAGGCTAGGGCACCTCTAGGCTTAGGTTAGGGCACCCCTTGGCTTAGGCTAGGGCACCCCTAGGCTTAGGTTAAGGTTAGGGCTCCCCTAGCCTAAGGCTAGGACACCCCTAGGCTTAGGCTAGGGCACCCCAATGCTTAGGCTAGGGTACCCCTAGGCTTAGGCTAAGGCTAGGGCTCCCCTAGCCTAAGGCTAGGGCACCCCTAGCCTAAGGCTAGGGCACCCCTAGACTTAGGCTAGGGCACCCCTAGGCTTAGGCTAAGGCTAGGGCTCCCCTAACCTAATGATAGGGCACCCCTAGGCTTAGGCTAGGGCACTCCTAGGCTTAAGCTAAGGCTAGGGTTCTCCTATCCAAAGGCTAGGGAACCCCTACCCTTAGGCTAGGGAAGCCCTAGGCTTAGGCTAGGGCACCCCTAGGCTTGGGCTAAGGCTAGGGCTCCCCTAGCCTAAGGCTAGGGCACCCCTAGGCTTAAGCTAGGGCACCCCTAGGCTTAGGCTACGGCACCCCAAGGCTGAGGCTAGGGCACCCCTAGGCTGAGGCTAGGGCACCCCTAGAATTAGCCTAAGGCTAGGAATCCCCTAGCCTAAGGATAGGGCACCCCTAGGCTTAGGCTAGGGCACCCCTAGGCTTAGGCTACGGCACCCCTAGGCTTAGGCTAGGGCACCCCTAGAATTAGCCTGAGGCTAGGGATCCCCTAGCCTAAGGTTAGGGCACCCCTAGGCTTAGGCTAGGGCACCCCTAGGCTTAGGCTAGGGCACCCCTAGGCTTAAGCTAAGGCTAGGGCTCCCCTAACCTAAGGATAGGGCACCCCTAGGCTTAGGCTAGGGCACTCCTAGGCTTAAGCTAAAGCTAGGGCTCCCCTAGCCTAAGGCTAGGGAACCCCTACCTTTAGGCTAGGGCACCCCTAGGCTTAGGCTAGGGCTCCCCTAGGCTTGGGCTAAGGCTAGGGCTCCCCTAGCCTAAGGCTAGGGCACCCCTAGGCTTAGGCTAGGGCACCCCTAGGCAGAGGCTAGGGCACTCCTAGGATTATGCTAGGGCACCCCTAGAATTAGCCTAAGGCTAGGGATCCCCTAGCATAAGGTTAGGCCACCCCTAGGCTTAGGCTAGGGCACCCCTAGGCTTAGGGTAGGGCACCCCTAGGCTTAGGTTAAGGTTAGGGCTCCCCTAGCCTAAGGCTAGGACCCCCTTAGGCTTAGGCTAGGGCACCCCTAGGCTTAGGCTAGGGTACCCCTAGGCTTAGGCTAAGGCTAGGGCTCCCCTAGCCTAAGGCTAGGGCACCCCTAGTCTTAGGCTAGGGCAAACCTAAGCTTAGGCTTCGGCACCCCTAGGCTTAGGCTAGGGCACCCCTAGAATTAGACTGAGGCTAGGGATCCCCTAGCCTAAGGTTAGGGCACCCCTAGGCTTAGGCTAGGGCACCCCTAAGCTTAGGCTAGGGCACCCCTAGGCTTAGGCTAAGGCTCCGGCTCGACTAGCCTAAGGCTAGGGCACACCTAGGCTTAGGCTAGGGCACCCCTAGGCTTGGGCTAGGGCATCCCTAGGCTTAGGCTAAGGCTAGGGCTCCCGTAGCGTAAGGCTGGGACACCCCTAGGCTTCAGCTAGGGCACCCATAGGCTTAGGATAGGGCACCCCTAGGCTTAGACTAATGCTATGGCTCGACTAGCCTAAGGCTAGGGCACCCCTAGTCTTAGGCTAGGGCACCCCTAGGCTTATGCTAGGACACCCCTAGGCTTAGGCTAAGGCTAGAGCTCCCCTAGCCTAACGCTAGGACACCTCTAGGTTTAGGCTGGGGCACCCCTAGGCTTAGTCTACGGCACCCCTAGGCTTAGGCTAGGGCACCCCTAGGCTTAAGCTAAGGCTAGGGCTCCCCTAGCCTAAGTCTAGGGAACCCATACCCTTAGGCTAGGGCACCCCTAGGCTTAGGCTAGGGCACCCCTAGGCTTGGGCTAAGGTTAGGGCTCCCCTAGCCTAAGGCTAGGGCACCCCTTGGCTTAGGCTAGGGCACCCCTACGCGTAGACTACGGCACCCCTAGTCTTAGGCTAGGGCACCCCTAGAATTAGCATAAGGCTAGGGATCCCCTAGCCTAAGGCTACGACACCCCTAGGCTTAGGCTAGGGCACCCCTAGGCTTAGGCTAGGGCACCCCTAGCCTAAGGCTAGAGCACCCCTAAGCTTAGGCTAGGGCACCCCTTGGCTTAGGCTAGGGCATCCCTAGGCTTAGGCTAAGGCTAGGACTCCCCTAAAGTAAGGCTAGGACACCCCTAGGCTTAAGCTAGGGCACCCATATGCTTAGGATAGGGCACCCCTAGGCTTAGACTAATGCTATGGCTTGACTAGCCTAAGGCTAGGGCACCCCTAGGCATAGGCTAGGGCACCCCTAGGCTTAGGCTAGGGCACACCTAGGCTTAGGCTAAGGCTAGTGCTTCCCTAGCCTAAGGCTAGGGCACCTCTAGGCTTAGCCTGGGGCACCCCTAGGCTTAGCCTAAGGCTACGGCTCAACTAGCCTAAGGCTAGGGCACCCCTAGGCTTAGGCGAGGGCACCCCTAGGCTTAGGCTAGGACACCCCTAGGCTTAGGCTAAGTCTAGAGCTCCCCTAGCCTAACGCTAGGGCACCTCTAGGCTTAGGCTAGGGCACCCCTAGGCTTAGGCAAGGGCACCCCTAGGCTTAGGCTAGGGCATCCCTAGGCTTAAGCTAAGGCTAGGGCTCCCCTAGCCTAAGGCTAGGGAACCCCTACCCTTAGGCTAGGGCACCCCTATGCTTAGGCTAGGCATCCCGAATCTTGGGCTATGGCTAGGGTTCCCCTAGCCTAAGGCTAGGGCACCCTTAAGCTTAGGCTAGGGCACCCCTAGGCTTAGGCTACGGCACCCCTAGGCTTATGCTCGGGCACCTCTAGGCTTTGGCTAGGGCACCCATAGGCTTAGGCTAGGGCACCCCTAGGCTTAAGCGAAGGCTAGGGCTCCCCTAGCCTAAGGCTAGGGCACCCCTAGGCTTAGGCTAGGGCACCCCTAGGCTTAGGCTAGGGCACCCCTAGGCTTAAGCTAAGGCTAGGGCTCGCCTAACCTAAGGATAGGGCACCCCTAGGCTTAGGCTAGGGCACTCCTAGGCTTAAGCTAAGGCTAGGGCTCCCTTAGCCTAAGGATAGGGCACCTCTAGGCTTAGGCTAGGGCACCCCTAGGCTTAGGCTAAGGCTAGGGCTCCCCTAGCCTAAGGATAGGGCATCCCTAGGCTGAGGCTAGGGCACCCCTAGGCTTAGGCTAGGGCAGCCTAGGATTAGGCTAGGGCACCCCTAGGCTTAGGCTAAGGATAGGGCTTTCATAGCCTAAGGCTAGGGCACCCCTAGGCTTAGCCTAGGGCACCCCTACCTTAGGCTAAGGTTAGGGCACCCCTAGGCTTAGGCTAGGGCACCCCTAGGCTTAGGCTAGGGCACCCCTAGGCTTAGGCTAAGGCTAGAGCTCCCCTAGCCTAAGACTAGGGCACCTCTAGGCTTAGGCTAGGGCACCCCTAGGCTTAGGCTAAGGCTAGGGCTCCCCTAGCCTAAGGATAGGGCATCCCTAGGCTTAGGCTAGGGCACCCCTAGGCTTAGGCTAGGGCACCCCTAGGCTTAGCTTAAGCTTAGGGCTCCCCTAGCCTAAGGCGAGGACACCCCTAGGCTTAGGATAGGGCACCCCTAGGCTTGGGCTAGGGCACCCCTAGGCTTAGGCTAAGGCTAGAGCTCCCATAGCCTAAGGCTAGGGCTTCCGTAGGCTTAGGCTAGGGCACCCCTAGGCTTAGGCTAGGACCCCCATAAGCTTAGGCTAGTGCACCCCTAAGCTTAAGCTAAGGCTAGGGCTCCCCTAGCCTAAGGCTAGGGCACCCCTAGGCTTAGGCTAGGGCACCCCTAGGCTTTGGCTACGGCACCCCTAGGCTTAGGCTAGGGCACCCCTAGGCTTAGGCTAGGGCACCCCTAGGCTTAAGCTAAGGCTAGGGCTCCCCTAACCTAAGGATAGGGCACCCCTAGGCTTAGGCTAGGGCACTCCTAGGCTTAAGCTAAAGCTAGGGCTCCCCTAGCCTAAGGCTAGGGAACCCCTACCTTTAGGCTAGGGCACCCCTAGGCTTAGGCTAGGGCTCCCCTAGGCTTGGGCTAAGGCTAGGGCTCCCCTAGCCTAAGGCTAGGGCACCCCTAGGCTTAGGCTAGGGCACCCCTAGGCAGAGGCTAGGGCACTCCTAGGATTATGCTAGGGCACCCCTAGAATTAGCCTAAGGCTAGGGATCCCCTAGCATAAGGTTAGGCCACCCCTAGGCTTAGGCTAGGGCACCCCTAGGCTTAGGGTAGGGCACCCCTAGGCTTAGGTTAAGGTTAGGGCTCCCCTAGCCTAAGGCTAGGACCCCCTTAGGCTTAGGCTAGGGCACCCCTAGGCTTAGGCTAGGGTACCCCTGGCTTAGGCTAAGGCTAGGGCTCCCCTAGCCTAAGGCTAGGGCACCCCTAGTCTTAGGCTAGGGCAAACCTAAGCTTAGGCTTCGGCACCCCTAGGCTTAGGCTAGGGCACCCCTAGAATTAGACTGAGGCTAGGGATCCCCTAGCCTAAGGTTAGGGCACCCCTAGGCTTAGGCTAGGGCACCCCTAAGCTTAGGCTAGGGCACCCCTAGGCTTAGGCTAAGGCTCCGGCTCGACTAGCCTAAGGCTAGGGCACACCTAGGCTTAGGCTAGGGCACCCCTAGGCTTAGGCTAGGGCATCCCTAGGCTTAGGCTAAGGCTAGGGCTCCCGTAGCGTAAGGCTGGGACACCCCTAGGCTTCAGCTAGGGCACCCATAGGCTTAGGATAGGGCACCCCTAGGCTTAGACTAATGCTATGGCTCGACTAGCCTAAGGCTAGGGCACCCCTAGGCTTAGGATAGGGCACCCCTAGTCTTAGGCTAAGGCTAGGGCTTCCCTTGCCTAAGGCTAGGGCACCTCTAGGCTTAGCCTAGGGCACCCCTAGGCTTAGACTAAGGCTACGGCTCGACTAGCCTAAGGCTAGGGCACCCCTAGTCTTAGGCTAGGGCACCCCTAGGCTTATGCTAGGACACCCCTAGGCTTAGGCTAAGGCTAGAGCTCCCCTAGCCTAACGCTAGGACACCTCTAGGTTTAGGCTGGGGCACCCCTAGGCTTAGTCTACGGCACCCCTAGGCTTAGGCTAGGGCACCCCTAGGCTTAAGCTAAGGCTAGGGCTCCCGTAGCCTAAGTCTAGGGAACCCATACCCTTAGGCTAGGGCACCCCTAGGCTTAGGCTAGGGCACCCCTAGGCTTGGGCTAAGGTTAGGGCTCCCCTAGCCTAAGGCTAGGGCACCCCTTGGCTTAGGCTAGGGCACCCCTACGCGTAGACTACGGCACCCCTAGTCTTAGGCTAGGGCACCCCTAGAATTAGCATAAGGCTAGGGATCCCCTAGCCTAAGGCTACGACACCCCTAGGCTTAGGCTAGGGCACCCCTAGGCTTAGGCTAGGGCACCCCTAGCCTAAGGCTAGAGCACCCCTAAGCTTAGGCTAGGGCACCCCTTGGCTTAGGCTAGGGCATCCCTAGGCTTAGGCTAAGGCTAGGACTCCCCTAACGTAAGGCTAGGACACCCCTAGGCTTAAGCTAGGGCACCCATATGCTTAGGATAGGGCACCCCTAGGCTTAGACTAATGCTATGGCTTGACTAGCCTAAGGCTAGGGCACCCCTAGGCATAGGCTAGGGCACCCCGAGGCTTAGGCTAGGGCACACCTAGGCTTAGGCTAAGGCTAGTGCTTCCCTAGCCTAAGGCTAGGGCACCTCTAGGCTTAGCCTGGGGCACCCCTAGGCTTAGCCTAAGGCTACGGCTCAACTAGCCTAAGGCTAGGGCACCCCTAGGCATAGGCTAGGGCACCCTTAGGCTTAGGCTAGGGCACCCCTAGGCTTAGGCTACGGCACCCCTAGGCTTATGCTCGGGCACCTCTAGGCTTTGGCTAGGGCACCCATAGGCTTAGGCTAGGGCACCCCTAGGCTTAAGCGAAGGCTAGGGCTCCCCTAGCCTAAGGCTAGGGCACCCCTAGGCTTAGGCTAGGGCACCCCTAGGCTTAGGCTAGGGCACCCCTAGGCTTAAGCTAAGGCTAGGGCTCCCTTAGCCTAAGGATAGGGCACCTCTAGGCTTAGGCTAGGGCACCCCTAGGCTTAGGCTAAGGCTAGCGCTCCCCTAGCCTAAGGATAGGGCATCCCTAGGCTGAGGCTAGGGCACCCCTAGGCTTAGGCTAGGGCAGCCTAGGATTAGGCTAGGGCACCCCTAGGCTTAGGCTAAGGATAGGGCTTTCATAGCCTAAGGCTAGGGCACCCCTAGGCTTAGCCTAGGGCACCCCTACCTTAGGCTAAGGTTAGGGCACCCCTAGGCTTAGGCTAGGGCACCCCTAGGCTTAGGCTAGGGCACCCCTAGGCTTAGGCTAAGGCTAGAGCTCCCCTAGCCTAAGACTAGGGCACCTCTAGGCTTAGGCTAGGGCACCCCTAGGCTTAGGCTAAGGCTAGGGCTCCCCTAGCCTAAGGATAGGGCATCCCTAGGCTTAGGCTAGGGCACCCCTAGGCTTAGGCTAGGGCACCTCTAGGCTTAGCTTAAGCTTAGGGCTCCCCTAGCCTAAGGCGAGGACACCCCTAGGCTTAGGATAGGGCACCCCTAGGCTTGGGCTAGGGCACCCCTAGGCTTAGGCTAAGGCTAGAGCTCCCATAGCCTAAGGCTAGGGCTTCCGTAGGCTTAGGCTAGGGCACCCCTAGGCTTAGGCTAGGACCCCCATAAGCTTAGGCTAGTGCACCCCTAGGCTTAAGCTAAGGCTAGGGCTCCCCTAGCCTAAGGCTAGGGCACCCCTAGGCTTAGGCTAGGGCACCCCTAGGCTTTGGCTACGGCACCCCTAGGCTTAGGCTAGGGCACCCCTAGGCTTAGGCTAGGGCACCCCTAGGCTTAAGCTAAGGCTAGGGCTCCCCTAGCCTAAGGCTAGGGAACCCCTACCCTTAGGCTAGGGCAACCCTAGGCTTAGGCTAGGGCACCCCTAGGCTTGGGCTAAGGCTAGGGCTCCCCTAGCCTAAGGCTAGGGCATGCCTAGGCTTAGGCTACGGCACCACTAGGCTTAGGCTACGGCACCACTAGGCTTAGGCTAGGGCACCCCTAGGCTTAGGCTAGGGCACCCCTAGGCTTGGGCTAGGGCTAGGGCTCCCCTAGCCTAAGGCTAGGGCTCCCCTAGTCTTAGGCTAGGGCACCCCTAGGCTTAGGCTAAGGCTAGGGCTCCCCTAGCCTAAGGCTAGGGCTCCCCTAGCCTAAGTTAGGGAACCTCTAGGCTTAGGCTAGGGCACCCTTAGGTTTAGACTAAGGCTAGGGCTCGACTAGCCTAAGGCTAGGGCACCCCTAGGTTTAGGCTAGGGCACCCATATGCTTAGGCTAGGGCACCCCTAGTCTTAGGCTACGGCACCCCTGGGCTTAGGCTAGGGCACCACTAGAATTAGCCTAAGGCTAGGTTTCCCCTAGCCTAAGGATAGGGCATCCCTAGGCTTAGGCTAGGGCACCCCTAGGCTTAGGCTAGGGCACCCCTAGGCTTAGGCTAGGGCACCCCTAGGCTGAGGTTAAAGTTAGGGCTCCTCTAGCCTAAGGCTAGGACACCCCTAGGCTTAGGCTAGGGCACCCCTAGGCTTAGGCTAGGGTACCCCTAGCTTATGCTAAGGCTAGGGCTCCCATAGCCTAAGGCTAGGGCACCCCTAGCCTAAGGCTAGGGCACCCCTAGGCTTAGGCTAGGGCACCCCTAGGCTTAGGTTAAGGCTAGGGCTCCCATAGCCCAAGGCTAGGGCACTCCTAGGCTTAGGCTTGGGCACCCCTAGGCTTAGGCTAGGGCACCCCTAGGCTTAGGCTAGGGCACCCCTAGGCTTAGGTTAAGCTTAGGGCTCTCCTAGCCTAATGCTAGGACACCACTAGGCTTAGGATAGTGCACCCCTAGGCTTATGCTAGGGTACCCCTAGGCTTAGGCTAAGGCTAGGGCTCCCCTAGCCTAAGGCTAGGGCACCCCTAGCCTAAGGCTAGGGCACCCCTAGGCTTAGGCTAAGGCTAGGGCTCCCATAACCCAAGGCTAGGGCACCCCTAGGTTTAGGCTAGGGCACCCCTAGGCTTACGCTAGGGCACCCCTAGGCTTAGGCTAAGGCTAGGACTCCCATAGCCTAAGGCTAGGGCATTCCTAGGCGTAGGCTAGGGCCCCCAAAAGCTTAGGCTAGGGCCCCCCTAAGCTTAGGCTAGGGCACCCCTAGTCTTAGGTCGGGCACCCCTAGGCTTAGGCTAGGGCACCCGTCCGCTTAGGCTAGGGCACCCCTAGCCTTAAGCCAAGGCTAGGGCTACCCTAGCCTAAGGCTAGGGCACCCCTAGGCTTAGGCTAGGGCACCCCTAGGCTTAAGCTAAGGCTAGGGCTCCCCTAACCTAAGACTAGGGCATCCCTAGGCTTAGGCTAGGGCACCCCAGACTTAGGCTAGGGCACCCCTAGGCTTAAGCTAAAGCTAGGGCTCCCCTAGCCTAAGGCTAGGGAACCCATAACCTTAGGCTAGGGCACCCCTAGGCTTAGGCTAGGGCACCCCTAGGCTTAGGCTACGGCACCCCTAGGCTTAGGCTAGGGCACCCCTAGGCTTAGGCTAGGGCACACCTAGGCTTAGGCTAAGGCTCCGGCTCGACTAGCCTAAGGCTAGGGCACCTCTAGGCTTAGGCTAGGGCACCCCTAGGCTTAGGCTAGGGCATGCCTAGGCTTAGGCTAAGGCTCGGGCTCCCCTAGCACAAGGCTAGGACACCCCTAGGCTTAAGCTAGGGCACCCATAGGATTTGGCTAGGGCACCCCTAGGCTTAGACTAAGGCTATGGCTCAACTAGCCTAAGGCTAGGGCACCCCTAGGCTTAGGCTAGGGCACCCCTAGGCTTAGGCTAGGGCACCCCTAGGCTTAGGCTAAGGCTAGAACTCCCCTAGCCTAAGGCTAGGGCACCTCTAGGCTTAGGATAGGGCACCCCTAGGCTTAGGCTAGGGCACCCCTAGGCTTAGGTTGGGCACCCCTAGGCTTAGGCTAAGGCTAGGGCTCCCCTAGCCTAAGGATAGGGCATCCCTAGGCTTAGGCTAGGGCACCCCTAGGCTTAGGGTAGGGAACGCCTAGGCTGAGGTTAAGGTTAGGGCTCCCCTAGCCTAAGGCTAGGACACACCTAGGCTTAGGCTATGGCACCCCTAGGCTTGGGCTAGGGCACCCCTAGGCTTAGGCTAAGACTAGGGGTCCCATAGCCAAAGGCTAGGGCACCCCTAGGCTTAGGCTTGGGCACCCCTAGGCTTAGGCTAGGGCACCCCTAGGCTTAGGCTAGGGCACCCCTAGGCTTAGGCTAAGGCTTAGGCTCCCATAGCCTAACGCTAGGGCACCCCTAGGCTTTGCCTAGGGCACCCCTAGCTTAGGCTAAGGCTAGGGCACCCCTAGGCTTATGCTAGGACATCCCTAGGCTTAGGCTAGGGCACGCCTAGGCTTAGGCTAAGGCTAGAGCTCCCCTAGGGTAAGACTAGGGCACCTCTAGGCTTAGGCTAGGGCACCCCGAGGCTTAGGCTAGGGCTAGTGCTCCCCTAGCCTAAGGCTAGGGCATCCGTAGGCTTAGGCTAGGGCACCCCTAGGCTTAGGCTAGGGCACCCCTAGGCTTAGGCTAAGGCCAGGGCTCCCATAGCCCAAGGCTAGGGCACCCCTAGGTTTATGCTAGGGCACCCCTAGGCTTACGCTAGGGCACCCCTAGGCTTAGGCTAAGGCTAGGATTCCCATAGCCTAAGGCTAGGGCATTCCTAGGCTTAGGCTAGGGCACTCCTAGGCTTAGGCTAGGGCCCCCAAAAGCTTAGGCTAGGGCCCCCCTAAGCTTAGGATAGGGCACCCCTAGGCTTAGGTCGGGCACCCCAAGGCTTAGGCTAGGGCACCCGTCGGCTTAGGCTAGGGCACCCCTAGGCTTAAGCTAAGGCTAGGGCTCCCCTAGCCTAAGGCTAGGGCACCCCTAGACTTAGGCTAGGGCACCCATAGGCTTAAGCTAAGGCTAGGGCTCCCCTAACCTAAGACTAGGGCATCCCTAGGCTTAGGCTAGGGCACCCCAGACTTAGGCTAGGGCACCCCTAGGCTTAAGCTAAAGCTAGGGCTCCCCTAGCCTAAGGCTAGGGAACGCCTAACCTTAGGCTAGGGCACCCCTAGGCTTAGGCTAGGGCACCACTAGGCTTGGGCTAAGGCTAGGGCTCCCCTAGCCTAAGGCTAGGGATCCCCTAGCCTAAGGTTAGGGCACCCCTAGGCTTAGGCTAGGGCACCCCTAGGCTTAGGCTAAGGCTCCGGCTCGACTAGCCTAAGGCTAGGGCACCTCTAGGCTTAGGCTAGGGCACCCCTAGGCTTAGACTAAGGGTACTGCTCGACTAGCCTAAGGCTAGGGCACCCCTAGGCTTAGTCTAGGGCACCCCTAGGCTTAGGCTAGGACACCCCTATGCTTAGGCTAAGGCTAGAGCTCCCCTAGCCTAAGGCTAGGGCACCTCTAGGCTTAGGCTAGGGCACCCTAGGCTTAGGCTAGGGCACCCCTAGGCTTAAGCTAAGGCAAGGGCTCCCCTACCTAAGGCTAGGGAACCCCTACCCTTAGGCTAGGGCACCCCTAGGCTTAGGCTAGGGCACCCCTAGGCTTGGGCTAAGGCTAGGGATCCCCTAGCCTAAGGCTAGGGCACCCCTAGGTTTAGACTAGGGCACCCCTAGGCGTAGGCTATGGCACCTCTAGGCTTAGACTAGGGCACCCCTAGAATTAGCCTAAGGCTAGGGATCCCCTAGCCTAAGGTTAGGGCACCCCTAGGCTTAGGCTAGGGCACCCATAGGCTTAGGCTTGGGCACCCCTAGGCATAGCCTAGGGCACCCCTAGCTTAGGCTAAGGCTAGGGCACCCCTAGGCATAGGCTAGGGCACCCCTAGGCTTAGGCTAGGACGCCCCTAGGCTTAGGCTAAGGCTAGAGCTCCCCTAGACTAAGACTAGGGCACCTCTAGGCTTAGGCTAGGGCACCACTAGGCTTAGGCTAAGGCTAGGGCTCCCCTAGCCTAAGGCTAGGGCATCCCTAGGCTTAGGCTAGGGCACACCTAGGCTTAGGCTAGGGCACCCCTAGGCTTAGTTTAAGTTTAGGGCTCCCCTAGCCTAAGGCTAGGACACCCCTAGGCTTAGGATAGGGCACCCCTAGGCTTAGGCTAGGGTACCCCTAGGCTTAGGCTAAGGCAAGGGCTCCCCTAGCCTAAGGCTAGGGCACCACTAGCCTAAGGCTAGGGCACCCCTAGGCTTAGGCTAAGGCAAGGGCTCCCATAGCCCAAGGCTAGGGCACCCCTAGGTTTAGGCTAGGGCACCCCTAGGCTTAGGCTAGGGCCCCCCTAAGCTTAGGCTAGGGCCCCCCTAAACTTAGGCTAGGGCACCCCTATGCTTAGGTTAAGGCTAGGGATCCCCTAGTCTAAGGCTAGGGCACCCTTAGGCTTAGGCTAGGGCACCCCTAGGCTTAGGCTACTGCACCCCTCGGCTTAGGTCGAGCACCCCTAGGCTTAGGCTAGGGCACCCCTAGGCTTAGCCTAGGGCATCCCTAGGCTTAGGCTAGGGCACCCCTAGGCTTAAGCTAAGGCTAGGGCTCCCCTAGCCTAAGGCTAGGGAACCCCTAACCTTAGGCTAGGGCACCCCTAGGCTTAGGCTAGGCCACCCCTAGGCGTGGGCTAAGGCTAGGGCTCCCCTAGCCTAAGGTTAGGGCATCCCTAGGCTTAGGCTAGGAAACCACTAGGCTGAGGCTAGGGCACCCCTAGGCTTAGGCTAGGGCACCCCTAGGCTTAGGCTAGGGCATCCCTAGGCTTAGGCTAAGTCTCCGGCTCGACTAGCCTAAGTCAAGGGCACCCCTAGCCTAAGGCTACGGCACCCCTACCCTTAGGCTAGGGCACCCCTAGGCTTAGGCTAGGGCACCCCTAGGCTTGGGCTAAGGCTAGGGCTCCCCTAGCCTAAGGCTAGGGCACCCCTAGGCTTAGGCTAGGGCACCCCTAGGCTTAGGCTAGGAAACCACTAGCCTGAGGCTATGGCACCCCTAGGCTTAGGCTAGGGCACCCCTAGAATTAGCCTAAGGCTAGGGATCCCCTAGCCTAAGGTTAGGGCACCCCTAGGCTTAGGCTAGGGCACCCCTAGAATTAGCCTAAGTCTAGGGCTCCCCTAGCCTAAGGCTAGGGCACCCCTAGCCTAAGGTTACGGCACCCCTTGGCTTAGGCTAGGGAACCCCTAGAATTAGCCTAAGGCTAGGGATCCCCTAGCCTAAGGTTAGGGCACCCCTAGGCTTAGGCTAGGGTAACCCTAGGCTTAGGCTAGGGCATCCCTAGGCTTAGGCTAAGGCTCCGGCTTGACTAGCCTAAGGTTAGCACCCCTAGGTTTAGGCTAGGGCACCCTAGGATTAGGCTAGGGCACCTAAGGCTTAGGCTAAGGCTAGGGCTTCCCTAGCCTAAGGCTAGGGCACCTCTAGGCTTAGCCTAGGGCACCCCTAGGCTTAGACTAAGGGTACTGCTCGACTAGCCTAAGGCTAGGGCACCCCTAGGCTTAGGCTAGGGCACCCCTAGGCTTAGGCTAGGACACCCCTATGCTTAGGCTAAGGCTAGAGCTCCCCTAGCCTAAGGCTAGGGCACCTCTAGGCTTAGGCTAGGGCACCCTAGGCTTAGGCTAGGGCACCCCTAGGCTTAAGCTAAGGCAAGGGCTCCCCTACCTAAGGCTAGGGAACCCCTACCCTTAGGCTAGGGCACCCCTAGGCTTAGGCTAGGGCACCCCTAGGCTTGGGCTAAGGCTAGGGCTCCCCTAGCCTAAGGCTAGGGCACCCCTAGGTTTAGACTAGGGCACCCCTAGGCGTACGCTATGGCACCTCTAGGCTTAGACTAGGGCACCCCTAGAATTAGCCTAAGGCTAGGGATCCCCTAGCCTAAGGTTAGGGCACCCCTTGGCTTAGGCTAGGGCACCCATAGGCTTAGGCTAGGGCACCCCTAGGCATAGCCTAGGGCACCCCTAGCTTAGGCTAAGGCTAGGGCACCCCTAGGCATAGGCTAGGGCACCCCTAGGCTTAGACTAGGACGCCCCTAGGCTTAGGCTAAGGCTAGAGCTCCCCTAGACTAAGACTAGGGCACCTCTAGGCTTAGGCTAGGGCACCACTAGGCTTAGGCTAAGGCTAGGGCTCCCCAAGCCTAAGGCTAGGGCATCCCTAGGCTTAGGCTAGGGCACACCTAGGCTTAGGCTAGGGCACCCCTAGGCTTAGTTTAAGTTTAGGGCTCCCCTAGCCTAAGGCTAGGACACCCCTAGGCTTAGGATAGGGCACCCCTAGGCTTAGGCTAGGGTACCCCTAGGCTTAGGCTAAGGCAAGGGCTCCCCTAGCCTCAGGCTAGGGCACCACTAGCCTAAGGCTAGGGCACCTCTAGGCTTAGGCTAAGGCAAGGGCTCCCATAGCCCAAGGCTAGGGCACCTCTAGGTTTAGGCTAGGGCACCCCTAGGCTTAGGCTGGGGTCCCCCTAAGCTTAGGCTAGGGCCCCCCTAAACTTAGGCTAGGGCACCCCTATGCTTAGGTTAAGGCTAGGGATCCCCTAGTCTAAGGCTAGGGCACCCCTAGGCTTAGGCTACGGCACCCCTCGGCTTAGGCTACGGCACCCCTCGGCTTAGGTCGAGCACCCCTAGGCTTAGGCTAGGGCACCCCTAGGCTTAGCCTAGGGCATCCCTAGGCTTAGGCTAGGGCACCCCTAGGCTTAAGCTAAGGCTAGGGCTCCCCTAGCCTAAGGCTAGGGAACCCCTAACCTTAGGCTAGGGCACCCCTAGGCTTAGGCTAGGCCACCCCTAGGCGTGGGCTAAGGCTAGGGCTCCCCTAGCCTAAGGTTAGGGCACACCTAGGCTTAGGCTAGGAAACCACTAGGCTGAGGCTAGGGCACCCCTAGGCTTAGGCTAGGGCACCCCTAGGCTTAGGCTAGGGCATCCCTAGGCTTAGGCTAAGTCTCCGGCTCGACTAGCCTAAGTCAAGGGCACCCCTAGCCTAAGGCTAGGGCACCCCTACCCTTAGGCTAGGGCACCCCTAGGCTTAGGCTAGGGCACCCCTAGGCTTGGGCTAAGGCTAGGGCTCCCCTAGCCTAAGGCTAGGGCACCCCTAAGCTTAGGCTAGGGCACCCCTAGGCTTAGGCTAGGAAACCACTAGCCTGAGGCTAGGGCACCCCTAGGCTTAGGCTAGGGCACCCCTAGAATTAGCCTAAGGCTAGGGATCCCCTAGCCTAAGGTTAGGGCACCCCTAGGCTTAGGCAAGGGCACCCCTAGGCTTAGGCTATGGCTCCCCTAGCCTAAGGCTACGGCACCCCTAGGCTTAGGCTAGGGCACCTCTAGAATTAGCCTAAGGCTAGGGATCCCCTAGCCTAAGGTTAGGGCACCCCTACACTTAGGCTAGGGCACCCCTAGGCTTAGGCTAGGGCATCCCTTGGCTTAGGCTAAGGCTCCGGCTCGACTAGCCTAAGGCTAGGGCACCCCTAGCCTAAGGCTAGGGCACCCCTACCCTTAGGCTAGGGCACCCCTAGGCTTAGGCTAGGGCACCCCTAGGCTTGGGCTAAGGCTAGGGCTCCCCTAGCCTAAGGCTAGGGCACCCCTAGGTTTAGGCTAGGGCACTCCTAGGCGTAGGCTACGGCACCCCTAGGCTTAGGCTATGGCACCCCTAGGCTTAGGCTAGGGCACCCCTAGGCTTAGGCTAGGCCACCCCTAGGATTGGGCTAAGGCTAGGGCTCCCCTAGCCTAAGGCTAGGGCACCGCTAGGCTTAGGCTAGGGCACCCCTAGGCTTAAGCTAGGACACCACTAGGCTGTGGCTAGGGCACCCCTAGCCTAAGGCTAGGGCACCGCTAGGCTTATGCTAGGGTACCCCTAGGCTTAGCGTAAGGCTAGGGCTCCCCGAGCCTAAGGCTAGGGTACCCCTAGCCTAAAGCTACGGGACCCCTAGTCTTAGGCTAGGGCACCCCTAGAATTAGCCTAAGGCTAGGGATCCCCTAGCCTAAGGTTAGGGCACCCCTAGGCTTAGGCTATGGCATCCCTAGGCTTAGGCTAAGGCTCCGGCTCGACTAGCCAAAGGCTAGGGCACCCCTAGCCTAAGGCTAGGGCACCCCTACCCTTAGGCTAGGGCAACCCTAGGCTTAGGCTAGGGCACCCCTAGGCTTGGGCTAAGGCTAGGGCTCCCCTAGCCTAAGGCTAGGGCACCCTAGGTTTAGGCTAGGGCACCCCTAGGCGTAGGCTACGGCACCCCTAGGCTTAGGCTAGGGCACCCCTAGGCTTAGGCTAGGGCACCCTATGCTTAGGCAAGTGCACCCCTAGACTTAGGCTAAGGCTAGGGCTCCCATAGCCTAAGGCAAGGGCACCCCTAAGCTTAGGCTAGGGCACCCCTAGGCTTAGGCTAGGGCACCCCTAGGCTTAGGCTAAGGCTAGAGCTCCCCTAGCCTAAGACTAGGGCACCTCTAGGCTTAGGCTAGGGCACCCCTAGGCTTAGTCTAAGGCTAGGGCTCCCCTAGCCTAAGGCTAGGGCACCGCTAGGCTTTGCCTAGGGCACCCCTATCTTAAGCTAAGGCTACGGCACCCCTAGGCTTAGGCTAGGACAGCCCTAGGCTTAGGCTAGGGCACCCCTAGGCTTAGGCTAGGGCACCCATAGGCTTAAGCTAGGGCACCCCTAGGCTTAGGCGAAGGCTATGGCCCCCATAGCCTAAGGCTGGGGCACCCATAGGCTTTGCCTAGGGCACCCCTAGCTTAAGCTAAGGCTAGGGTACCCCTAGGCTTAGGCTAGGACACCCCTAGGCTTAGGCTTGGACACCCCTAGGATTAGGCTAAGGCTAGAGCTCCCCTAGCCTAAGACTAGGGCACCTCTAGGCTTAGGCTAGGGCACCCCTAGGCTTAGGCTAAGGCTAGGGCATCCCTAGGCTTAGGATAGGGCACCCCTAGGTTTAGGCTAGGGTACCCCTAGGCTTAGGTTAATCTTAGGGCTCCCCTAGCCTAAGGCTAGGACACCCCTAGGCTTAGGATAGGGCACCCCTAGGCTTAGGCTAGGGTACCCCTAGGCTTAGGCTAAGGCTAGGAATCCCCTAGCCTAAGGCTAGGGCACCACTAGCCTAAGGCTAGGGCACCCCTAGGCTTAGGCTAAGGCTAGGGCTCCCATAGCCTAAGGCTAGGGAACCCCTAACCTTAGGCTAGGGCACCCCTAGGCTTAGACTAAGGCTAGATCTCCCCTATCCTAAGGCTAGGGCACCTCTAGGCTTAGGATAGGGCACCCCGAGGCTTAGGGTAGCGCACCCCTAGGCTTAGGCTAGGGCACCCCTAGGCTTAGGCTAAGGCTAGGTCTCCCCTAGCCTAAGGATAGGGCATCCCTAGGCTTAGGCTAGGGCACCCCTAGGCTTAGGCTAGGGCACCCCTAGGCTGAGGTTAAGGTTAGGACACCCCTAGCCTAAGGCTAGGACACCCCTAGGCTCAGGCTAGTGCACCCCTAGGCTTAGGCTAGGGTACACCTAGCTTATGCTTAGGCTAGGGCTCCCCAAGCCTAGGGCTAGGGCTCCCCTAGCCTAAGGCTAGGGCACCCCTAGCCTTACACTAGGGCACCCCTAGGCTTAGGCTAGGGTACCCCTAGGCTTAGGCTAGGCTAGGGCTCCCCTAGCCTAAGGCTAGGCACCCCTAGCCTAAGGCTAGGGCACCCCTAGGCTTAGGCTAGGGCACCCCTAGGCTTAGGCTAAGGGTAGGGCTCCCATAGCCCAAGGCTAGGGCACCCTTAGGCTTAGGCTAGGGCACCCCTAGGCTTAGGCTAGGGCAGCCTAGGCTTAGGCTAGGGCACCCCTAGTATTAGGCTAAGGCTAGGGCTTCCATAGCCTAAGGCTAGGGCACCCCTAGGCTTAGCCTAGGGCACCCCTAGCTTAGGCTAAGGCTAGGGCACCCCTAGGCTTAGGCTAGGGCATCCCTAAGCTTAGGCTAGGGCACCCCTAGGCTTAGGCAAAGGCTAGAGCTCCCATAGCCTAAGACTAGGGCACCTCTAGGCTTAGGCTAGGGCACCCCTAGGCTTAGGCTAAGGCTAGGGTTCCCCTAGCCTAAGGATAGGGCATCCCTAGGCTTAGGCTAGGGCACCAATAGGCTTAGGTTAGGGCACCCCTAGGCTTAGCTTAAGCTTAGGGCTCCCTAGCCTAAGGCTAGGACAACCCTAGGCTTAGGATAGGGCACCCCTAGGCTTAGGCTAGGGAAACCCTAGGCTTAGGCTAAGGCTAGAGCTCCCATAGCCTAAGGCGAGGGCATCCCTAGGCTTAGTCTAGGGCACCCCTAGGCTTAGGCTAGGGCCCCCCTAAACTTAGGCTAGGGCACCCCTAGGCTTAGGCTAAGGCTAGGGCTCCCCTAGCCTAAGGTAAGGGCACCGCTAGGCTTAGGCTAGGGCACCCCTAGGCTTTGGCTACGGCACCCAAAGGCTTAGGCTAGGGCACCCTTAGGCTTAGGCTAGGGCACCCCTAGGCTTAGGCTAGGGCATCCCTAGGCTTAGGCTAAGGCTCGGGCTCCCCTAGCACAAGGCTAGGACACCCCTAGGCTTAAGCTAGGGCACTCATAGGCTTTGTCTAGGGCACCCCTAGGCTTAGACTAAGGCTATGACTCAACTAGCCTACGGCCAGGGCACCCCTAGGCTTAGGCTAGGGCACCCCTAGGCTTAGACTAAGCCTTCGGCTCGACTAGCCTAAGGCTAGGGCACCCCAAGCTTAGGCTAGGGCACCCCTATGCTTTGGCTAGGGCACCCCTAGGCTTAGGCTAAGGCTAGAGCTCCCCTAGCCTAAGGCCAGGGCACCTCTAGTCTTAGGATAGGGCACCCCTAGGCTTAGGCTAGGGCACCCCTAGGCTTAGGCTAGGGCACCCCTAGGCTTAGGCTAGGGCACCCCTAGGCTTAGGCTAAGTCTAGGGCTCCCCTAGTCTAAGGATAGGGCATCCCTAGGCTTAGGCTAGGGCACCCCTAGGCTTAGGCTAGGGCACGCCTAGGCTGAGGTTAAGGTTATGGCTCCCCTAGCCTAAGGCTAGGACACCCCTAGGCTTAGGCTAGGGCACCCCTAGGCTTGGGCTAGGGCACCCCTAGGCTTAGGCTAAGGCTAGGGCTCCCATAGCCTAAGGCTAGGGCACCCCTAGGCTTAGGCTAGAGCACGCCTAGGCTGAGGTTAAGGTTATGGCTCCCCTAGCCTAAGGCTAGGACACCCCTAGGCTTAGGCTAGGGCACCCCTAGGCTTGGGCTAGGGCACCCCTAGGCTTAGGCTAAGGCTAGGGCTCCCATAGCCCAAGGTTAGGGAACCCCTAGGCTTAGGCTAGGACACCACTAGGCTTAGGCTAGGGTACCCCTAGGCTTAGGCTAAGGCTAGGGCTCCCCTAGCCTAAGGCTAGGGAACCCCTACCCTTAGGCTAGGGCACCCCTAGGCTTAGGCTAAGGCTAGGGCTCCCCTAGCATAAGGCTAGGGCACCCCTAGGCTTAGGCTAGGGCACCCCTAGGCTTAGGCTACGGCACCCCTAGGCTTAGGCTAGGGCACCCCTAGAATTAGCCTAAGGCTAGGGATCCCCTAGCCTAAGGCTAGGGCACCCCTAGGCTTAGGCTATGGCACCCCTAGGCTTAGGCTACGGCACCCCTAGGCTTAGGCTAGGGCACCCCTAGAATTAGGCTAAGGCTAGGGATCCCCTAGCCTAAGGTTAGGGCACCCCTAGGCTTAGGCTAGGGCACCGCTTAGGCTAGGGCACCCCTAGGCTTAGGCTAGGGCATCCCTAGGCTTAGGCTAAGTCTAGGGCTCCCCTACCACAAGGCTAGGACACCCCTAGGCCTAAGGCTAGGACACCCCTGGGCTTAGGCTAGGGCACCCCTAGGCTTAGGCTAGGGCAATCCTAGGCTTAGGCTAAGGCTGGAGCTCCCCTAGCCTAAGACTAGGACACCTCTAGGTTTAGGCTAGGGCACCCCTAGGCTTATTCTAAGGCTAGGGCTCCCCTAGCCTAAGGCTAGGGCATCCCTAGGCTTAGGCTAGGGCACCCCTAGGCTTAGGCTAGGGCACCCCTCGGCTTAGGTTAAGCTTAGGGCTCCCCTAGCCTAAGGCTAGGACACCGCTAGCCTTAGAATAGGGCACCCCTAGGCTTATGCTAGGGTACCCCTAGGCTTAGGCTAAGGCTAGGGCTCCCCTAGCCTACGGCTAGGGCACCCCTAGCCTAAGGCTAGGGCACCCCTAGGCTTAGGCTAAGGCTAGGGCACCCCTAGGCTTAGGCTAGGACACCCCGAGGCTTAGGCTAGGGCACCCCTAGGCTTAGGTTAAGCTTAGGGCTCCCCTAGCCTAAGGCTAGGACACCCCTAGGCTTAGAATAGGGCACCCCTAGGCTTATGCTAGGGTACCCCTAGGCTTAGGCTAAGGCTAGAGCTCCCCTAGCCTAAGACTAGTGCACCTCTAGGCTTAGGCTAGGGCACTCCTAGGCTTAGGCTAAGGCTAGGGCTCCCATAGCCTAAGGCTAGGGCATCCCTAGGCTTAGGCTAGGGCACCCCTAGACTTAGACTAGGGCTCCCCTAAGCTTAGGCTAGGGCACCCCTAGGCTTAGGCTAAGGCTAGCGCTCCCCTAGTCTAAGGCTAGGGCACCCTTAGGCTTAGGCTATGGCACCCCTAGGCTTAGGTTACGGCACCCCTAGGCTTAGGCTCGGGCACCCCTAGGCTTTGGCTAGGGCACCCATAGGCTTAGGCTAGGGCACCCCTAGGCTTAAGGTAAGGCTAGGGCTCTCCTAGCCTAAGGCTAGGGCACCCCTAGGCTTAGGCTAGGGCACCCCTAGGCTTAGGCTAGGGCACCCCTAGGCTTAGGCTAGGGCACTCCTAGGCTGAAGCTAAGGCTAGGGCTCCCCTAGCCTAAGGCTAGGGAACCCCTTCCCTTAGGCTAGGGCACCCCTAGGCTTAGGCTACGGCACCCGTAGTCTGAGGATAGGGCACCCCTAGGCTTAGGCTAGGGCACCCATAGAATTAGCCTAAGGCTAGGGATCCCCTAGCCTAAGGTTAGGGCACCCCTAGGCTAAGGCTAGGGCACCCCTAGGCTTAGGTTAAGGTTAGGGCTCCCCTAGCTTAAGGCTAGGACACCCTTAGGCTTAGGCTAGTGCACCCCTAGGATTAGGCTAGGGTACCCCTAGGCTTAGGCTACGGCTAGGGCTCCCCTAGCCTAAGGCTAGGGCACCCCTAGCCTAAGGCTAGGGCACCCCTAGGCTTAGGCTAGGGCACCCCTAGGCTTAGGCTACAGCACCCCTAGGCTTAGGCTAGGGCACCCCTAGAATTGGCCTGAGGCTAGGGATCCCCTAGCCTAAGGTTAGGGCATCGCTAGGCTTAGGCTAGGGCACCCCTAGGCTTAGGCTAGGGCACCCCTAGGCTTACCCCTAAGCTTAGGCTAGGGCACCCCTAGGCTTAAGCTAAGGCTAGGGCTCCCCTAACCTAAGGATAGGGCACCCCTAGTTTTAGGCTAGGGCAATCCTAGGCTTAAGCTAAGGCTAGGGCTCCTCTAGCCTAAGGCTAGGGAACCCCTACCCTTAGGCTGGGCTCCCCTAGGCTTGGGCTAAGGCTAGGGCTCCCCTAGCCTAAGGCTAGGGGACCCCTAGGCTTAGGCTAGGGCACCCCTAGGCTTAGGCTACGGAAACCCTAGGCTGAGGCTAGGGCACCCCTAGGCTTATGCTAGGGCACCCCTAGTATTAGCCTAAGGCTTGGGATCCCCTAGCCTAAGGTTAGACCACCCCTAGGCTTAGGCTAGGGCACCTCTAGGCTTAGGCTAGGGCACCCCTAGGATTAGGTTAAGGTTAGGGCTCCCCAAGCCTAAGGCTAGGACACCCTTAAGCTTAGGCTAGGGCACCCCTAGGCTTAGGCTAAGGCTTGGGCTCCCATAGCCCAAGGCTAGGGCACCCCTAGGCTCAGTCTAGGGCACCCCTAGGCTTAGGCTACGGCACCCCTAGGCTTAGGCTAGGGCACCCCTAGGCTTAGGTTACGGCACCCCTAGGCTTAGGCTCGGGCACCCCTAGGCTTTGGCTAGGGAACCCATAGGCTTAGGCTAGGGCACCCCTAGGCTTAGGCTAGGGCACCCCTAGGCTTAGGCTAGGGCACCCCTAGGCTTAAGCTAAGGCTAGGGCTCCCCTAGCCTAAGGCTAGGGCACCCCTAGGCTTAGGCTAGGGCACCCCTAGGCTTAGGCTAGGGCACCCCTAGGCTTAGGCTAGGGCACCCCTAGGCTTAAGCTAAGGCTAGGGCTCCCCTAACCTAAGGATAAGGCACCCCTAGGCTTAGGCTAGGGCACTCCTAGGCTTAAGCTATGGCTAGGGCTCCCCTAGCCTAAGGCTAGGGAACGCCTACCCTTAGGCAAGGGCACCCCTAGGCTTAGGCTAGGGCACCCCTAGGCTTAGCCTACGGCACCCCTAAGTTGAGGCTAGGGCACCCCTAGGCTTAGGCTAGGGCACCCCTAGAATTAGCCTAAGGCTAGGGCACCCCTAGGCTTAGCCTAGGGCAGCCCTAGCTTAGGCTTAGGCTAGGGCACCCCAAGGCTTAGGTTAAGGTTAGGGCTCCCCTAGCCTAAGGCTAGGACACCCTTAGGCTTCGGCTAGGGCACCCCTAGGCTTAGGCTAAGGCTAGGGCTCCCCTAGCCTAAGGCTAGGGCACCCCTAGGCTTAGGCTTGGGCACCCCTACGCTTAGGCTAAGGCTAGGCCTCCCATAGCCCAAGGCTAGGGCACCCCTAGGCTTAGGCTAGGGCACCCCTAGGCTTAGGCTACGGCACCCCTAGGCTTAAGCTAGGGCACCCCTAGAATTAGCCTAAGGCTAGGGATCCCATTGCCTAAGGTTAGGGCACCCCTAGGCTTAGGCTGGGGCACCCCTAGGCTTAGGCTAGGGCACCCCTAAGCTTAGGCTAAGGCTCCGGCTCGACTAGCCTAAGGCTAGGGCACCCCTAGGCTTAGGCTAGGGCACCCCTAGGCTTAGGCTAGGGCATCCCTAGGCTTAGGCTAAGGCTAGGGCTCCCCTAGCGTAAGGCTAGGACACCCCTAGGCTTAAGCTAGATCACCCATAGGCTTAGGATAGGGCACCCCTAGCCTTAGACTAATGCTATGGCTCGACTAGCCTAAGGCTAGGGCACACCTAGGCTTAGGCTAGGGCACCCCTAGGCTTAGCCTAGGGCACCCCTAGGCTTAGGCTAAGGCTAAGGCTTCCCTAGCCTAAGGCTAGGGCACCTCTAGGCTTAGCCTAGGGCACCCCTAGGCTTAGACTAAGGCTATGGCTCGACTGGCCTAAGGCTAGGGCACCCCTAGGCTTAGGCTAGGGCACCCCTAGGCTTAGGCTAGGACACCCCTAGGCTTAGGCTAAGGCTAGAGCTCCCCTAGCCTAACGCTAGGGCACCTCTAGGCTTAGGCTAGGGCACTCCTAGGCTTAGGCTAGGGCACCCCTAGGTTTAGGCTAGGGCACCCCTAGGCTTAAGCTAAGGCTAGGGCTCTCCTAGCCTAAGGCTAGGGAACCCCTACGCTTAGGCTTTGGCACCCCTAGGCTTAGGCTAGGGCACCCCAAGGCTTGGGCTAAGGCTAGGGCTCCCCTAGCCTAAGGCTAGGGCACCCCTTGGCTTAGGCTAGGGCACCCCTAGGCGTAGACTACGGCACCCCTAGGCTTAGGCTAGGGCACCCCAGAATTAGCCTAAGGCTAGGGATCCCCTAGCCTAAGGTTAGGGCACCCCTAGGCATAGGCTAGGGCACCACTAGGCTTAGCGTAGGGCACCCCTAGGCTTAGGCTAAGGCTCCGGCTCGACTAGCCTAAAGCTAGGGCACCCCTAAGCTTAGGCTAGGGCACCCCTAGGCTTAGGCTAGGGCATCCCTAGGCTTAAGCTAAGGCTAGGGCTCCCCCAGCATAAGGCTAGGACACCCCTAGGCTTAAGATAGGGCACCCATAGGTTTAGGCTAGGGCACCCCTAGGCTTAGACTAAGGCTATGGCTCGACTAGCCTAAGGCTAGTGCACCCCTAGGCTTAGGCTAGGGCACCCCTAGGCTTAGGATAGGGCACCCCTAGGCTTAGGCTAGGGCACCCCTAGGCTTGGGCTAAGGATAGGGCTCCCCTAGCCTAAGGCTAGGGCACCTCTAGGCTTAGCCTAGGGCACCCCTAGGCTTAGACTAAGCCTACGGCTCGACTAGCCTAAGGCTAGGGCACCCCTAGGCTTAGGCTAGGGCACCCCTAGGCTTATGCTAGGACACCCCTAGGCTTAGGCTAAGGCTAGAGCTCCCCTAGCCTAACGCTAGGACACCTCTAGGCTTAGGCTAGGGCACCCCTAGGCTTAGTCTACGGCACCCCTAGGCTTAGGCTAGGGCACCCCTAGGCTTAAGCTAAGGCTAGGGCTCCCCTAGCCTAAGGCTAGGGAACCCATACCCTTAGGCTAGGGCACCCCTAGGCTTAGGTTAGGGCACCCCTATGCTTAGGCTACGGCACCCCTAGGCTTAGGCTCGGGCACCCCTAGGCTTTGGCTAGGGCACCCATAGGCTTAGGCTAGGGCACCCCTAGGCTTAACCTAAGGCTAGGGCTCCCCTAGCCTAAGGCTAGGGCACCCCTAGGCTTAGGCTAGGGCACCCCTAGGCTTAGGCTAAGGCACCCCTAGGCTTAGGCTAGGGCACCCCTAGGCTTAAGCTAAGGCTAGGGCTCCCCTAACCTAAGGATAAGGCGCCCCTAGGCTTAGGCTAGGGCACTCCTAGGCTTAAGCTAAGGCTAGGGCTCCCCTAGCCTAAGGCTAGGGAACCCCTACACTTAGGCAAGGGCACCCCTAGGCTTAGGCTATGGCACCCCTAGGCTTAGGCTACGGCACCCCTAAGTTGAGGCTAGGGCACCCCTAGGCTTAGGCTAGGGCAACCCTAGAATTAGCCTAAGGCTAGGGCACCCCTAGGCTTAGCCTAGGGCAGCCCTAGCTTAGGCTTAGGCTAGGGCACCCCTAGGCTTAGGTTAAGGTTAGGGCTCCCCTAGCCTAAGGCTAAGACACCCTTAGGCTTCGGCTAGGGCACCCCTAGGCTCTAGGCTAGGGTACCCCTAGGCTTAGGCTAAGGCTAGGGCTCCCCTAGCCTAAGGCTAGGGCACCCCTAGGCTTAGGCTAGGGCACCCCTAGGCTTAGGCTAAGGCTAGGGCTCCCATAGCCCAAGGCTAGGGCACCCCTAGGCTTAGGCTAGGGCACCCCTAGGCTTAGGCTACGGCACCCCTAGGCTTAAGCTAGGGCACCCCTAGAATTAGCCTAAGGCTAGGGATCCCATTGCCTAAGGTTAGGGCACCCCTAGGCTTAGGCTGGGGCACCCCTAGGCTTAGGCTGGGGCACCCCTAGGCTTAGGCTAGGGCACCCCTAAGCTTAGGCTAAGGCTCCGGCTCGACTAGCCTAAGGCTAGGGCACCCCTAGACTTAGGCTAGGGCACCCCTAGGCTTAGGCTAGGGCATCCCTAGGCTTAGGCTAAGGCTAGGGCTCCCCTAGCGTAAGTCTAGGACACCCCTAGGCTTAAGCTAGGTCACCCATAGGCTTAGGATAGGGCACCCCTAGCCTTAGACTAATGCTATGGCTCGACTAGCCTAAGGCTAGGGCACCCCTAGGCTTAGGCTAGGGCACCCCTAGGCTTAGCCTAGGGCACCCCTAGGCTTAGACTAAGGCTACGGCTCAACTAGCCTAAGGCTAGGGCACCCCTAGGCTTAGGCTAGGGCACCCCTAGGCTTAGGCTAGGGCACCCCTAGGCTTAAGCTAAGGCTAGGGCTCCACTAGCCTAAGGCTAGGGAACCCCTACCCTTAGGCTAGGGCACCCCTTGGCTTAGGCTAGGGCACCCCTAGGCTTGGGCTAAGGCTAGGGCTCCCCTAGCCTAAGGCTAGGACACCCAATGGCTTAAGCTAGGGCACCCATAGGCTTAGGATAGGGCACCCCTAGGCTTAGACTAATGCTATGGCTCGACTAGCCTAAGGCTAGGGCACCCCTAGGCTTAGGCTAGGGCACCCCTAGGCTTAGGCTAGGGCACCCCTAGGCTTAGGCTAAGGCTAGGGCTTCCCTAGCCTAAGGCTAGGGCACCTCTAGGCTTAGCCTAGGGCACCCCTAGGCTTAGACTAAGGCTACGGCTCGACTAGCCTAAGGCTAGGGCACCCCTAGGCTTAGGCTAGGGCACCCCTAGGCTTAGGCTAGGGCACCCCTAGGCTTAGGCTAGGGCACCCCTAGGCTTAGGCTAGGGCACCCCTAGGCTTAAGCTAAGGCTAGGGCTCCCCTAACCTAAGGATAGGGCACCCCTAGTCTTAGGCTAGGGCACTCCTAGGCTTAAGCTAAGGCTAGGGCTCCCGTAGCCTAAGGCTAGGGAACCCCTGCCCTTAGGCTGGGCTCCCCTAGGCTTGGGCTAAGGCTAGGGCTCCCCTAGCCTAAGGCTAGGGCACCCCTAGGCTTAGGCTAGGGCACCCCTAGGCTTAGGCTACGGAACCCCTAGGCTGAGGCTAGGGCACCCCTAGGCTTATGCTAGGGCACCCCTAGAATTAGCCTAAGGCTTGGGATCCCCTAGCCTAAGGTTAGACCACCCCTAGGCTTAGGCTAGGGCACCTCTAGGCTTAGGCTAGGGCACCCCTAGGATTAGGTTAAGGTTAGGGCTCCCCAAGCCTAAGGCTAGGACACCCTTAAGCTTAGGCTAGGGCACCCCTAGGCTTAGGCTAGGGTACCCCTAGGCTTAGGCTAAGGCTAGGGCTCCCTAGCCTAAGGCTAAGGCACCCCTAGCCTAAGGCTAGGGCACCCCTAGGCTTAGGCTAGGGCACCCCTAGGCTTAGGCTAAGGCTAGGGCTCCCATAGCCCAAGGCTAGGGCACCCCTAGGCTCAGTCTAGGGCATCCCTAGGCTTAGGCTACGGCACCCCTAGGCTTAGGCTAGGGCACCCCTAGGCTTAAGCTAAGGCTAGGGCTCCCCTAGCCTAAGGCTAGGGAACCCGTACCCTTCGGCTAGGGCACCCCTAGGCTTAGGTTAGGGCACCCCTATGCTTAGGCTACGGCACCCCTTGGCTTAGGCTCGGGCACCCCTAGGCTTTGGCTAGGGCACCCATAGGCTTAGGCTAGGGCACCCCTAGGCTTAACCTAAGGCTAGGGCTCCCCTAGCCTAAGGCTAGGGCACCCCTAGGCTTAGGCTAGGGCACCCCTAGGCTTAGGCTAGGGCACCCCTAGGCTTAGGCTAGGGCACCCCTAGGCTTAAGCTAAGGGTAGGGCTCCCCTAACCTAAGGATAAGGCACCCCTAGGCTTAGGCTAGGGCACTCCTAGGCTTAAGCTAAGGCTAGGGCTCCCCTAGCCTAAGGCTAGGGAACCCCTACCCTTAGGCAAGGGCACCCCTAGGCTTAGGCTAGGGCACCCCTAGGCTTAGCCTACGGCACACCTAAGTTGAGGCTAGGGCACCCCTAGGCTTAGGCTAGGGCAGCCCTAGCTTAGGCTTAGGCTAGGGCACCCCTAGGCTTAGGTTAAGGTTAGGGCTCCCCTAGCCTAAGGCTAGGACACCCTTAGGCTTCGGCTAGGGCACCCCTAGGCTCTAGGCTAGGGTACCCCTAGGCTTAGGCTAAGGCTAGGGCTCCCCTAGCCTAAGGCTAGGGCACCCCTAGGCTTAAGCTAGGGCACCCCTAGAATTAGCCTAAGGCTAGGGATCCCATTGCCTAAGGTTAGGGCACCCCTAGGCTTAGGCTGGGGCACCACTAGGCTTAGGCTAGGGCACCCCTAAGCTTAGGCTAAGGCTCCGGCTCGACTAGCCTAAGGCTAGGGCACCCCTAGGCTTAGGCTAGGGCACCCCTAAGCTTAGGCTAGGGCATCCCTAGGCTTAGGCTAAGGCTAGGGCTCCCCTAGCGTAAGGCTAAGACAATCCTAGGCTTAAGCTAGGTCACCCATAGGCTTAGGATAGGGCACCCCTAGCCTTAGACTAATGCTATGGCTCGACTAGCCTAAGGCTAGGGCACCCCTAGGCTTAGGCTAGGGCACCCCTAGGCTTAGCCTAGGGCACCCCTAGGCTTAGACTAAGGCTACGGCTCAACTAGCCTAAGGCTAGGGCACCCCTAGGCTTAGGCTAGGGCACCCCTAGGCTTAGGCTAGGGCACCCCTAGGCTTAAGCTAAGGCTAGGGCTCCACTAGCCTAAGGCTAGGGAACCCCTACCCTTAGGCTAGGGCACCCCTTGGCTTAGGCTAGGGCACCCCTAGGCTTGGGCTAAGGCTAGGGCTCCCCTAGCCTAAGGCTAGGACACCCAATGGCTTAAGCTAGGGCACCCATAGGCTTAGGATAGGGCACCCCTAGGCTTAGACTAATGCTATGGCTCGACTAGCCTAAGGCTAGGGCACCCCTAGGCTTAGGCTAGGGCACCCCTAGGCTTAGGCTAGGGCACCCCTAGGCTTAGGCTAAGGCTAGGGCTTCCCTAGCCTAAGGCTAGGGCACCTTAGGCTTAGCCTAGGGCACCCCTAGGCTTAGACTAAGGCTACGGCTCGACTAGCCTAAGGCTAGGGCACCCCTAGGCTTAGGCTAGGGTACCCCTAGGCTTAGGCTAGGGCACCCCTAGGCTTAGGCTAGGGCACCCCTAGGCTTAGGCTAGGGCACCCCTAGGCTTAAGCTAAGGCTAGGGCTCCCCTAACCTAAGGATAGGGCACCCCTAGTCTTAGGCTAGGGCACTCCTAGGCTTAAGCTAAGGCTAGGGCTCCCGTAGCCTAAGGCTAGGGAACCCCTGCCCTTAGGCTGGGCTCCCCTAGGCTTGGGCTAAGGCTAGGGCTCCCCTAGCCTAAGGCTAGGGCACCCCTAGGCTTAGGCTAGGGCACCCCTAGGCTTAGGCTACGGAACCCCTAGGCTGAGGCTAGGGCACCCCTAGGCTTATGCTAGGGCACCCCTAGAATTAGCCTAAGGCTTGGGATCCCCTAGCCTAAGGTTAGACCACCCCTAGGCTTAGGCTAGGGCACCTCTAGGCTTAGGCTAGGGCACCCCTAGGATTAGGTTAAGGTTAGGGCTCCCCAAGCCTAAGGCTAGGACACCCTTAAGCTTAGGCTAGGGCACCCCTAGGCTTAAGCTAGGGCACCCCTAGAATTAGCCTAAGGCTAGGGATCCCATTGCCTAAGGTTAGGGCACCCCTAGGCTTAGGCTGGGGCACCCCTAGGCTTAGGCTAGGGCACCCCTAAGCTTAGGCTAAGGCTCCGGCTCGACTAGCCTAAGGCTAGGGCACCCCTAGGCTTAGGCTAGGGCACCCCTAGGCTTAGGCTAGGGCATCCCTAGGCTTAGGCTAAGGCTAGGGCTCCCCTAGCGTAAGGCTAAGACAATCCTAGGCTTAAGCTAGATCACCCATAGGCTTAGGATAGGGCACCCCTAGCCTTAGACTAATGCTATGGCTCGACTAGCCTAAGGCTAGGGCACCCCTAGGCTTAGGCTAGGGCACCCCTAGGCTTAGCCTAGGGCACCCCTAGGCTTAGCCTAGGGCACCCCTAGGCTTAGACTAAGGCTACGGCTCAACTAGCCTAAGGCTAGGGCACCCCAAGGCTTAGGCTTGGGCACCCCTAGGCTTAGGCTAGGGCACCCCTAGGCTTAGGCTAGGGCACCCCTAGGCTTAAGCTAAGGCTAGGGCTCCACTAGCCTAAGGCTAGGGAACCCCTACCCTTAGGCTACGGCACCCCTTGGCTTAGGCTAGGGCACCCCTAGGCTTGGGCTAAGGCTAGGGCTCCCCTAGCCTAAGGCTAGGACACCCAATGGCTTAAGCTAGGGCACCCATAGGCTTAGGATAGGGCACCCCTAGGCTTAGATTAATGCTATGGCTCGACTAGCCTAAGGCTAGGGCACCCCTAGGCTTAGGCTAGGGCACCCCTAGGCTTAGGCTAGGGCACCCCTAGGCTTAGGCTAAGGCTAGGGCTTCCCTAGCCTAAGGCTAGGGCACCTCTAGGCTTAGCCTAGGGCACCCCTAGGCTTAGACTAAGGCTACGGCTCAACTAGCCTAAGGCTAGGGCACCCCTAGGCTTAGGCTAGGGCACCCCTAGGCTTAGGCTAGGGCACCCCTAGGCTTAAGCTAAGGCTAGGGCTCCACTAGCCTAAGGCTAGGGAACCCCTACCCTTAGGCTAGGGCACCCCTTGGCTTAGGCTAGGGCACCCCTAGGCTTGGGCTAAGGCTAGGGCTCCCCTAGCCTAAGGCTAGGACACCCAATGGCTTAAGCTAGGGCACCCATAGGCTTAGGATAGGGCACCCCTAAGCTTAGACTAATGCTATGGCTCGACTAGCCTAAGGCTAGGGCACCCCTAGGCTTAGGCTAGGGCACCCCTAGGCTTAGGCTAGGGCACCCCTAGGCTTAGGCTAAGGCTAGGGCTTCCCTAGCCTAAGGCTAGGGCACCTCTAGGCTTAGCGTAGGGCACCCCTAGGCTTAGACTAAGGCTATGGCTCGACTGGCCTAAGGCTAGGGCACCCCTAGGCTTAGGCTAGGGCACCCCTAGGCTTAGGCTAGGACACCCCTAGGCTTAGGCTAAGGCTAGAGCTCCCCTAGCCTAACGCTAGGGCAACTCTAGGCTTAGGCTAGGGCACTCCTAGGCTTAGGCTAGGGCACCCCTAGGTTTAGGCTAGGGCACCCCTAGGCTTAAGCTAAGGCTAGGGCTCTCCTAGCCTAAGGCTAGGGAACCCCTACGCTTAGGCTTTGGCACCCCTAGGCTTAGGCTAGGGCACCCCAAGGCTTGGGCTAAGGCTAGGGCTCCCCTAGCCTAAGGCTAGGGCACCCCTTGGCTTAGGCTAGGGCACCCCTAGGCGTAGACTACGGCACCCCTAGGCTTAGGCTAGGGCACCCCAGAATTAGCCTAAGGCTAGGGATCCCCTAGCCTAAGGTTAGGGCACCCCTAGGCATAGGCTAGGGCACCCCTAGGCTTAGCGTAGGGCACCCCTAGGCTTAGGCTAAGGCTCCGGCTCGACTAGCCTAAAGCTAGGGCACCCCTAAGCTTAGGCTAGGGCACCCCTAGGCTTAGGCTAGGGCATCCCTAGGCTTAAGCTAAGGCTAGGGCTCCCCCAGCATAAGGCTAGGACACCCCTAGGCTTAAGATAGGGCACCCATAGGTTTAGGCTAGGGCACCCCTAGGCTTAGACTAAGGCTATGGCTCGACTAGCCTAAGGCTAGTGCACCCCTAGGCTTAGGCTAGGGCACCCCTAGGCTTAGGATAGGGCACCCCTAGGTTTAGGCTAGGGCACCCCTAGGCTTGGGCTAAGGATAGGGCTCCCCTAGCCTAAGGCTAGGGCACCTCTAGGCTTAGCCTAGAGCACCCCTAGGCTTAGACTAAGCCTACGGCTCGACTAGCCTAAGGCTAGGGCACCCCTAGGCTTAGGCTAGGGCACCCCTAGGCTTATGCTAGGACACCCCTAGGCTTAGGCTAAGGCTAGAGCTCCCCTAGCCTAACGCTAGGACACCTCTAGGCTTAGGCTAGGGCACCCCTAGGCTTAGTCTACGGCACCCCTAGGCTTAGGCTAGGGCACCCCTAGGCTTAAGCTAAGGCTAGGGCTCCCCTAGCCTAAGGCTAGGGAACCCATACCCTTAGGCTAGGGCACCCCTAGGCTTAGGTTAGGGCACCCCTATGCTTAGGCTACGGCACCCCTAGGCTTAGGCTCGGGCACCCCTAGGCTTTGGCTAGGGCACCCATAGGCTTAGGCTAGGGCACCCCTAGGCTTAACCTAAGGCTAGGGCTCCCCTAGCCTAAGGCTAGGGCACCCCTAGGCTTAGGCTAGGGCACCCCTAGGCTTAGGCTAGGGCACCCCTAGGCTTAGGCTAGGGCACCCCTAGGCTTAAGCTAAGGCTAGGGCTCCCCTAACCTAAGGATAAGGCGCCCCTAGGCTTAGGCTAGGGCACTCCTAGGCTTAAGCTAAGGCTAGGGCTCCCCTAGCCTAAGGCTAGGGAACCCCTACACTTAGGCAAGGGCACCCCTAGGCTTAGGCTATGGCACCCCTAGGCTTAGGCTACGGCACCCCTAAGTTGAGGCTAGGGCACCCCTAGGCTTAGGCTAGGGCAACCCTAGAATTAGCCTAAGGCTAGGGCACCCCTAGGCTTAGCCTAGGGCAGCCCTAGCTTAGGCTTAGGCTAGGGCACCCCTAGGCTTAGGTTAAGGTTAGGGCTCCCCTAGCCTAAGGCTAAGACACCCTTAGGCTTCGGCTAGGGCACCCCTAGGCTCTAGGCTAGGGTACCCCTAGGCTTAGGCTAAGGCTAGGGCTCCCCTAGCCTAAGGCTAGGGAACCCCTAGGCTTAGGCTAGGGCACCCCTAGGCTTAGGCTAAGGCTAGGGCTCCCATAGCCCAAGGCTAGGGCACCCCTAGGCTTAGGCTAGGGCACCCCTAGGCTTAGGCTACGGCACCCCTAGGCTTAAGCTAGGGCACCCCTAGAATTAGCCTAAGGCTAGGGATCCCATTGCCTAAGGTTAGGGCACCCCTAGGCTTAGGCTGGGGCACCCCTAGGCTTAGGCTGGGGCACCCCTAGGCTTAGGCTAGGGCACCACTAAGCTTAGGCTAAGGCTCCGGCTCGACTAGCCTAAGGCTAGGGCACCCCTAGGCTTAGGCTAGGGCACCCCTAGGCTTAGGCTAGGGCATCCCTAGGCTTAGGCTAAGGCTAGGGCTCCCCTAACGTAAGGCTAGGACACCCCTAGGCTTAAGCTAGGTCACCCATAGGCTTAGGATAGGGCACCCCTAGCCTTAGACTAATGCTATGGCTCGACTAGCCTAAGGCTAGGGCACCCCTAGGCTTAGGCTAGGGCACCCCTAGGCTTAGCCTAGGGCACCCCTAGGCTTAGACTAAGGCTACGGCTCAACTAGCCTAAGGCTAGGGCACCCCTAGGCTTAGGCTAGGGCACCCCTAGGCTTAGGCTAGGGCACCCCTAGGCTTAAGCTAAGGCTAGGGCTCCACTAGCCTAAGGCTAGGGAACCCCTACCCTTAGGCTAGGGCACCCCTTGGCTTAGGCTAGGGCACCCCTAGGCTTGGGCTAAGGCTAGGGCTCCCCTAGCCTAAGGCTAGGACACCCAATGGCTTAAGCTAGGGCACCCATAGGCTTAGGATAGGGCACCCCTAGGCTTAGACTAATGCTATGGCTCGACTAGCCTAAGGCTAGGGCACCCCTAGGCTTAGGCTAGGGCACCCCTAGGCTTAGGCTAGGGCACCCCTAGTCTTAGGCTAGGGCACCCCTAGGCTTAGGCTAAGGCTAGAGCTTCCCTAGCCTAAGGCTAGGGCACCTCTAGGCTTAGCCTAGGGCACCCCTAGGCTTAGACTAAGGCTACGGGTCGACTAGCCTAAGGCTAGGGCACCCCTAGGCTTAGGCTAGGGCACCCCAAGCCTTAGGCTAGGGCACCCCTAGGCTTAGGCTAGGGCACCCCTAGGCTTAGGCTAGGGCACCCCTAGGCTTAAGCTAAGGCTAGGGCTCCCCTAACCTAAGGATAGGGCACCCCTAGTCTTAGGCTAGGGCACTCCTAGGCTTAAGCTAAGGCTAGGGCTCCCCTAGCCTAAGGCTAGGGAACCCCTGCCCTTAGGCTGGGCTCCCCTAGGCTTGGGCTAAGGCTAGGGCTCCCCTAGCCTAAGGCTAGGGCACCACTAGGCTTAGGCTAGGGCACCCCTAGGCTTAGGCTACGGAACCCCTAGGCTGAGGCTAGGGCACCCCTAGGCTTATGCTAGGGCACCCCTAGAATTAGCCTAAGGCTTGGGATCCCCTAGCCTAAGGTTAGACCACCCCTAGGCTTAGGCTAGGGCACCTCTAGGCTTAGGCTAGGGCACCCCTAGGATTAGGTTAAGGTTAGGGCTCCCCAAGCCTAAGGCTAGGACACCCTTAAGCTTAGGCTAGGGCACCCCTAGGCTTAGGCTAGGGTACCCCTAGGCTTAGGCTAAGGCTAGGGCTCCCTAGCCTAAGGCTAAGGCACCCCTAGCCTAAGGCTAGGGCACCCCTAGGCTTAGGCTAGGGCACCCCTAGGCTTAGGCTAAGGCTAGGGCTCCCATAGCCCAAGGCTAGGGCACCCCTAGGCTCAGTCTAGGGCATCCCTAGGCTTAGGCTACGGCACCCCTAGGCTTAGGCTAGGGCACCCCTAGGCTTAAGCTAAGGCTAGGGCTCCCCTAGCCTAAGGCTAGGGAACCCGTACCCTTCGGCTAGGGCACCCCTAGGCTTAGGTTAGGGCACCCCTATGCTTAGGCTACGGCACCCCTTGGCTTAGGCTCGGGCACCCCTAGGCTTTGGCTAGGGCACCCATAGGCTTAGGCTAGGGCACCCCTAGGCTTAACCTAAGGCTAGGGCTCCCCTAGCCTAAGGCTAGGGCACCCCTAGGCTTAGGCTAGGGCACCCCTAGGCTTAGGCTAGGGCACCCCTAGGCTTAGGCTAGGGCACCCCTAGGCTTAAGCTAAGGGTAGGGCTCCCCTAACCTAAGGATAAGGCACCCCTAGGCTTAGGCTAGGGCACTCCTAGGCTTAAGCTAAGGCTAGGGCTCCCCTAGCCTAAGGCTAGGGAACCCCTACCCTTAGGCAGGGCACCCCTAGGCTTAGGCTAGGGCACCCCTAGGCTTAGCCTACGGCACACCTAAGTTGAGGCTAGGGCACCCCTAGGCTTAGGCTAGGGCAGCCCTAGCTTAGGCTTAGGCTAGGGCACCCCTAGGCTTAGGTTAAGGTTAGGGCTCCCCTAGCCTAAGGCTAGGACACCCTTAGGCTTCGGCTAGGGCACCCCTAGGCTCTAGGCTAGGGTACCCCTAGGCTTAGGCTAAGGCTAGGGCTCCCCTAGCCTAAGGCTAGGGCACCCCTAGGCTTAAGCTAGGGCACCCCTAGAATTAGCCTAAGGCTAGGGATCCCATTGCCTAAGGTTAGGGCACCCCTAGGCTTAGGCTGGGGCACCCCTAGGCTTAGGCTAGGGCACCCCTAAGCTTAGGCTAAGGCTCCGGCTCGACTAGCCTAAGGCTAGGGCACCCCTAGGCTTAGGCTAGGGCACCCCTAGGCTTAGGCTAGGGCATCCCTAGGCTTAGGCTAAGGCTAGGGCTCCCCTAGCGTAAGGCTAAGACAATCCTAGGCTTAAGCTAGATCACCCATAGGCTTAGGATAGGGCACCCCTAGCCTTAGACTAATGCTATGGCTCGACTAGCCTAAGGCTAGGGCACCCCTAGGCTTAGGCTAGGGCACCCCTAGGCTTAGCCTAGGGCACCCCTAGGCTTAGCCTAGGGCACCCCTAGGCTTAGACTAAGGCTACGGCTCAACTAGCCTAAGGCTAGGGCACCCCAAGGCTTAGGCTTGGGCACCCCTAGGCTTAGGCTAGGGCACCCCTAGGCTTAGGCTAGGGCACCCCTAGGCTTAAGCTAAGGCTAGGGCTCCACTAGCCTAAGGCTAGGGAACCCCTACCCTTAGGCTACGGCACCCCTTGGCTTAGGCTAGGGCACCCCTAGGCTTGGGCTAAGGCTAGGGCTCCCCTAGCCTAAGGCTAGGACACCCAATGGCTTAAGCTAGGGCACCCATAGGCTTAGGATAGGGCACCCCTAGGCTTAGATTAATGCTATGGCTCGACTAGCCTAAGGCTAGGGCACCCCTAGGCTTAGGCTAGGGCACCCCTAGGCTTAGGCTAGGGCACCCCTAGGCTTAGGCTAAGGCTAGGGCTTCCCTAGCCTAAGGCTAGGGCACCTCTAGGCTTAGCCTAGGGCACCCCTAGGCTTAGACTAAGGCTACGGCTCCACTGGCCTAAGGCTAGGGCACCCCTAGGCTTAGGTTAGGGCACCCCTAGGCTTAGGCTAGGACACCCCTAGGCTTAGGCTAAGGCTAGAGCTCTCCTAGCCTAACGCTAGGGCACCTCTAGGCTTAGGCTAGGGCACCCCTAGGCTTAGGCTTGGGCACCCCTAGGTTTAGGCTAGGGCACCCCTAGGCTTAAGCTAAGGCTAGGGCTCTCCTAGCCTAAGGCTAGGGAACCCCTACCCTTAGGCTTTGGCACCCCTAGGCTTAGGCTAGGGCACCCCAAGGCTTGGGCTAAGGCTGGGGCTCCCCTAGCCTAAGGCTAGGGCACCCCTAGACTTAGGATAGGGCACCCCTAGGCTTACGGTAGGGCACCCCTAAGTTTAGGTTAGGGCTCCCCTAGGCTTAGGCTAGGGCACCCCTAGGCTTAGGCTAAGGCTTGGGCTCCCCTGGCCTTAGGCTTGGGCACCCCTAGGCTTAGGCAGGGCACCCGTAGGCTTACTAGGGCACCCCAAGGCTTACTAGGACACCCCTAGGCTTAGGCTAGGGCACCCCTAGGCTTAGGCTAGGGCACCCCTAGGCTTAGGCTAAGGCTAGGGCTCCCCTAGCCTAAGGCCAGGGCACCCCAAGGCTTAGGCTAGGGCACCACTAGGCATAGGCTTAGGCTTAGGCTTAGGCTAGCGCTCCCCTAGCCTAAGGCTAGGACACCCCTAGGCTTAGGCTTTGGCACCCCTAGGCTTAGGTTATGGTTCCCCTAGGCTTAGGCTAGGGCACCCCTAGGCTTAGGCTAAGGCTAGGGCTCCCCTAGCCTAAGGCTAGAGACCCCTAGGCTTAGGCGTGGGCACCCCTAGACTTAGGCTAGGGCACCCCTAGGCTTAAGCTAAGGCTAGTGCTTCACTAGCCTAAGGCTAAGGCACCCTTGGCTTAGGCTAGGGCACCCCTAGGCTTAGGCTAGGGCACCCCTAGGCTTAGTCTAATGCTAGGGCTCCCCTAGCCAAGGCTAGGGCACCCCTAGGCTTAGGCTAGGGCACCAGTAGGCTTAGGCTAGGGCACCCCTAGGCTTAGGCTAAGGCTAGGGCTCCCATAGCCTATGGCTAGGGCACCCCTAGGCTTAGGCTAGGGCACCCCTAGGCTTAGGCTAGGGCACCCCTAGGCTTAGGGTAAGGCTACGGAACCCCTAAGCTTAGGCTAGGGCACCCCTAGGCTTAGACTAGGGTACCCCTAGGCTTAGGCTAGGGCACCCCTAGGCTTAGGCTTAGCCTAGGGCTCCCCTAGGCTTAGGCTAGGGCACCCCTAGGCTTAGACTAGGGTACCCCTAGCCTTAGGCTAGGGAACCCCTAGGCTTAGGCTAGGGCACCGCTATGCTTAGGCGAGGGCACCACCAGGCATAGGCTAGGGCACCCCTAAGCTTAGCCTAGGGCACCCCTAGGCTTAAGCTAGGGCACCCCCAGGCTTAGGCTAAGGCTGCGGCTAAACTAGCCTAAGGCTAGGGCACCGAAAGGCTTGGCTAGGGCACCCCTAGTCTTAGGCTAAGGCTAGGGCTCCCCTAACCTAAGGCTAGGGCACCCCTAGGCTTAGGATAGTGCACCCCTAGGCTTAGGCTAGGGCACCCCTAGTCTTAGGATAGGGAAACCATAGGCTTAGGCTAGGGCACCCCTAAGCTTAGGCTAAGGCTAGGGTTTCCCTAGCTTACGGCTAGGGCTCCCCTAGCCTAATGCTAGGGCACCCCTAGGCTTAGGCTAGGGCATCCCTAGGCTTAGGCTAGGGCACCACTAGGCTTAGGCTTTGGCTAGCGCTCCCCTCGCCTAAGGCTAGGGCACCCAAGAGCTTAGGCTTGGGCACCCCTAGGCTTAGGCTATGGTACCCCTAGGCTTAGGCTAGGGCACCCCTAAGCTTAGGCTAAGGCTAGGGGTGCCCTACCCTAAGGCTAGGGTACCCCTAGGCTTAGCCTAGGGCACCCCTAGACTTAGGTTAAGGCTAGGGCTCCCCTAACATAAGGCTTGGTCAACCCTAGGCTTAGGTTAGGGCACCCCTAGGCTTAGGCTAGGGAACCCCTAGACTTAAGCTTAGGCTAGGGATCCCCTAGCCGAAGGCTAGGGCACCCTTAGGCTTAGGTTTGGGCACGCCTAGGCTTAGGCTGGGCACCCCTAGGCTTAGGCTAAGGCAAGGGCTCCCCTAGCCTAAGGCTAGGGCACCCCTAGTCTTAGGCTAGGGCACCCTTAGGCTTAGGCTAAGGCTAGGGGTCCCCTAGCCTAAGGCTACGGAACCCCTAAGCTTAGGCTAGGGCATCCCTAGGCTTAGACTATGGCACGCCTAGGCTTAGGCTAGGGCACCCCTAAGCATAGGCTTAGGTTAGGGCTCCCCTAGGCTTAGGCTAAGGCTAGGGTTTCCCTAGCGTAAGGCTAGGGAACCCCTAGGCTTAGGCGAGGGCACCCCTATGCTTAGGCTAGGGCACCCCAGGGATAGGCTAGGGCACCCCTAAGCTTAGCCTCGGGCACCCCTAGGCTTAAGCTAGGGCACCCCCAGGCTTAGGCTAAGGCTACGGCTCGACTAGCCTAATGCTAGGGCACCCCAAGGCTTAGGCTAGGGCACCCCTAGGCTTAGGCTAAGGCTAGGGCTCCCCTAACCTAAGGCTAGGGCACCCCTAGGCTTACAATAGAGCACCCCTAGGCTTAGGTTAGGGCACCCCTAGGCTTAGGATAGGGCAACCCTAGGCTTAGGCTAGGGCACCCCTAAGGTTAGGCTAAGGCTAGGGTTTCCCTAGCCTACGGCTAGGGCTCCCCTAGCCTAAGTCTAGGGCACCCCTAGGCTTAGGCTAGGGCATCCCTAGGCTTAGGCTAGGGCAACACTAGGCTTAGGCATAGGCTAGCGCTCCCCTCGCCTAAGGCTAGGTCATCCTTAGGCTTAGGTTTGGGCACCTTTAGGCTGACGCTATGGTACCCCTAGGCTTAGGCTAGTGCACCCCTAGGCTTAGGCTAAGGCTAGGGCTCTCCTAGCCTAAGGCTAGGGCACCTCTAGGCTTAGTCTTGGGCACCCCTAGGCTAAGGCTAAGGCTAGGGCTCCCCTAGGCTTAGGCTAGGGCACCCCAAGTCTTAGACTAGGGCACTCCTAGGCTTAGGCTAGGGTACCCCTAGACTTAGGCTTAGGCTAGGGCTCCCCTAGCCTAAGGCTATGGCACCCTTAGGCTTAGGCTTGGGCACCCCTAGGCTTAGGCTATGGCACCCCGAGGCTTAGGCTAGGGCACCCCTAGGCTTAGGCTAAGGCTACGGCTCGACTAGCCTAAGGCTAGGGCACCCCTAGGCTTAAGCTAAGGCTAGGGCTCCCCTAGTCTAGGACTAGGGCACCCCTTGGCTTAGGCTAGGGCACCCCTAGGATTAAGCTAATGCTAGGGCTCCCCTAACCTAAGGCTAGGGCACCCCAAGGCTTAGGCTAGGGCACCCTTAGGCTTAGGCTAGGGCACCCTTGGCTTAGGTTTAGGCTAGGGCTCCCCTAGGCTTAGGCTGGGGCACCCCTAGGCTTAGGCTAGGGCACCCCTAGGCTTAGGCCAGGGCATCCCTAGGCTTAGGCTAAGGCTAGGGTTTCCCTAACCTAAGGCTAGGGAACCCCCAAGCTTAGGCTAGGGCAACCCTAGGCTTAGGCTTAGGCTAGGACACTCCTATGCTTAGGCTAGGGCACCCCTAGGCATAGGCTAGGGCACCTCTAAGCTTAGGCTTGGGCACCCCTAGGCTTAGGCTAGCGCACCCCCAGACTTAGGCTAAGGCTACGGCTCGACTAGCCTAAGGCTAGGGCACCCCTAGGCTTAAGCTAAGGCTAGGGAACCCCTAGCCTAAGGCTAGGGCACCTCTAGGCTTAGGCTAGGGAACCCCTAGGCTTAGGATAGGGCACCCCTAGGCTTAGGCTCGGGCAACCCTAGGCTTAGGCTAGGGCACCCCTAGGCTTAGGCTAAGGCTAGGGCTCCCCTAGGCTTAGACTAGAGCACCCCTAAGCTTAGGCTAGGGCACCACTAGGCTTAAGCTTAGGCGAGCGCTACCCTAGCCTAAGGTTAGGGCACCCTTAGGCTTAGGCTTGGGCACCCCTAGGCTTAGGATAGGGCACCCCTAGGCTTAGGCTAGGGCACCCCTAGGCTTAGCCTAAGGCTAGGGGTCCCCTAGCCTAAGGATAGGGAACCCGTAGGCTTAGGCTAGGGCACCCCTAAACTTATGCTAGGGCACCCCTTGGCTTAGGCTAGGGCACCCCTAGGATTAAGCTAACGCTAGGGCTCCCCTAACCTAAGGCTAGGGCACCCCAAGGCTTAGGCTAGGGCACCCTTAGGCTTAGGCTAGGGCACCCCTAGGCTTAGGTTTAGGCTAGGGCTCCCCTAGGCTTAGACTGGGGCACCCCTAGGCTTAGGCTAGGGCACCCCTAGGCTTAGGCAAGGGCATCCCTAGGCTTAGTCTAAGGTTAGGGTTTCCCTAACCTAAGACTAGGGAACCCCCAGGCTTAGGCTAGGGCAACCCTAGGCTTAGGCTTAGGCTAGGATACTCCTATGCTTAGGCTAGGGCACCCCTAGGCATAGGCTAGGGCACCTCTAAGCTTAGGCTTGGGCACCCCTAGGCTTAGGCTAGGGCACCCCCAGACTTAGGCTAAGGCTACGGCTCGACTAGCCTAAGGCTAGGGCACCCCTAGGCTTAAGCTAAGGCTAGGGCTCCCCTAGCCTAAGGCTAGGGCACCTCGTGGCTTAGGCTAGGGAACCCCTAGGCTTAGGCTAGGGCACCCTTAGGCTTAGGCTTGGGCATCCCTAGGCTTAGGATAGGGCACCCCTAGGCTTAGGCTAGGGCACCCCTAGGCTTAGCCTAAGGCTAGGGGTCCCCTAGCCTAAGGATAGGGAACCCCTAGGCTTAGGCTAGGGCACCCCTAAACTTATGCTAGGGCACCCCTAGGCTTAGGCTAGGGCTCCCCTAGCCTAAGGCTAGGGCACCCTTATGCTTATGTTGGGCAACCCTATGCTTAGGCTATGGCACCCCTAGGCTTATGCTAGGGCACCCCTAGGCTTAGGCTAGGGCACCCCTAGGCTTTGTCTAGGGCACCCCTAGACTTAGGATAGGGCACCCCTAGGCTTAGGCTAGGGCACCCCTAGGCTTAGGCTAGGGCAACGCTAGGCATAGGCTAGGGCAGCCCTAGCTTAAGCTAAGGTTAGGGCTTCCCTAGCCTAAGGCGAGGGCACCCCTAGGCTTAGGCTATGGCACCCCTAAGCTTAGGCTAGGGCACCACTAGGCTTAGGCTAAGGCTAGGGCTCCCTTAGCCTAAGGCTAGGGCAACCCTTGGCTTAGACTAGGGCAACCCTAGGCTTAGGCTAGAGCACCCCTAGGCTTAGGCTAGGGCACCCCTAGGCTTAGGCTAAGGCTAGGGCTCCCCTAGTCTAAGGATAGGGCACCCCTAGGCTTAGGCTATGGCACCCCTAGGCTTAGGCTAGGGCACCCCTAGGCTTAGGCTAAGGCTAGGGCTCCCCTAGTCTAAGGCTAGGGCACCCCTTGGCTTAGGCTAGGGCACCCCTAGGATTAAGCTAAGGCTAGGGCTCCCCTAAGCTAAGGCTAGGGCACCCCAAGGCTTAGGCTAGGGCAACCCTAGGCTTAGGCTAGGGCACCACAAGGCTTAGGCTAAGGCTAGGGCTCCCCTAGCCTAAGGCTAGGGCAACCTTTGGCTTAGGCTAGGGCACCCCTAGGCTTAGTGTAGGGCACCCCTAGGAGTAGGCTAGGGCACCCCTAGGCTTAGGATAGTGCACCCCTAGGCTTAGGTTAGGGCACCCTTAGGCTTAGGCTAGGGCACCCCTAGGCTTAGACTAAGGCTAGGATTTCCCTAGCCTAAGGCTAGGGAACCCCTAAGCTTAGGCTAGGGCACCCCAAGTCTTAGACTAGGGCACCCCTAGGCTTAGGCTAGGGCGCCCCTAGACTTAGGCTTAGGCTAGGGCTCCCCTAGCCTAAGGCTAGGGCACCCTTAGGCTTTGGCTAGGGCACCCCTATGCTTAGGCTTGGGCACCCCTAGGCTAAGGCTAAGGCTAGGGCTCCCTTAGGCTTAGGCTAGGGCACCCCTAGGCTTAGCCTAGGGCATCCCTAGGCTTAGGCTAGGGCATCCCTAGGCTTAGGCTAAGGCTAGGGATTCCCTAGCCTAAGGCTAGGGAACCCCTAAGCTTAGGCTAGGGCACCCCAAGTCTTAGACTAGGGCACCCCTAGGCTTAGGCTTAGGCTAGGGCTCCCCTAGCCTAAGGCTAGGGCACCCTTAGGCTTAGGCTTGGGCACCCCTAGGCTTAGGCTAGGGCACCCCTAGGCTTAGGCTAAGGCTAGGGCTCCCCTAGCCTAAGGCTAAGGCACCCGTTGGCTTAGGCTAGGGCACCCCTAGGATTAAGCTAAGGCTAGGGATCCCCTAACCTAAGGCTTGGGCACCCCTAGGCTTAGGCTAGGGCACCCCTAGGCTTAGGCTAGGGCACCCCTAGGCTTAGGCTTAGGCTAGGGCTCCCCTACGCTTAGGCTAGGGCACCCCTAGGCTTAGGCTAGGGCACCCCTAGGCTTAGGGTAGGGCATCCCTAGGCTTAGGCTAAGGCTAGGGTTTCCCTAACCTAAGGCTAGGGAACCCCCAGGCTTAGGCTAGGGCAACCTTAGGCTTAGGCTTAGGCTAGGGCACTCCTATGCTTAGGCTAGGGCACCCCTAGGCATAGGCTTGGGCACCTCTAAGCTCAGGCTAGGGCACCCCTAGGCTTAGACTAGGGCACCCCCAGGCTTAGGCTAAGGCTACGGCTCGACTAGCCTAAGGCTAGGGCACCCCTAGGCTTAAGCTAAGGCTAGGGCTCCCCTAGCCTAAGGCTAGGGCACCTCTAGGCTTAGGCTAGGGAACCCCTAGGCTTAGGATAGGGCACCCCTAAGCTTAGGCTCAGGCACCCCTAGGCTTAGGCTAGGGCACCCCTAGGCTTAGGCCAAGGCTAGGGCTGCCCTAGGCTTAGGCTAGGGCACCACTAGGCTTAGGCTTAGGCGAGCGCTCCCCAAGCCTAAGTTTAGGGCACCCTTAGGCTTAAGCTTGGGCACCCCTAGGCTTAGGATAGGGCACCCATAGGCTTAGGCTAGGTCACCCCTAAGCTTAGGCTAGGGCACCCCTAGGCTTAGGCTAGGGCTCCCCTAGCCTAAGGCTAGGGCACCCTTAAGCTTAGGTTGGGCACCCCTAGGCTTCGACTGTGGCACCCCTAGGCTTAGGCTAGGGCACCCCTAAGCTTAGGCTAAGGCTATGGCTCCCCAAGCCTTAGGCTAGGGCACCATTTGGCTTAGTCTAGGGCAACCCTAGGCTTAGGCTAGAGCACCCCTAGGCTTAAGCTAAGGCTAGGGCTCCCCTAGGCTAAGGCTAGGGCACCCCTAGGCTTAGGCTAGGCACCCCTAGGCATTGGCTAGGGCACCCCTAGGCTTAGGATAGGGCACCCCTAGGCTTAGGCTAGGGCACACCTAGGCTTAGGCTAAGGATAGGGTTTCCCTAACCTAAGGCTAGGGAACCCCTAGGCTTAGGCTAGGGCACCCCTAGGCTTAGGCTAAGGCTAGGGTTTCCCTAGTCTATGGCTAGGGAACCCCTAGGCTTAGGCTTGGGCACCACTAGGCTTAGGCTAAGGCTAGGGCTCCCCTAGCCTAAGGCTAGGGCACCCCTAGGCTTAGGCTAGTGCAACCCTGGGCTTAGGCTAGGGCACCCCTAGGATTAAGCTAAGGCTAGGGCTCCCCTAGCCTAAGGCTACGGCACCCCTAGGCTTAGGCTATGGCACCCCTAGGCTTAGGCTAGGGCACCACTAGGCTTAGGCTAAGGCTAGGGCTCCCCTAGCCTAAGGCTAGGGCAACCCTTGGCTTAGGCTAGGGCAACCTTAGGCTTAGGCTAGAGCACCCCCAGGCTTAAGCTAAGGCTAGGGCTCCCCTAGCCTAAGGCTAGGGCACGCCTAGGCTTAGGGTAGGGCACGCCTAGTCTTAGGCTAGGGCACCTCTAAGCTTAGGATATGGCACCCCTAGGCTTAGGCTAGGGCACTCTTAGGTTTAGGCTAGGTCACCCCTAGGCTTAGGCTTTGGCTAGGGCTCCCCTAGCCTAAGGCTAGGGCACCCTTAGGCTTGGGCTTGGTCACTCCTAAGCTTAGGCTATGGCACCCCTAGGCTTAGGCTTCTGCACCCCTAGGCTTAGTCTAAGGCTAGGGCTCCCCTAGCCTAAGGCTAGTACACCCCTAGGCTTAGGTTAGCACACCCCTAGACTTAGACTAGGGCACCCCTAGGCTTAGGATAGGGCACCCCTAGGCTTAGGCTAGGGCACCCCTAGACTTAGGCTAAGGCTGGGGTTCTCCTAGCCTAAGGCTAGGGCACCCCTAGACTTAGGATAGGGCACCCCTAGGCTTAGGCTAGGGCACCCCTAAGCTAAGGCTAGGACACCCCTACGCTTATGCTAGGATACCCCTAGGCTTAGGCAAGGTCACCCCTAGGCTTAGGCTAGGGTACCCCTAGGATTAGGCTAGGGCACCCCTAGGCTTAGGCTAAGGCTAGGGCTCCCCTAGCCTAAGGCTACGGCACCCCTAGGCTTAGGCTAGGGCACCCCTAGGCTTAGGCTAGGGCACCCCTACGCTTAGGCTTAGAGTAGGGATCCCCTAGGCTTAGGCTAAGGCTAGGGGTCCCCTAGAATAAGGCTACGGAACCACTAGGCTTAGGCTAGGGCACCCCTATGCTTAGGCTAGGGCACCCCTAGGCATTGGCTAGGGCACCCCTAAGCTTAGCCTATGGCACCCCTAGGTTTAAGCTAGGGCACTCCCAGGCTTAGGCTAAGGCTACGGCTCGACTAGCCTAAGGCTAGGGCACCCCAAGGCTTAGGCTAGGGCACCCCTAGGCTTATGCTAAGGCTAGGGCTCTCCTAACCTAAGGCTAGGGCACCCCTAGGATTAGGATAGAGCACCCCTAGGCTTAGTCTAGGGCACCCCTAGGCTTAGGATAGGGCAACCCTAGGCTTAGGCTAGGGCACCCCTAAGCTTAGGGTAAGGCTAGGGCATCCCTAGGCTTAGGCTAGGGCACCATTAGGCTTAGGCTTAGGCTAGCGCTCCCCTCGCCTAAGGCTTAGTCTAAGGCTAGGGCTCCCCTAGCCTAAGGCTAGGGCACCCTTAGGCTTAGGCTTGTGCACCCCTAGGCTTAGGCTATGGCACCCCTAGGCTTAGGCTAGTGCACCCCTAGGCTTAGGCTTAGGCTAGGGCTCCCCTAGCCTAAGACTAGGGCACCCCTAGCTTAGGCTAGGGCAACCCTAGGCATAGGCTAGGGCACCCCTAGGCTTAAGCTAAGGCTAGGGTTCCCCTAGCCTAAGGCTAGGGCACTCATAGGCTTAGGCTTGGGCACCCCTAGTCTTAGGCTAGGGCACCTCTAGGCTTAGGCTAAGGCTAGGGCTCCCCTAGGCTTAGGCTAGGGCACCTCTAGGCTTAGGCTAAGGCTAGAGCTCCCCTAGCCTAAAGCTAGGGCACCCTTAGGCTTAGGCTTGGGCACCCCTAGGCTTAGGCTATGGCACCCCTTGGCTTAGGCTAGGGCACCCCTAGGCTTAGGCTAAGGCTAGGGCTCCCCTCGCCTAAGGCTAGGGCACCCCTTGGCTTAGGCTAGGTCAACCCTAGGCTTAGTCTAGGGCACCCCTAGGCTTAAGCTAAGGCTAGGGCTCCCCTAGCCTAAGGCTAGGGCACCCTTAGGCTTAGGCTAGGGCACCACTAGGCTTAGGCTTGGGCACCCCTAGGCTTAGGATAGGGCACCCCTAGGCTTAAGCTAGGGCACCCCTAGGCTTAGGCTAAGGCTAGGGCTCCCCTAGCCTAAGGCTAGGGCACCCTTAGGCTTAGGCTTGGGCACCCCTAAGCTTAGGCTATGGCACCCCTAGGCTTAGGCTAGTGCACCCCTAGGCTTAGGCTAAGGCTAGGGCTCCCCTAGCCTAAGACTAGGGCACCCCTAGCTTAGGCTAGGGCAACCCTAGGCATAGGCTAGGGCACCCCTAGGCTTAAGCTAAGGCTAGGGCTCCCCTAGCCTAAGGCTAGGGCACCCCTAGGCTTAGGCTAGGACACCCCTAGGCTTAGGCTAGGGCACCCATATGCATAGGCTAGAGCACCCCTAGGCTTAGGCTAGGGCACCCCTAGGCTTAGGCTAAGGCTGGGGCTCCCCTAGCCTGAGGCTAGGGCACCCTTAGGCTTAGGCTTGGGCACCCCTAGGCTTAGTATGGGTACCCCTAGGCTCAGACTAGGGCACCCGTAGGCTTAGGCTAGGGCACCTCTAGGCTTAGGCTTAGGCTAGGGCTCCCCTAGGCTTAGGCTAAGGCTAGGGTTTCCCTAGCCTAAGGCTAGGGAACCCCTAGACTTAGGCTAGGGAACCCCTATGCTCAGGCTAGTGCACCCCTAGGCATAGGCTAGGGCACACCTAAGCTTAGCCTAGGGCACCCCTAGGCTTAAGCTAGGGCACACCCAGACTTAGGATAAGGCTACGGCTCAACTAGCCTAAGGCTAGGTCACCCCAAGGCTTAGGCTAGGGCACCCCTAGGCTTAGGCTAAGGGTAGGGCTCCCCTAGCTTAAGGCTAGGGCACCCCTAGGCTTAGGCTTGGGCACCCCTAGTCTAAGGCTAAGGCTAGGGCTCCCGTAGCCTAAGGCTAAGGCACCCCTAGGCTTAGACTAGGGCACCCCTAGGCTTAGGCTAAGGCTAGGGGTCCCCTAGCCTAAGGCTAGGGAACCCCTAAGCTTAGGCTAGGGCACCCCAAGGCTTAGACTAGGGCACCCCCAGGCTTAGGCTTAGGCTAGGGCTCCCCTAGCCTAAGGCTAGGGCACCCTTAGGCTTAGGCTTGGGCACCCCTAGGCTTAGGCTATGGCACCCCTAGGCTTAGGCTAGTGCACCCCTAGGCTTAGGCTAAGGCTAGGGCTCCCCTAGCCTAAGGCTAGTGCACCCCTAGACTTAGGCTAGGGCAACCCTAGGCTTAGGCTAGGGCACACCTAATCTTAAGCTAAGGCTAGGGCTCCCCTAGCCTAAGGCTAGGGCACCCCTAGGCTTAGGCAAGGGCACCCCTAGGTTTAGGATAGGGCACCCCTAGGCTTATTCTAGGGCACCCCTAGGCTTAGGCTAGGGCACCACTAGGCTTAGGCTTAGGCTTAGACTAGCGCTCCCCTAGCCTAAGGGTAGGACACCCCTAGGCTTAGGCTTGGGCACCCCTAGACTTAGGCTATGGTACCCTTAGGCTTAGGCTAGGGCACCCCTAGGCTTAGGCTAAGGCTGGGGCTCCCCTAGCCTGAGGCTAGGGCACCCTTAGGCTTAGGCTTGGACACCCCTAGGCTTAGTATGGGTACCCCTAGGCTTAGACTAGGGCACCCGTAGGCTTAGGCTAGGGCACCTCTAGGCTTAGGCTTAGGCTAGGGCTCCCCTAGGCTTAGGCTAAGGCTAGGGTTTCCCTAGCCTAAGGCTAGGGAACCCCTAGACTTAGGCTAGGGAACCCCTATGCTTAGGCTAGTGCACCCCTAGGCATAGGCTAGGGCACACCTAAGCTTAGCCTAGGGCACCCCTAGGCTTAAGCTAGGGCACACCCAGACTTAGGATAAGGCTACGGCTCAACTAGCCTAAGGCTAGGTCACCCCAAGGCTTAGGCTAGGGCACCCCTAGGCTTAGGCTAAGGGTAGGGCTCCCCTAGCTTAAGGCTAGGGCACCCCTAGGCTTAGGCTTGGGCACCCCTAGTCTAAGGCTAAGGCTAGGGCTCCCGTAGCCTAAGGCTAAGGCACCCCTAGGCTTAGACAAGGGCACCCCTAGGCTTAGGCTAAGGCTAGGAGTCCCCTAGCCTAAGGCTAGGGAACCCCTAAGCTTAGGCTAGGGCACCCCAAGGCTTAGACTAGGGCACCCCTAGGCTTAGGCTTAGGCTAGGGCTCCCCTAGCCTAAGGCTAGGGCACCCTTAGGCTTAGGCTTGGGCACCCCTAGGCTTAGGCTATGGCACCCCTAGGCTTAGGCTAGTGCACCCCTAGGCTTAGGCTAAGGCTAGGGCTTCCCTAGCCTAAGGCTAGTGCACCCCTAGGCTTAGGCTAGGGCAACCCTAGGCTTAGGCTAGGGCACACCTAGTCTTAAGCTAAGGCTAGGGCTCCCCTAGCCTAAGGCTAGGGCACCCCTAGGCTTAGGCAAGGGCACCCCTAGGTTTAGGATAGGGCACCCCTAGGCTTATTCTAGGGCACCCCTAGGCTTAGGCTAGGGCACCACTAGGCTTAGGCTTAGGCGTAGACTAGCGCTCCCCTAGCCTAAGGGTAGGACACCCCTAGGCTTAGGCTTGGGCACCCCTAGGCTTAGGCTATGGTACACTTAGGCTTAGGCTAGGGCACCCCTAGGCTTAGGCTAAGGCTAGGGCTCCCCTAGCCTAAGGCTTGGGCACCCCTAGGTTTAGGTTTGGGCACCCCTAGGCTTAGGCTAGGGCACCCCTAGGATTAAGCTAAGGCTAGCACTCCCCTAGCCTAAGGCTAGGGCACCCGTTGGCTTAGGCTAGGGCAACCCTAGGCTTAGGCTAGGGCACCCCTAGTCTTAAGCTAAGGCTAGGGCTCCCCTAGCCTAAGGCTAGGGAACCCCTAGGCTTAGGCTAGGGCACCCCTAGGCTTAGGCTAGGGCACCCCTAGGCTTAGGATAGGGCACCCCTAGGCTTAGGCTAGGGCACCCCTAGGCTTGGGCTAAGGCTAGGGTTTCCCTAGCCTAAGGCTAGGGAACCACTAGGCTTAGGCTAGGGCACCTCAATGCTTATGCTAGGGCACCACTAGGCTTAGGCTTGGACACCCCTAGCCTTAGGATAGGGCACCCCTAGGCTTAAGCTAGGGCACCCCTAGGCTTAGGCTAAGGCTAGGGCTCCCCTAGCCTAAGGCTATGGCACCCTTAGGCTTAGGCTTGGGCACCCGTAGGCTTAGGCTATGGCACCCCTAGGCTTAGGCTAGTGCACCCCTAGGCTTAGGCTAAGGCAAGGGCTCCCCTAGCCTAAGGCTTGGGCACCCCTAGCTTAGGCTAGGGCAACCCTAGGCATAGGCTAGGGCACCCTTAGGCTTAAGCTAAGGCTAGGGCTCCCCTAGCCTAAGGCTAGGGCACCCCTAGGCTTAGGCTTGGACACCCCTAGGCTTAGGCTAGGGCACCCCTATGCTTAGGCTAGAGCTCCCGTAGGCTTAGGCTAGGGTACCCCTAGGCTTAGGCTAAAGCTGGGGCTCCCCTAGGCTGAGGCTAGGGCACCCTTAGGCTTAGGCTTGGGCATCCCTAGGCTTAGGCTAGGGCACCCCTAGGCTTAGGCTAAGGCTGGGGCTCCCCTAGCCTGAGGCTAGGGCACCCTTAGGCTTAGGCTAGGGCAACCCTAGGCTTAGTCTAGGGCACCCCTAGGCTTAAGCTTAGGCTAGGGCTCCCCTAGCCTAAGGCTAGGGCACCCCTAGGCTGAGGCTAGAGCACCCCTAGGCTTAGGCTAGGGCACACCTAGGCTTAGGATAGGGCACCCCTAGGCTTAGGCTAGGGCACCCCTAGGCTTAGGCTAAGGCTAGGGTTTCCCTAACCTAAGGCTATGGAACCACTAGACTTAGGCTAGGGCACCCCTATGCTTAGGCTAGGGCACCCCTAGGCATAGGCTAGGGCACCCCTAAGCTTAGGCTAGGGCACCCCTAGGCTTAGGCTAAGGCTGGGGCTCCCCTAGCCAAGGCTAGGGCACCCCTAGGCTTAGGCTAGGGCACCAATACGCTTCGGCTAGGGCACCCCTAGGCTTAGGCTAAGGCTAGGGCTCCCATAGCCTATTGCTAGGGCACCCCTAGGCTTAGGCTAGGGCCCCCCTAGGCTTAGGCTAGGGCAACCCTAGGCTTAGGCTACGGCACCCCAAAGCTTAGGCTAAGGCTAGGGCTCCCCTAGACTACGGCTATGGCACCCCTAGGCTTAGGCTAGGGCACCCCTTGGCTTAGGCTAGGGCACCTCTAGGCTTAGGCGAAGGCTAGGGCTCCCCTAGCCTAAGGCTAGGGCACCCTTAAGCTTAGGCTTGGGCACCCCTATACTTAGGCTATGGCACCCCTTGGCTTAGGCTAGGGCACCCCTTGGCTTAGGCTAGGGCAACCCTAGGCTTAGGCTAGGGCACCCCTAGGCTTAAGCTAAGGCTAGGGCTCCCCTAGCCTAAGGCTAGGGCACCCCTAGGCTTAGGCTTGGGCACCACTAGGCTTAGGCTTGGGCACCCCTAGGCTTAGGATAGGGTACCCCTAGGCTTAAGCTAGGGCACCCCTAGGCTTAGGCTAAGGCTAGGGCTCCCCTAGCCTAAGGCTAGGGCACCCTTAGGCTTAGGCTTGGGCACCCCTAGGCTTAGGCTAGGGTACCCCTAGGCTTAGGCTAGGGCACCCCTAGGCTTAGACTAAGGCTAGGGCTCCCCTAGCCTAAGGCTAGGGCACCCCTAGGCTTAGGCTAGGGAACCCCTAGGCTTAGGCTAAGGCTACGGGTCCCCTAGCCTAAGGCTACGGAACCCCTAAGCTTAGGCTAGGGCACCCCTAGGCTTAGACTAGGGCACCCGTAGGCTTAGGCTAGGGCACCCCTAGGCTTAGGCTAGGGCACCCCTAAGCTTAAGCTATGGCACACCCAGACTTAGGCTAAGGCTATACGCCTCAACTAGCCTAAGGCTAGGTCACCCCAAGGCTTAGGCTAGGGCACCCCTAGGCTTAGGCTAAGGGTAGGGCTCCCCTAGCTTAAGGCTAGGGCACCCTTAGGCTTAGGCTTGCGCACCCCAA